>NC_137148.1:129881768-130406470 GCF_951394435.1 Stenella coeruleoalba | reverse complement strand
TAACTGTCACATTTGCTTTAAGAACACTCTCTTTGTACCATCATCTGATTTCCTAACAACAGAAGCATTTGATCTTGGTGTTAAAAATTATAATGGATCTTTGTAGAGAGGTAAGGGGAGAGAAGGACCAAAGAGAAGAGTGAGAAAGTGTAAGAGCAATAAAGAATTCAAACTCTGTGGTAAGAGTAATAAAGAATTGAGGCTGTGGAAAGAATGAAAGCCATATTTATCTTCTTTCTTCAACACGTCCTAATTAGACCAGACTCTCCTTGTGGAAAATTAATGCAGACACTGTTGGCCATCTACCCAAATCCATTCTCTCTTGAGCCTATTCCATGATGGCAGAGTCCCAGGTTGAAGAGTATTTGCCTGCCTTCGTGAGACGTTATATTCAAGGAAAGCCATCCTGTCTTCAGCCCAAGACGAGTGTATCTCGATTAGGCTAAGCTGAGTACGGTTAACTACATTCTTCCTGCCAGTGACTGACTTGGGGAAGGGCATATGACCTAATTCTGGCCATGAGATTTGAGGAGAAGCCTGTTGGTGGAACTTCTGGGAAATGTTTTCTATTTCTACCTCTGGATGTTGATGTGTGACATCACAATGGATAGAGCTGCTGCCACCTTCTTAACAGCCATGAAGTGAACTAGCTCATGTGCTGAGCATGGAGTGGCAATCTTTCTCAAATGCCTCCAAATTCTTCGATGCTTTTCCCACAAGAGATGGGATCTATGTACCCTCTCCTGAAATCTGGGAGGGCTTTTACATACTTCAACCAATAGAATGTGACAGAAATCTCACTAGATCATAAAAGGCCATGCAACTTGTGTCTTGTTCTCTTCTAAACATCATCCATGGCATGTTCAATTTAAGGAAAGCCATCTATAATGCAAGACTTTTGACTACCCTGAGACCACCATGCTGGAGAAACCAAGTGTAGATGTTCTGGTTGCCAGTCTCAGTGAAGCCCAGCCCTCGAGCATCCCAAGGTTCCAGACATGTGAGAAAGCCATCTCAGAAGTGTAATTCCAGCCCCTGCCGTCCCAGTGCCCAGCAGTTTGAGGCACCTCCAGTTGTTAAGTCACCCCCAGCTTTTCAAGGTACCTCCAGATGAGGGCCCAGAATCATGCAGCAGAAACAAACCATCCCTGCTATGCCCTGACAAAAGTCCTGACCTGCAGAAGCCATGCACATAATAAGACGGTTAACACACCACTATGTTTTTGAAGTTGTTTATTTAGGCAGCAAAAGTAACTGGAACAAATGGCAAACTAAAAAGATGGAAAAACCTGGTTGCTTGATGGCAACGCTGTGCTAAATGAGCCAATCCTGGAGCTGCCTCCTCTCTGGGCTCCTAGTTGTGTGAGCTAATCAGCTCCTGTGGTGTTTAAGTTCTTCTGAGATGGTGTATTAGTTTGCTAGGGTTGCCATAACAAAATACCCCAGGCTGAGCATCTTAAACTACAGAAATTTATTTTCTCATGGTTCTGGAAGCTGCAAGGCCAAGATCAGGGTGTCAGCTGGGTTGGTTTTTTCTGAGGCCTCTCTCCTTGGCTTGTAGGTGGCCACCTTCTTGCTGTGTCCTCACATGCATGACGTTTTCTCTGTGCGCCCACATTCTTGGTGTTTCTCTGTGTGTCCAAATTTCCTCTTACAAGGACACCAGTCAAATTGGATTAAAGCTCACCCCAGGGACTTCCCTGATGACGCAGTGGTTAAGAATCTGCCTGCCAACGCAGGGGACATGGGTTTGAGCCCTGGTCCAGGAAGATCCCACATGCCGCGGAGCAACTAAGCCCATGCACCACAACTACTGAGCCTGCGAGCCACAACTACTGAGGCCGTGTGCCATAACTACTGAAGCCCGAGCCCGTACTCTGCAACAAGAGAAGCCACCACAGTGAGAAGCCCACACACCGCAATGAAGAGTAGCCCAGGCTCACCACAACTAGAGAAAGCCCGCGTGCAGCAACAAAGACCCAATGCGGCCAAAAATAAATAAATTATTATTTTTTTTAAAAAGCCCACCCTAATGGTCTCATTTTAACGTAATTACCCCTTTAAAGACTATCTCTAGATACAGTCACATTCTAAGGTACTAAATGTTTAGGGCCTCAACATATGAATTGAGGGGAAACACAATTCAGACCATAATAGATGGGCTCCTTGCTGCTGAAATCATCCTTAAAAATAATATGAGAGGAAAATAAATCACTCTAACATAACAAGTACTGGAAAACCTCAAGAATTAAAGAAAGAGCAATATGAAAGAATAACTCCAAGGATGTCAATGACCGGAACTGGGGTTATAATGGCAGCCAGGTAGACATTCTCTCTCCTACTCTGACATCTCTGACTCTCTCTCGGGCTTACCTTCATTCTCTAAAGAGCCACCACACTGAGCATTATCTTGTTGTTTTCATAGGAAATACAACAGGCTCCCAGTGAATTATAGGAATGTTGAGGGGAATAAAGCTACAACTGGCAGAGCTCCACACACCTGTTTAGGGAGAGCAGTAATGCTCCTAGTGCTACGTGAAAGGAGCACTAAGGCTTCTTGGCTTCCTGGAGCTGCCCACCACATGCTTTCCCACGTTTCGACCCAACCTGAGACATGCTGCACCTTATGATACCAAGAGAAAAATGAACCATGAGCTAATCTGGTGAGAGAAAAGACATACGGTAGCCTCATGGGGAAATAGTTGTGAAAACTACAGACACTGAAGCTTCTGCTATTAACAAGCCTAAAAACTCACATCACATATGGACTTTAAAATCATTCTCTCTCTTAAAAACAAAAAACAGGGAGTAACCTAAAAACTGAAATGTAAATAAATCAGGATGTATCCACAAAAGATATATTATTCAGTCATTTTAAAAGAATGTAGTGGGGGGTTTCCCGGTGGCGCAGTGGTTGAGAGTCCGCCTGCCGATGCAGGGGACACGGGTTCGTGCCCTGGTCCGAGAAGATCCCACATGCCGCGGAGCGGCTGGGCCCGTGAGCCATGGCTGCTGGGCCTGCGCGTCCGGAGCCTGTGCTCCGCAATGGGAGAGGCCACAACAGTGAGAGGCCCGTGTACCGCAAAAAAATAAAAATTAAAAAAAGTTAAAAAAAAAAAAAAAAGAATGTACGGGGGCTTCCTTGGTGGTGCAGTGGTTGAGAGTCCACCTGCCGATGCAGGGGACATAGGTTCGTGCCCCAGTCCGGGAGGATTGCACATGCCATGGAGTGGCTGGGCCCGTGAGCCATGGCCGCTGAGCCTGCGCGTCCGGAGCCTGTGCTCCGCAACAGGAGAAGCCACAACAGTGAGAGGCCCGCGTACCGCAAAAAAAAAAAAAAAAAAAAAAAAAAAGAATGTAGGGAATTCCCTGGTGGTCCAGTGGTTAGGACTTGGTGCTTTCACTGCTGGGGCCTGGGTTCAATCCCTGGTTGGGGAACTAAGATCCCACAAGTGAGTGGTGCAGCCAAATAAATAAGTAAATAAATGGAAGAATGTACTAGAAGGGAGATCAAGATCGTGGAGTAAGAGGACATAGAGCTCCCCTCCCCCAACAAACACATCAAAAATACATCTAAATGTATAACAGTTCTCAAGGAAAACTAACAGGAAACCGGCAGAAGGACTCCTGTACAACGAAGGCTGTAAGAAAGATATACACATAATTGGGTAGGACAAGAAGAAAAGTATCAGGTAGGAACCTGTGCTGGTGGAAAGGGACTAAGAGGAAAAGAGAGATCACATGGGCGGACACTCGTCCTGAGGAATGAGCAGGTCAAGCCACAGACTGGGCATCCCAGTCCTGGGGTCCTACACATAAGACACAAGCCCCCTTGGCTGCTTGAAGAACTGCTGAGACAGATAGAAAGACACCACTCGTGAGGAGTACACACGTGCTGGCTTGTCCCCAGGCAGGGCAGAGAGAGGTCTGCCCTAGTGGCTGCTACCTCACCGTGCTCCCCAGTCCAAGCAAAGCAAACACGCCAGCTCCTCTCACTCCACACCATAGCTTGGCACTGAATCTAGAGCAGTCAGGTCCTGGGAAGAGACCTGATCTAGGGACACAGAGGTGACCCAGGGGCGTGAGGTGTGGTCCAGGTGGGGCAGCACAGCCATTGTTGATGCTTACTCAAATAGCACCCCAGAAGCAGCCCAGACTTCTGATGGTGGCGTGGCTGCCTGAATTCCTGCTACTGTCCCGCCGCACTCCCAAGTCCAAGCCAAGCAAACGTCTGGCCCTGTCCACTCCACACCACAGCCTAGCACTAGATCTGGGACAGCCATGACAGGAAAAAGGGTACAGCCGTGAGCTGCCTCTGAGCAGAGCCGCAGATGCCTACACAGGCAGCACATCAGACCTCTGTAAGTGCACAAGCCCTACTTGCTTCAGCACTCCCCTCCTTTGGGGCAAAGGCCGCAGTGTGGGGAGAAGGAAAAACACACATGTAACGGGAATACAACCAGCTTGAGCCCAACCCTCAGGGCTTCCACTCTAGTAACTTGGGAGTGGACCCCACTCTTGACAGGGCTGTGATGGCCACTGATTAGAGAGGAAGTCCTGCCTCACACCCTGCACAGGCTCTAGATCCTCCATCACCAGCCACACCCCTTACCAAGGTGATAGCAGCCAGGACACCCTGAGGAAAGATGTGACTGGCGTCCATATCAAATCCAGCCTTCCCACCAAAAGCACTGGGCAAACACATTCTATATAGGGATGTTCCCACATAAGAACACCCCTTCAAGACCACAATAGGTAACTGTTTTACCTAAATTCATAGTGACAGAGAAAGTTAAGAAAAATGAAAAGGCAGAGGAGCTACTCTCAGTTAAAAGAACAAGAGGAAACACCTGAAAAAATAAATAATGAAACAAACAATCTATAAGACAAAAAATTTTAAATGTTGATTATAAAAATGCTAACTGAATTAGGGAAGTGAACTGACCTAAACACAGTTCATTTTAACAAAGAACTAGAAAATATATTAAGAAGACCCAATCAAAACTAGATAATTCGGGCTTCCCTGGTGGCGCAGTGGTTGAGAGTCCACCTGCCGATGCAGGGGACACTGGTTCGTGCCCCGGTCCTGGAAGATCCCACATGCCGTGGAGCGGCTCGGCCCGTGAGCCATAGCTACTGGGCCTGCGTGTCCGGAGCCTGTGCTCCACGGCGGGAGAGGCCACAACAGTGAGAGGCCCGCGTACCACAAAAAAAAAAAAAAAACTAGATAATTCAATATCTGAGATAAAAAGCACTCTAGAAGCAATAAGTAACACACTAAATGACACAGAAGGATGCACCATGATCTGGAAGATAGAATAATGGAAATCACCCAATCAGAATAGCAGATAGAAAGACAAATGAAGAAAACAAAAGCAACATATGAGATCTATGGGATAACATTAAAAGTGCCAACATGCACATCATAGGGGTGAGAAGGATATCGAAAACATATTTGAAGAAATTAGGGCTAAAAACTTCGAAAACCTAAAGAAGGAAACAGATACCAGATAAAGGAAGCACAGAGCTTCCCAAACAAGATGAACCCAAACAGACCCACCGCAAGACATATCATAATTAAAATGACAAAAGCTAAAACTAAAGAGAGGATTCTAAAGACAGCAAGAGAAAAACAGAGAGTCATATACGAGGGGATCCCCATAAGGCTACCAGCTGATTTCTCGGCAGAAACTTTGCAGGCTAGAAGGGAGTGGCATGATATACTCAAAGGGCTGAAAGGAAAAACCTGCAACTTAAGATACTCTACCCAGCAAGATTATCATTTAGAATAAAAGGAGAGATAAAGAACTTCTCAGACAAGCAAAGAATTCATCAATACTAAACCTACACTAGTGGCATGGACATATATACACTACCAAATGTAAAATAGATAGCTAGTGGGAAGCAGCTGCATAGCACAGGGAGATCAGCTCGGTGCTTTGTGACCACCTAGAGGGGTGGGATGGGGGGGGGGAGGGAGGGAGATGCAAAAGGGAAGAGATATGGGAACGTATGTATATGTATAGCTGATTCACTTTGTTATAAAGCAGAAACTAACACACCATAGTAAAGCAATTATACTCCAATAAAGATGTTAAAAAGAAAGAAAGAAAGAAAGAAAGAAATGTTGAAGGGCCTTCTCTAAACAGAAAAGAAGTAATAAGAATCTATAGGAAAGGGAAAATCCCAATAAGAAAGGCAAATATATAGTAAGTTGAAGAAAACGTAAATAAGCCAGTACGTAGATTAAAAAATAAAAAATTGTAAAAGCAAATATAACTACAACAAATAGTAAAGGGATAAGCATTAAGATGTAAAATATGGGGTTTCCCTGGTGGCGCAGTGGTTGAGAGTACACCTGCCGATGCAGGGGACACAGGTTCGTGCCCTGGTCCGGGAAGATTCCACATGCCGCGGAGCAGCTGGGCCCGTGAGCCATGGCCGCTGAGCCTGCACGTCCGGAGCCTGTGCTCCGCAACGGGAGAGGCCACAGCAGTGAGAGGCCCGCGTACCGCAAAAAAAAAAAAAAACATCATGGTACTGGCACAGAAAACAGATACATAGATCAGGGGAACAAACTAGACAGCCCAGAAATAAACCCTAACACCTATGGTCAATTAATCTATGACAAAGGAGGTAAGAATACACAATAGAGAAAAGATAGTCTCTTCAATAAGTGGTGCTGGGAAACCTGGACAGTCACATGTAAAACAATAAGATTTGAACATTCCCTCACACCATATACAAAAATAAACTCAAAACGGTATAAAGACCCAAATATAAGAACAGAAACCATAAAAGTCCTAGAAGGTAACATAGGCAGAACACTCTTTGACATAAATCATAGCAATATTTTCTTGGATCACTCTAAGGCAAAATGAATAGAAGCAAAAATAAACAAATGGGACCTAATCAAACTTACAAGCTTTTGCACAGCAAAGAAAACCACTGACAAAATAAAAAGACAACCTACAGAATGGGAGAAGATACTTGCAAATGATGTGACCAACAGGAGTTAATATCCAAAATATACAAACGGCTCATATAACTCAACATCACAAAAAAAACAGCCCAATCAAAAAATGGGCAGAAGACCTGAATAGACATTCCAAAGAAGACCTACAGATGGCTAACAGGCACATGAAAATATGTTCAGTGTTACTAATTATTAGAGAAATGCAAATAAAAACAACAATAAGATATCACCTCATACTCGTCAGAATGACCATCATCAAAAAGTCTACAAATAACAAATGGAGAGGATGTGGAGAACACGGAACCTTTGTGCACTGTTGGCGGGAATGCAATTGGTGCAGCCACTGTGGAAAACAGTGTGGAGTTTCCTCAAAAAAATTAAAAATAGAGCTACCATAGGATCCAACAATCCCATTCCTGGGCCTATATCTGGAAAAAATCATAATTCGAAAAGAAACACGCACCCCAGTGTTCATTGCACCACTATTTACAATAGCCAAGACATGGAAGCAACCTAAATGTCCATCAACAGATGAACAGACAAAGAAGATGTGGTACATATATATAATGGAATATTACTCAGTCATAAAAAAGAATGAAATAATGCCATTTGCAGCAACATGGATGGACCTAGAGATTATCACACTAAGTGCAGTCAGTCAGACAGAAAAAGACAAATATCATATATCACTTATATGTGGAATCTAAAAAAAATGATATAAATGAACTAATTCACAAAACAGAAACAGACTCACAGACTTAGAAAACAAACTTATGGTTACCAAAGAGGAAAGGAGGCAGGAGGATAAATTAGGAGTTTGGGATTAACATACACACACTACTATATATGAAATAGATAATCAACAAGGACCTACTGTACAGCACAGAGAACTCTATTCAATACTCTGTAATAAGCTATATGGGAAAAGAATCTGAAAAAGAATAGGTACATGTATATGTATAACGGAATCACTTTGCTGTACTAACACAACATTGTAAATCAACTATAATATAAAATAGATTTTTTAAAAAATAAAGTGATATTAAACTAGAAAGCACATATGGATTTGTGGACTTCTGGCAAAAACCCACTGCCCAGGGTGTTCTGTCAAGGCAGAGAGGGATTCATAGGACTAAGATTCTTTCGTAAATCAGACAATAATCCTATGGCAGTATAAACATTGACACTTTCCCTCTTGTTAGCACCTTGATAATAGTTCGTTTTATATATCTGGGTTTCTAAAACCTACTTCATCATCATATCTGCTATACCATATAGCAGGGTCTTCCATATAACAGGCATTTAATAAATAGATGTCCAACCAATGAATGGCTGATGGCTACTAAAGAAGCCTAAGTCCTGAGTCACAAGTGTCAGGGCCAATATCTAAACTTGAACTTCTCAATTATCTCTGCCTTTCCCATTGCACATCTTCAAGCTCTTTTTTTTTTTTTTTTTTTTTGCGGTACGCGGGCCTCCCACTGCTGCGGCCTCTCCCGTTGCGGAGCACAGGCTCCGGACGCGCAGGCTCAGCGGCCATGGCTCACGGGCCCAGCCACTCCGCGGCATGTGGGATCTTCCCGGACCGGGGCATGAAACCGTGTCCCCTGCATCGGCAGGCGGACTCTCAACCACTGCGCCACCAGGGAAGCCCATCTTCAAGCTCTTCACGCCATGTTTCCAGTGACATCAGCCACATCTCCTGAGGCTACACAGCCTTGGCAGAGCCCACCACCATAATCAATCTCCAGAGCTAGATTCAAGAGGATACATTTAAGTCACAAAAGAACGCAGGTCAGGACTTCCCTGGTGGCGCAGTGGTTAAGAATCTGCCTGCCAATGCAGGGCATGTGGGTTTGAGCCCTGGTCCAGGAAGATCCCACATGCCGTGGAGCAACTAAGCCCGTGTGCCACAACTACTAAGCCTGTGTTCTAGAGGCCGTGAGCCACAACTAATGACCCCATGTGCCACAACTACTGAAGCCTGCATGCCTAGAGCCCGTACTCTGCAACAAGAGAAGCCACGACAATGAGAAGCCCGCGCACCACAACGAAGAGTAGCTCCCACTCGCCACAACTAGAGAAAGCCCGCGCACAGCAACGAAGACCCAATGCAGCCAAAAATAAATAAATAAATATTTTTAAAAAAGAATGCAGGTCAGAGTTGTAATTATGATCAGTGAAGTAGACTTCAGTGTGTTATGCATAATTAAGTGACTGTAGGGCTGCTCACTGTATATCAGCTCAAAAAACATCTCTTTCTGTATGGAAATAAAAATGAGACATGAGGAGATTGCTGTGTCTAGTGAATACTTGACTTTGAAATAACTACCATTTCCATACCCTGGTAATGTAGACTGAACCTGCCCACCTGTTGCCTTTGCCCTTGACAAGTTCAAGGTATTAGAACTACTAAGGTCATAAACCACTCAGAGGGTCTAAGACTATGGCCTGGTCAGAACTCACACTGTCAGACTTCCTTAAAATCCAAAGGGGATTGAAAAAGAAGATCTTGCTTTTTCTCTGGAAAGCCCCAATGCTTAAAACAATTTAGAACACACCTGCAACAAACAATGGATTTCCACCCAAGCTTTATCTCATACACACCTAGTTTACTTACTGCCTATTAATTTTCCTCAGCAGGGCCCCACACATCTCCACCCCTTGACCAGAACTGAAGAAATTCTCACACCATCGGTTCAGTCAGCTGCATGGGGACAAAGAAATATTATCCTACTCTGCTTAAAACGCTGGCTTAGACAGAGTGGAAACAGTCAGTGAGCCTCGTTTTCTTAATTGCATATTTGATTGAATGTTATTAAAAGAACTGTTAAAGTTATGAAATTCCATGCTCATATTAGGTTTAGGATGGGGTGGCTAAGGACACATAAAAAGAGTTACGCTGATTCTTCCTTTCTTAGTAATAACAATTAACACTCAGATACTGCTTTTCATCTCCACCCCTCTTTACAAACATTAACTGTATAATTTCACTAAATTAACTGCAAAGAGAGTCAGAAATGGCCCTATAATTGTGCAGTCACTTTGGAGCATTAATTGTCTCTTAAAATGACATACGACACCCCAGAGTCTATGTTTTAACCTGGTTTAAAGGAAGGTAAGAAAGGAGGGAAGGAGGAAAAAAGATCATATTCTAAAATAACAGAGATCGCAGAAGCCTACCTAGGATTCTAGGGAAATATCCTGTGGATTTAGAATGTGGACTTGAAATAGTTAGTGAACTGAATGACATACCTCAATTTTGAAAAGTATTGTTATGCTTAGCATATTACAGTTTGTATTAAAAACAAAACCAAAACCAAAACAGGAAAGGTTCCAAATCCCTCCTAGCAGAGAAAAAGTTCCTCCAAATTAAAAAAATATATTTTGAACATAGTGAGTATACAAATTTAACATAAACAAAAGGCATACTTTCTGTTGTCACTGTTGGTAATAATTTTACAGCTCACCACTACCTTGAGTCATTTTTTTGGGAAAGACTCTCTAAATAATGAAAATAGCTATCAGTTGTTAAATATATACTACATGTGAGGCATCATGCTAAGTACTTCAAAAACACTGATTCCGGGACTTCTCTGGTGGCACAGCGGTTAAGAATCCACCTGCCAATGCAGGGGACACAGGTTCGAGCCCTGGTCCGAGAATATCCCACACACCGCGGAGCAACTAAGTCCATGCACCACAACTACTGAGCCTGCGTTCTAGAGACCTCAAGCCACAACTACTGAGCCAATGTGCCACAACTACTGAAGCCGCGTACCTGGAGCCCATGCTCTACAACAAGAGAAGCCACCACGATGAGAAGGCTGTGCACCGCAACAAAGAGCAGCCACTGCTCGTAGCAACTAGAGAAAAAGCCCGCGCGCAGCAACGAAGCCCCAACGCAGCCAAAAATAAATAAATAATTAATTAATTTTTTAAAAAAACGACACTGATTCAACTCAGTTTCCCTAGCCTGCAAAGTGAAGGAATTATCTAGAGCAGGAATCAGCAAACTACAGCCCATTGTCTAAATACAAACACTGTTTTTGTGAATGATGCTTTATTGGAACATATCCATGCCCATTCATTTACAAATTGTCTGTGACTGCTTTCCCACTCCCAGGGTAGAGCTGAGTAATTGTGACAAAACCCACATGACCCACGAAGCTTAAAATATTTATGATCAGTTCTTTTAGAGAAAAAGTTTGACATCCTCTGATCTAGATGATGACCTCAAAGGACCTTCAAATACTAACATCCTATGCCTCTGACTTTGAGTGTTGAGATTAGCTGCATCAACAAGCAAAAACAGTATATTGGCCTCTATTTGCCTATGTGTTGTTACGTAGGCTTCTATATCTTGTTAGTTCTTTAGGAAAATATTCTTCATGTTTCTAATTCTAAAATAATTCACGTATCAGCCCATTGTTGAGAGCTAACAACTTGAGTTAATTCAAATTTAAACCATATACTGTCGATAACACCCACATCAAGTATTAAAAAGTATATTTATAGGACTCTAATAAACTACACTAATAAAAATCAAATTCTGTCACTTCTTCCCTCACTCTCTCAGTTCATTGCTTCTTCTCCATTTTCACTGCCATCATCATTGCCTGTTGCCACTTCACCTCATACTTGAACTACCGCTTGATTGACCACCATTCAGCCCAATCCTACGCATAAAGCAGGGTTCCACCCATCTGAAAACCAAGACTCACCTTTTGAAAGAATCAGTGCTAGGGATGTAAGAACTTTTCTTAAATGTTTTCATTGAATGTCCAGAATTAGAAACAATGAAGAGCTACCCCATTTTTTTCATATCCTCTCATAATCATGGTTAAGTTTCACATGGGGTCCAAGAGGTGAAAATTTGATAGAATGCATGATTGGGATGGGAATTTACAAGGCTTTAAACATTCTTTATCACTATAGCTATTTTAGAAAGGCCTCGGAATGCCTCAGTTTCACACATAATTTGATTTCCTGCACAAGCTTGGGTTCTCAAAGAAAAATCACTCTGAAACAGAGCCATGGTGTAGAGAGGACATGAGCACACTGTGCTACAGAAGGCTGGCAAGTTACAGTTTCAGCATGGACGCGGCACAGTCTCAAGGACATATTTTTCACCTCAGTAAAAATCAGGTGCTAGATTTTAGTATTGTTTATGAGAACTTTTTTTTTCCCTATTTACCCTAAAATACTAATTGTTCCTTCAATTGATTGAATCACTAACTTTTCTATCCAATTTATTAATAACCTTCATTGGGTTCACTCTAACATGCTTTAGGGCTGACCCAGTAATCATCTAGATTTGGTTATTATTACAGCTTAAGCATTATTTTAAAAAGTAAAAGTACCGTCTTTATCTCTTTAAGTATCAACTTTTGAGAATATCGTCAAAATATCATTTAAATACCACCTTTATCCATCCACGTAGAAGACTGACATTAGAAAGGAAAAAAGACTATAAAACAACCAAATTTTTACATGGAATTAAAATGATTTTATTCTATACTCTTTCTTATACTAATTCTGTGCTAAATCTTCCTGTGAGTCTCCAGAAGTAGGCAACTGAACTGAAATACTTTCTTTAATGTATTACAGTAGTTACAGCCTCTGACACACTGCTCATGTTTATCTTTTTTTGTTGTTTTTGCTCCATCTAATTGTGTTTAGCTCTTTGTGATTTCTTATAGTTCACTGACCTTCTTTAAGGGGAGTTTTCTGAATTTTTTTGTCAATTCATAGGTATCCATTTCTCTGTGGTCAGTTACTGTACGTTTATTAGTTTCCTTTGGTGGTGTCATGATTCTCTGATTATTCGTGAACCTTGTATCTTTGCTTTGGTGTCTGTTCACTTGAAGAAGTGATCACCTCTTTCAGTCTCTACAGGTTTGCTAAGGCAAGGAAACCCAGTCAAGTCGGGGGTTCAAGAAGGATCACTGGTAGCATCTTTGGGTGGAGAGGCCTTCTTGTCAGGGTCTCTGACTGGGCGGGGCCGCTGCCCATGCTCTCAGGCCAGGTGGGGCCACTGGCTGGATTTTAGAGTTGAGCAAGTCTGTTGGCTGGGCTCCAGTCAGGCAGCAGTGCTGACTGGGCTTTGCTGTTAGGCAGGACATCTGGCTGGGCTCCCCGGTTGGGCAGTGCCACTGGCTGGACTCTGCAGTCACATGGGGTTACAGGCTCAGCTCTACAATCAAGTGGGGTGATGTCTGGGCTCCTCAATTGCCTTTCATCAGCAGGGCCACAGGCTGCGCCCCTTGGCGGGATGGTGGCACTGGCTGGACTCTGTGACTGGGTGGCGCTGCAGGCTGGGCTCTGCAATCACCCTTGGTTGGGTGAGACCATAGGCTGTACGCCCTTGCTATGTGGTAGTAGTAGCTGAATTCTGTTTTCAGGTGGGACCTCAGGTTGTGCTCCTTTGTCAGGGAGGGCCATAGGTTGAGCTCCACAGTTTAGCAGGGCTGCTGGCTTAGCTTTCTGCTAAGTTAGGGCCACATGCTGGCTGAGAACCCCTACGGCCACGCTGCCTGGCCAGATGGAGCCACTGGCTTGGCTTCACAAGTGAGCAAAGCCACTGACTGGGCTTCTGTTCAGGTGAAGTCACCAGCAGGGAGGAGGTACCACCACCAAGATCTGAGCATGGGTCACTATCAGCTCAGCTTCCCTTCTTTCCTACCTGATCCTAGGTGGTCTGGCCTTGCAGTCCCCCAGTGTCTCTTGTCAGGCAAGAAACACTGGGCACGCTGGATGCCTGTCTCAGGCTCTCTTTCCCCCACTGCAGAAACCGTGGGCGCAGGGAAACCCTCTCAGTGTAGCACTGTGTCGACCTGGCATAGGGGCAACTGGTCAAAGTGAGACTGCTCCTTACCCTTTTCATGCAGCTTTTCTCAGTTTTTTCCTCCAAGGGGGTGTTTCAGCCTCTGTGGTTTTTCACAAAGGCATTCTTGTTGTGAATAGCTGCTATTCCTTATTTTTGTGACGGGAACTAGAGCGGGGAACCTCCTATTCTGCCATCTTGCTGATGTCACTCCCAAGTTTACCTGCTATAAAATGTTACTGGAGAGACCTACATGCTTCTTGTACTACATGGTTTCTCATCTTGCCCCTGAAACATATGTAGAATCCATACCACTTTCATAAGTCCTTATACTCTAATAAGTAGACTCCTTTCAGAAGCAGGTAGGCTCCAAGCAATACCCTGTGTGTCAACATCAATCTGAAGGCCAAAAGCTCACAAAAGACACTGGGAAAGGTGAACACCTCTGCATCAATGGCAAGTACAGCTCTTTCCAGTTAAAACCCCATGTTGTTCTGATAATGGAAAGAGATTGAAACAGGAGGACACTGATAAAAGGCACAGTAGGAAGAGGGAATCTTGTTCTTTTTTATGTAAACCCTGTTTAGGATGTAATCGTAAGAACTAGCTTGCTGAAGTATCGATTGCTCTGCTTTATGCTTTACAGACATTATCTCATTTAATCCTCTTAAGAGCCTTGGGAGCTGGGACCTATCATCTCCATATTTACACATGAGGGAACCCAGATGAAGCACGGCAAGAGATGGAGAACGAGCATTCAACGAGGTCTGGATGATTCTTTAAACTGGGCTTGAGACTCTCTTAGTTTTGACACTCATGACATGTCCTAGATGTCGAAGTTCAATAAAGCCTAAAATGCAAAAAGTCAGACCAGTGTTTGTCCTTTTTATGTCCCTCCAGAACCTTAAAGACTTCTATTTAAAATGGGGTCCTGGAACTGGTGAAAATACATATTTTACTAGAAAGTGAGTAATCTACTGATATTTGACGTTTAAAAGTTAGCAGAGATCAGAGACAAGCATGTAACACATTTCTCTTGTCCCTTCTCCATGTGTGTCTAGGTCACAGCCACACCAACCTTTAGGAACATGTGGGTAGGCCAAATTCACACAGACTGCACTAAGCTATCTTCCTGACATAGGCCTTGAGGGACGTGGTAAAGGCAAAGAGAGCAGAGTTTCTGGGCCTTTGGTTATGCAAAGACGACTCAGAGCCAAGTATGGAAGCATAATAATTGCTCTGCGTAATAAAGTGAAAGCAATTTTTTTTTTTAGAGAGTAGTGACTTGTAAGAGACAAGGAGGCTGAATCACTGTGGGTACATGTGGCTTACGGAATATTCTTAAGGAAGAGGAATGTCTAATATTCACATATAAATCATAAATAGTACTGCAATATTAAATTTCCCCACCTCCCTCATTCTTCAGGAAAGTTAGCTTGAGTCCACTCAACCACTAAATCACTCTCCCTTCCTTGGAAAAAAGTAAGTGAAGGGATAGGAAGAAAGAACAGAAACAGCCTTCTTCATCCTTTCAGAAGAGTGGAACTTCCTGTTTTATAGGCTAGAAGAAATGCAGGAAGAGGATAAGAATTGTGTCACACAGAAGCAAGGAAAGAAAAACACCCTGGCCATCAGTTTAAAAAGCTTGCAAACCTATGCCACTGTTTTTTTCATGCCTATATAGGAAATTACTGCTATAGAAAAAGTGAAGAAATGTGTTCCTGGAACTTATTTGAACCAGACCGGCCAGTCCCCAGCTCTGACCTTATTCTACCATTTATCTCCCTGAGAGGGCCCAGAGAGCAAGGAACTCAGCTAGTAGACACCAGAAGTTAAACTCTAGTGAACTTTTCAGTCCACATTTTCCACACACCCACCTTCCTAAGCTGATTTAGCATCAGGGTTCATGCAGAGCTCAATTCTTTTTTTTTTTTCCAATTCCAGAATTTATTAACTGTACAATTGTTTAATTCCTGAACCCATCTGGGACTCAGTTTTATAGCTTGCAATTGGGAAGGGCTTTTTTTTTTTTAACATCTTTATTGGAGTGTAATTGTTTTACAATGGTGTGTTAGTTTCTGCTGTATAACAAAGTGAACCAGCTATACGTATACATATATCCCCATATCTCTTCCCTCTTGCGTCTCCCTCCCACCCTCCCTATCCCACCCCTCTAGGTGGTCGCAAAGCACCGAGCTGATCTCCCTGTGCTATGCGGCTGCTTCCCACTATCTATCTATTTTACATCTGGTAGTGTGTATATGTCCATGCCACTCTCACTTCGTCCCAGCTTACCCAGAGCTCAATTCTTTTGAACTTACTTACAAGTTCTATCATTACACTTGCCCACATTATGCAAGCAGTTTGCAATCTCCCCTAATTCTCCGGCTTTAATTATATAATTGAACAAGCCAAAAACTCATTTTTCCCAGGAAACATTAAACATTACCAACTTAATGAAATTCTTAATGACATGGTCCACTATGCATGCCAATGACCGGTAGTAGCTGGGCCCCTAGCTTATCACTGGGCAAGGCAATTGGACAAATGCTCTTTCTTTTGTCAGTCACCAGGAACGGCAACCCTCACCCCACACTTTTGACTGGAATGATAATTCCACAAGACCGGAAGATGGGTCACTGCAAGATGCATGGATATAATTAAGATCGGATAGAAAGAGTTTAAATGAAGTAGGAATTGATCTTAACCTATACAAATCAAAACTTATTTTCAAAGCTGAATGAGCTCACTTAAACTCTTCTTGCCAATTAAAAAAAAAAAAGTTATCAACTGTCCTTCTTTACTCCAGAAACTAGAGGTCTGAGAGATAAATAGCTCTCTTCTCAACTAACTTTTCAGGACTGAAGACAGGAAATGGTCAAAATATAAGAAACTTAGGGGACTTCTGAAATTTTCAGCATAGTTCATGGGTGACTCTTCAACTGTCTATTCTTTCCCAACTGCATTTTTCAAATGCCCTTGTTGCATAAATCTCAGATCTTATATACACCACACACTGTCAAAGGCCAAAGTGACTGGCTGCCAAAAGCTAAAATGGAAGGAAAGCAAACCTGTTCACACATTTGTTCAAATAGCATGGACATCAATGTCCCATGCCAAGTAAATACCAAATTAAAGTACTTAATAATAGCCACTACTTATATAACAAATTCCCAGTCCCCAAACCTTGTCAGATCTTTGCATTGCCAGAAACATGTCAAGATGCCAAAACATTTATGGTACTTTAGAGAAATTAATTGCTACATATATCACAGTACCTAACTGAGTAACTATTATTTCTCATCCTCTCAAGTTCTTCTGTTTTTCTACAAAAGGAACTAAAGGCAATGGAAAATTATGTTTGTAAAGTTTTTAGCAACTTTGTTGGAATATAATTCATCTATCATGTAATTCACCCACTTAAAGTATAAAATTCAATGGTTTGGGGTATATTACATAATTAATTTTTTAATTGTGGAAAAATATATCTATCATAAAGTTTGCCATTTTTTTAAACTTTTTTAAGTATAAATTTATTTATTTTTGGCTGCGTTGGGTCTTCGTTGCTGTGTGCGGGCTTTCTCTAGTTGCAGTGAGCAGGGGCTACTCTTCATTGCGGTACGCAGGCTTCTCATTGCAGTGGCTTCTCTTGCAGTGAAGCACAGGTTCTAGGGCACACGGGCTCAGTAGCTGTGGCTTGTGGGCTCTAGAGCGCAGGCTCAGTAGTTGTGGCGCACGGGCTTAGTTGCTCCACATCAATGTGGAGTCTTCCCGGACCAGGGCTTGAACCCATGTCCCCTGCATTGGCAAGTGGATTCTTAACCACTGCACCACCAGGGAAGTACTGCCATTTTTAAATGTACGATCAATGCCATTAATTACATACAAAAAGTTGTGCAACCATTACCACTACTTCCAAAAGCTTTTCATCACTCCAAATGGAAACTATATCACCATTAAGTAATAACTCTCCCTTCCTCCTCCCTGCAGCCCCTAGAAACCTCTAGTCTACTTTCTAGCTATATGAATTTGCCTGTTTTGAATGTTTCATGTAAGTGGAATAAAACACTATTTGTCCGTTTGTGTCTGGCTCACTTCACTTAGCATACTGTCTTCAAGGTTCATTCATGTGATAGCATGTGCCAGGATTTCATTCCTTTTCATGGTGGAATAATATACCATTATATGTATATACCACATTTTGTTTATCCATTCATCTGTAATCATGTTGATTATAGGTTTATTTTTTTAAATAATTTGACTGCAGAGAATTGAGAAATCTCATACTTCAATTCATAGCACACTCTTGTCATCAGTCAAGATGTGTCCCTCTCTCGGGTTTTATTAATTTCTTCATCCCCAGAAGTCTCTCCTCCAATGGGCATGCATGCTAATGTGTTTTATGTAGATCCTTAAATATGTATGTAGGTTTGTAAAATACAGAATTGTGTGTTGTTTTAATTTATATAAATGCATTTAATTTACATAAATCTGGGACTTCCCTGGTGGTCCAGTGGCTAAGGCTCCACGCTCCCAATGCAGGTGGCCCAGGTTCGATCACCGGTCAGGGAACTAGATCCCACCTGCCACAACTAAGAGTTTGCATGCCACAGCCACAGATCCTGTGTGCCACAATGAAGATGCCACATGCCGCAACAAAGATCCAGCACAGCCAAATAAATAAATAAATATTTTTTTAATTTACATAAATCTCATTCTGTTTCTTTTTCACTCAACTCTATGTCTGTCAGGTCTACAGGTATTACTATGTCTAGTTAACTGTTAATGGTTTAATGAAATATGGCAGAAAGAGATTAAGTGGTTTCTTGTTATATTTTTTTCCACTGAGAGAGGTGACTCCCAGGGTAAATTCTGTACTTTTCTGTGAGCAGTGGACAAATCTCTTAATTCCTCCAAGTCTTAGTTTCTTCACCTGTATAATGAGGGGGTTACACCAGATGAGAGATCCTTAT
Source organism: Stenella coeruleoalba (assembly GCF_951394435.1). Classification (NCBI taxonomy): domain Eukaryota; kingdom Metazoa; phylum Chordata; class Mammalia; order Artiodactyla; family Delphinidae; genus Stenella; species Stenella coeruleoalba. Next base: position 130,387,695 of record NC_137148.1, on the reverse strand, counting down.
GGGCAGTATGCATCAAATGGCCTAGGAAACTTTTCCAAAATAATGTGCTCAGCTCAACACCGCTAATCATCAGGGAAAAGCAAACCAAACCACAATGAAATATCACCTCAGATCTGTCAGAATGGCTATCAGCAAAAAGACCACAAATAACAAATGTTGGCGAGGATGTGGAAAAAAGGGAACCCTCATGCACTATTGGTAGAAATGTAAAATGGTACAGCCACTGTGAAAAAAAAGTATAGAGGTTTCTCAAAAAAATAAAAATAGAAATACCATATGACCCAGCAATTCTACTTCTTGGTATATATGTGAAATAAAAACACTAATTCAAAAAGATACATGCACCCCAATGTTCATAGCAGCATTATTTACAGTTGTCAAGATATGGAAGCAACCTAAGTGTCCATCAACAGATAAAGAAGATGTGGTATATATACACAATGGAATACTACTCAGCCATAAAAAAGAACAAAATTTTGCCATTTGCAACAACATGGATGGACCTGGAGGGTATTATGCTTAGTGAAATACATCAGATGGAGAAAGACAAATACTATATGATATCACTTACATGTGGAATCTAAAAAAATACAACAAACTAGTGAATAAAACAAAAAAGCAGATTCACAGATATAAAGAACAAATTAGTAGTTGCCAGTGGGGAGGGGGAGGGGCACTATAGGAGTGGGGGAGTGGGAGGTACAAACTACTGGGTGTAAGATAGGCTACAAGGATGTACTGTACAACATGGGGAATATAGCCAGTATTTTGTAATAATTGTACATGGAAAGTAGCCTTTTAAAATTACATAAAAATGTTAAAAGTAATTAAAAAAACAAAACAAAATGATGTGTCCAACGCAACAGCAAAATTTAAGGCAGTAAAACCCTGGCATAAATAATAATAATAATAATAAATCGCCAAATGATTCTGATGTGCACCCATGGTAAAAACCCCAGCACAAGATGGATCTCTTGAGGGCTCTTCCCTTTAGTATACTAGGATTCTGTGACTATAGGGAAAATCTCTCAGCAAAGGTCCTAAGTGAACCAGAGGCAAGAACCTGGCAATAAAGATGATGCCTGTGTCCCAGTTCTGTTTTCTAAATATAAAATCTATTTTAAAAGCATTTATGCTATTTTATTGCTAACTTCTATAAGGATATTCCAAGGATTAACTGCTCCCTGGCTAACTCACTCTTCCACAACTCCTCAGGGCTCAATCCTTCCTTAGCTTGGATCATGCCCTCTGGTTCTTGTATTTGATAAAAGCTGAAAGAGGCTGGGAACTTCTTTCATTTCTATTCCCATCAGAAGTTTGTGTAGCTCAACAGGGTCACCTCTGAGTTTCTGCTTTTGCAAGGAATACAGATCTGGTCCCTACACTCTGCTTTAAGAAGAAAATGCCTGTACTGTCGTACACATACAGTTCTGCTCATCCTCCATGCCTTGAACTAAATTCAAAAATCAGAACTAACCTTCCCAGTCTTGTATTTCTTGCCCCCAAATATTACTGTTAAAAATTTGGACAGGGCTTCCCTGGTGGCACAGTGGTTGAGAGTTCGCCTGCCTATGAAGGGGACACGGGTTCGTGCCCCAGTCCGGGAAGATCCCACATGCCGCGGAGCGGCTGGGCCCGTGAGCCATGGCCGCTGAGCCTGCGCGTCCAGAGCCTGTGCTCCGCAACGGGAGAGGCCACAACAGTGAGAGGCCCGTGTACTGCAAAAAAAAAAAAAAAAAAAAAAAAATGTGGAGACACAGAAAACGGGAAGAAGAAAATAAAAATTACTATAATCTCACTGAGTGATACAATTTTCCCTCCCAAATATCGCACTACCTAATTGTTCTAGTCAGTTCTGGCTGCTATAACAAAGTACTATAAACTGGGAGGTTTATAAACAGACACATATTTGCTCATAGTTCTGGAGGCTGGGAGTCCAAGATCAAGGTGCCAGTACAGTCGGGTTCTGGTGAGGACCCTCTTCTGGGCTGCAGACTGCCGATTTCTCATTATATCCTCAGGTGGCAGAGAGGAGGGAGAGGAAGCAAGCTGTCTCATGACTCATAAGGGCACTAATCTCATCATGGGGGCTCCACCCTCATGACTTCATCTAATCCTGATAACCTCTCAAAGGCCCCACCTCCTAATACCATCACATTGGGGGATAGGGTTTCAACATATGAACTGGGTCGGGGGTGGGGAGAGACACAAACATTCAGTTCTTAACATTGTTACCTATCTCCGTTAGTGGTACCATAATGGTCCTGTCACTCAGGCCCCAAACCCAGGAATCATGCTTGGTTCCTCCTCTCTTTTCCTTACTTCCTCCAACCTCCAAATATATCCTGAATCTATCCTCATTTTTCTGTATCCATTCCTACCACCACAGGCCAAACTGCCATCTTCTCTTATCCAGGCTTCTCACTTAGCCTCCCCCAAAAATTGCTGAAGGAATGAAAAATATTGACTGACAGAACCAGGAAACAAAAATATACATGCTGGCTTGAAGAATTAGGCTAAAACTAACAAGATTGAATTTAAGACAAATAAACATAAGCCTCTGCATTTACTTTCCAAAATTCCATGGCACAAGTTACAAGTTGTATAAAGGACTTGGGTGATTTATTTGACTGCAAGCTCACTTAAGAAAACAATGGGATGTACCCAACTGAAAAAAAAAGTTCTTACTATTCAGTTGAATGAATAAAAAATGTACAGTCCAGTACAAAGGGCATAATATAATCCTTTTGTGCTGGTCACACACAGTGATTCATTGTGGGCACCAGATTTAGATAGATAGATAGATAGATAGATAGATCAATCTCCGTAATTGATAAAGAAGGATTCTGAGCAGAGCTAGACTGTGAGTAGTCATGTTGCTAGACATGAGCAACAGCTGAAAGAACAGGGGGCACTTAGCTGGAGAAAAGAAGACTGAGGGTCTAAAGGGTACACCCACACTTGGATGGACCTGGAGGGTATAATGCTTAGTGAAATAAGTCAGATGGAGAAAGACAAATACTACATGATATCACTTACACGTGGAATCTAAAAAAATAAAACAAACTAGTGAATAAAACAAAAAAGAAGCAGACTCACAGATATAGAGAACAAATTAGTTTCCTTCACTAAATATTTTTCAGCCTGTGACTTGATCAGCAGATCCATGACTACACATTCCTTGGATGTCCCCTGGTCTGAGATTTGTCCTTGGATCAGAACCTGATTTGGGGCTCTCCCCAGGGTGAGCTCCTGCTCTCTCTCTCTGGATTCAGCTGGGGCTACCAAAAGTCACATTGTGACTTTTGGCCTTCCTCATGTTAGGTGATGTGGAGGTGTTAGGAGACCCAGACTCCGGCAGAAACCAAGACGAAGGCTCCAGAATGCTGCTCCCACAGCCTGGCACGTTCCTTCCTGAAAGGTGAACTGAATCCAGCAGGCAGATTTTGTCACCAGCCACATCTTTAGAAGGCTGCTTCAAATGAAGAACCATTAAAATAATAATAGTGATCTCTGCCCACAGACACGAAAACCTACCAAAGGTACATTTTTAAATTAAAAAGCAGGTTAAGGGCTTCCCTGATGGCGCAGTGGTTGAGAGTCCGCCTGCCGATGCAGGGGACACGGGTTCGTGCCCTAGTCCAGGAAGATTCCACATGCCGCAGAGCGGCTGGGTCCGTGAGCCATGGCCACTGAGCCTGCGTGTCCGAAGCCTGTACTCCGCAACGGGAGATGCCACAACAGTGAAAGGCCCGCGTACCGCAAAAAAAAAAAAAAAAGCAGGTTAAAAAACAATGTGTTGAATATTTTCCATTTTTTTTGTAAAATAAAGTACATATAAAAAGTCTGAGAGAGGAGCTTCAAGAGGGCTGAAGAGTAAGACAGAGAGATCACCTTCCTCCCCACAAATACATCAGAAATACATCTACGTGAGGAACAACTCCTACAGAACAGCTACTGAATGCTGGCAGAAGACCTCAGACCTCGCAAAAGGCAAGAAACTCCCCACGTACCTGGGTAGGGCAAAAGAAAAAAGGAAAAACAGAGACAAAAGAATAGGGACGGGACCTGCACCAGTGGGAGGGAGCCGTGAAGGAGGAAAGGTTTCCACACACTAGGAAGCCCCTTCGCGGGCGGAGACTGCAGGTGGCGGAGGGGGGAAACTGCGGAGTCGCGGAGGAGAGCGCAGCAACAGGGGTGCGGAAGGCAAAGCAGCGAGATTCCCACACAGAGGATCGGAGCCTACCAGCACTCACCAGGCTGAGAGGCTTCCCTGCTCACCCACTGGGGCGGGCGGGGTGGGAGCTGAGGCTCGGGCTTCCATCGGATCCCAGGGAGAGGACTGGGGTTGGCTGCATGAACACAGCCTGAAGGGGGCTAGTGCACTACGGTTAGCCAGGAGGGAGTCCAGGAAAACCTCCGAAACTGCCTAAGAGGCCAGAGCCCATTGTTTCGGGATGCGTGAGGAGAAGGGATTCAGAGCACCACCTAAACAAGCTCCAGGGACTGGAGCAAGCCATGACTATCAGCACAGACCCCAGAGACAGGCATGAAATACTAAGGCTGCTGCTGCAGCCACCAAGAAGCCTGTGTGCAAGCACAGGTCACTATCCACACCTCCCCTCCCAGGAGCCTGTGCAGCCCGCCACTGCCAGGGTCCCGGGATCCAGGGACAACTTACCCAGGAGGACACACAGCACGCCTCAGGCTGGTGCAACGTCACGCCGGCCTCCGCCGCCGCAGGCTTGCCCCGCATCTGTACCCCTCCCTCCACCAGGCCTCAGTGAGCCAGAGCCCCCTAATCAGCTGCTCCTTTAACCACGTCCTGTCTGAGCCAAGAACAGACACCCTCAGGCGACCTACACGCAGAGGCGGGGTCAAATCCAAAGCTGAACCCCAGGAGCTCTGCGAACAAAGAAGAGAAAGGGAAATCTCTCCCAGCAGCCTCAGGAGCAGTGGGTTAAATCTCCACAATCAACTTGATGTACCCTGCATCTGTGGAATGCCTGAATAGACAACGAATCATCCCAAACTGAGGAGGTGGACTTTGGGAGAAATGATATATATATTTTTTCCCCTTTTTCTCTTTTTGTGAGTGTGTATGTGTATGCTTCTGTGTGTGATTTTGTCTGTATAGCTTTGCTGTTACCATTTGGCCTAGGGTTCTGTCTGTCCAGTTTTTGTTTTTTTTCTTTTAGTATAGTTTTTAGCACTTGTTATCATTGGTGGATTTGTTTCTTGGTTTGGTTGCTCTCTTCTTTCTTTCTCTCTTTTTTTTAAAATACATTTAAAAAATTTTTAATAATTATTTTTTATTTTAATAACTTTATTTTATTTTATCTTCTTCTTTCTTTTTTTCCTCCCTTTTACTCTGAGCCGTGTGGATGACAGGCTCTTGGTGTTCCAGCCAGGCTTCAGGGCTGTGCCTCTGAGGTGGGAGAGCCAACTTCAGGACACGGGTCCACAAGAAACCTCCCAGCTCCACATAATATCAAACAGCGAAAATATCCCAGAGATTTCCATCTCAACGCCAAGACCCAGCTCCACTCAATGACCAGCAAGCTCCAGTGCTGGACACCCTATGCCAAACAACTAGCAAGACAGGAACACAACCCCACTCATTAGCAGAGAGGCTACCTAAAATCATAATAAGGCCACAGACACCCCAAAACACACCACCAGACACAGAACTGCCCACCAGAAAGACTAGATCCAGCCTCATCCACCAGAACACAGGCACTAGTCCCCTCCACCAGGAAGCCTACACAACTCACTGAACCAACCTTAGCCACTGGGGGCAGACACCAAAAACAACGGGAACTACGAACCTGCAGCCTGTGAAAAGGAGACCCCAAACACAGTAAGTTATGCAAAATGAGAAGACAGAGAAACACACAGCAGATGAAGGAGCAATGTAAAAACCCACCTGACCTAACAAATGAAGAGGAAAGAGGCAGTCTACCTGATAAAGAATTCAGAATAATGATAGTAAAGATGACCCAAAATCTTGGAAATAGAATGGAGAAAATACAAGAAACGTTTAACAAGGACCTAGAAGAACTAAAGAGCAAACAAACAGTGATGAACAACACAATAAATGAAATTTAAAATTCTCTAGAAGGGATCAATAGCAGAATAACTGAAGCAGAAGAACAGATAAGTGACCTGGAAGATAAAATAGTGGAAATAACTACTGCAGAGCAGAATAAAGAAAAAAGAATGAAAAGAACTGAGGACAGTCTCAGAGACCTCTGGGACAACATTAAACTCACCAACATTCGAATTATAGGGGTCCCAGAAGAAGAAGAGAAAAAGAAAGGGACAGAGAAAATATTTGAAGAGATTACAGTAGAAAACTTCCCTAATATGGGAAAGGAAATAGTTAATCAAGTCCAGGAAGGACAGAGAGTCCCATACAGGATAAATCCAAGGAGAAACATGCCAAGACACATATTAATCAAACTATCAAAAATTAAATACAAAGAAAAAATATTAAAAGCAGCAAGGGAAAAACAACAAATAACATACACGGGAATCCCCATAAGGTTAACAGCTGAACTTTCAGCAGAAATGCTGCAAGCCAGAAGGGACTGGCAGGACATATTTAAAGTGATGAAGGGGAAATACCTAGAACCAAGATTACTCTACCCAGCAAAGATCTCATTCAGATTTGATGGAGAAATTAAAACCTTTACAGACAAGCAAAAGCTAAGAGAATTCAGCACCACCAAACCAGCTCTACAACAAATGCTAAAGGAAATTCTCTAGGCAGGAAACACAGGAGAAGGAAAAGACCTACAATAACAAACGCAAAACAATTAAGAAAATGGTAATAGGAACATACATATCAATAATTACCTTAAATGTAAATGGATTAAATGCTCCAACCAAAAGACATAGACTGGCTGAATGGATACATAAACAAGACCCGTATATATGCTGTCTACAAGAAACCCACTTCAGACCTACGGACACATACAGACTGAAAGTGAGGGCATGGAAAAAGATATTCCATGCAAACAGAAATCAAAAGAACGCTGGAGTAGCAATTCTCATATGAGACAAAACAGACTTTAAACCAAAGACTATTACAACAGACAAGGAAGGACACTACATAATGATCAAGGGATCAATCCAAGAAGAAGATATAACAATTGTAAATATTTATGCACCCAACATAGGAGCACCTCAATACATAAGGCAAATACTAACAGCCATAAAAGAGGAAATCGACAGTAACACATTCATAGTAGGGGACTTTTAACACCCCACTTTCACCAACGGACAGATCATCCAAAATGAAAATAAATAAGGAAACACAAGCTTTAAATGATACATTATACAAGATGGACTTAATTGATATTTATAGGACATTCCATCCAAAAACAACAAAATACACTTTCTTCTCAGGTACTCATGGAACATTCTCCAGCATAGATCATATCTTGGGTCACAAATCAAGTCTTGGTAAATTTAAGAAAATTGAAATCATATCAAGTATCTTTTCTGACCACAATGCTATCAGACTAGATATCAATTACAGGAAAAAATCTGTAAAAAATACAAATACAAAAGGGAAATCAAAAAATACCTAGAAACAAATGACAATGAAAACACGATGACCCAAAACCTATGGGATGCAGCAAAAGCAGTTCTAAGAGGGAAGTTTATAGCAATACAATCTGAACTTAAGAAACAAGAAACATCTCATATAAACAACCTAACCTTACATCTAAAGCAATTAGAGAAAGAAGAACAAAAAAATCCCAAAGTTAGCAGAAGGAAAGAAATCATAAAGATCAGATCAGAAATAAATGAAAAAGAAATGAAGGAACCTGTAGAAAAGATCAATAAAACTAAAAGCTGGGGGCTTCCCTGGTGGCGCAGTGGTTGAGAGTCCTCCTCCCAATGCAGGGGACACGGGTTCATGCCCCGGTCTGGGAAGATCCCACATGCCACGGAGTGGCTAGGCCCGTGAGCCATGGCTGCTGAGCCTGTGCGTCCGGAGCCTGTGCTCCACAACAGGAGAGGCCACAACAGTGAGAGGCCCGCGTACCGCAAAAAAAAAATCAAAACTAAAAGCTGGTTCTTTGAGAAGATAAATAAAATTGATAAACCATTAGCCAGATTCACCAAGAAAAAAAGGGAGAAGACTCAAATCAATAGAATTAGAAATGAAAAAGTAGAAGTAACAACTGACACTGCAGAAATACAAAGGATCATAAGAGATTACTACAAGCCACTACATGGCAATAAAATGGACAACGTGGAAGAAATGGACAAATTCTTAGAAATGCACAACCTTCCGTGACTGAACCAGGAAGAAATAGAAAATATGAACAGACCAATCACAAGCACTGAAATTGAAACTGTGATTAAAAATCTTCCAACAAACAAAAGCCCAGGACCAGATGGCTTCACAAGGGAATTCTATCAAACATTTAGAGAACAGCTAATAACACCTATCCTTCTCAAATTCTTCCAAAGTATAGCAGAGGGAGGAACACTCCCAAACTCATTCTACGAGGCCATCATCACCCTGATACCAAAACCAGACAAAGATGTCACAAAAAAAGAAAACTACAGGCCAATATCACTGATGAACATAGATGCAAAAATCCTCAACAAAATACTAGCCAACAGAATCCAGCAGCACATCAAAAGTATCATACACCATGATCAAGCGGGGTTTATCCCAGGGATGCAAGAATTCTTCAATATATGCAAATCAATCAATGTGATACACCATATTAACAAATTGAAGGAGAAAAACCATATGATCATCTCAATAGATGCAGAGAAAGCTTTCGACAAAATTCAACACTCATTTACGACAAAAACCCTCCAGAAAGTAGGCATAGAGGGACCTTACCTCAACATAATAAAGGCCATATATGACAAACCCACAGTCAACATCGTCCTCAATGGTGAAAAACTGAAACCATTTCCACTAAGATCAGGAACAAGACAAGGTTGCTCACTCTCACCACTATTATTCAACATAGTTTTGGAAGTTTTAGCCACAGCAATCAGAAAAGAAAAAGAAATAAAAGGAATCCAAATCGGAAAACAAGAAGTAAAGCTGTTACTGTTTGCAGATGACATGATACTATACATAGAGAATCCTAAAGATGCTACCAGAAAACTACTGGAGCTAATCAATGAATTTGGTAAAGTAGCAGGATACAAAATCAATGCACAGAAATCTCTGGCATTCCTATACAGTAATGATGAAAAATCTGAAAGTGAAATTAAGAAAACACTCCCATTTACCACTGCAACAAAAAGAATAAAATATCTAGGAATAAACCTACCTAAGGAGACAAAAGTCCTGTATGCAGAAAAATATGACACTGATGAAAGAAATCAAAGATGATACAAACAGATGGAGAGATATACCATGTTCTTGGATTGGAAGAAGCAACACTCTGAAAACGACTATACAACCCAAAGCAGTCTACAGATTCAATGCAATCTCTATCAAACTACCACTGGCATTTTTCACAGAACTAGAACAAAAAATTTCACAATTTGTATGGAAACACAAAAGACCCTGAAGAGCCAAAGCAATCTTGAGAAAGAAAAACGAGCTGGAGGTATCAGGCTCCCTGACCTCAGACTATACTACAAAGCTACAGTAATCAAGACAGTATGGTACTGGCACAAAAACAGAAAGATAGATCAGTGGAACAGTGTAGAAAGCCCAGAGATAAACCCACGCACATATGGTCACCTAATCTTTGATAAAGGAGGCAAGAATATACAGTGGAGAAAACACAGCCTCTTCAATAAGTCGTGCTGGGAAAACTGAACAGCTACATGTAAAGGAATGAAATTAGAACACTCCCTAGCACCATACTCAAAAATAAACTCAAAATCGATTAAAGACCTAAATGTAAGGCCAGAAACTATCAAACTCTTAGAGGAAAACATAGGCAGAACACTCCATGACATAAATCACAGCAAGATACTTTTTGACCCACCTCCTAGAGAAATAGAAATAAAAACAAAAATAAACAAATGGGACCTAATGAAACTTCAAAGCTTTTGCATATCAAAGGAAACCATAAACAAGACGAAAAGACAACCCGCAGAATGGGAGAAAATATTTGCAAATGAAGCAACGGACAAAGGATTAATCTCCAAAATTTACAAGCAGCTCATGCAGTTCAATATCAAAAAAACAAACAACCCAATCCAAAAATGGGCAGAAGACCTAAATGGATATTTCTCCAAAGAAGATATACAGATTGCCAACAAACACATGAAAGAATGCTCAACATCATTAATCATTAGAGAAATGCAAATCAAAACTACCATGAGATACCATCTCACACCAGTCAGAATGGCCATCATCAAAAAATCTACAAACAATAAATGCTGGAGAGGGTATGGAGAAAAGGGAAGCCTCTTGCACTGTTGGTGGGAATGTGAATTGGTACAGCCACTATGGAGAACAGTATGGAGATTCCTTAGAAAACTACAAATAGAACTACCATATGACCCAGCAATCCCACTACCAGGCATATACCCTGAGAAAACCATAATTCAAAAAGAGTCATGTACCACAATGTTCTTTGCAGCTCTATTTACAATAGCCAGGACATGGAAGCAACCTAAGTGTCCATCAACAGATGAATGGATAAAGAAGATGTGGCACATATATACAATGGAATATTACTCAGCCATAAAAAGAAATGAAATTGAGTTATTTGTAGTGAGGTGGATGGACCTAGAGTCTGTCATACAGAGTGAAGTAAGTCAGAAAGAGAAAAACAAATACTGTGTGCTAACACATATATATGGAATCTGAAAAAAAAAAATGGTCATGAAGAACCTAGGGGCAAGACGGGAATAAAGACGCAGACCTACTAGAGAATGGACTTGAGGATATGAGGAGGGGGAAGGGTAAGCTGGGACGAAGTGAGAGAGTGGCATGGACATATATACACTACCAAATGTAAAATAGATAGCTAGTGGGAAGCATCCGCATAGCACAGGGAGATCAGCTCAGTGCTTTGTGACCAGGTAGAAGGGTGGGATAGGGAGGGTGGGAGGGAGGGAGACACAAGAGGGAAGAGATATGGGGATATATGTACATGTATAACTGATTCACTCTGTTATAAAGCAGAAAGTAACATACCATTGTAAAGCAATTATACTCCAATAAAGATGTTAAAAAAAAGAAGTCTGGCAGGAAATGTACCAAAATGTCAACTGTGTGATCACTCGGTAGAGGGAACATGGGTGTCTTTATTTTCCTTTTTATAATTAAAAAAATTTGGGGGGGATTCTCCAGTGGCGCAGTGGTTGAGAGTCTGCCTGCCGATGCAGGGAACACGGGTTCGTGCCCCAGTCCTGGAAGATCCCACATGCCACGGAGCGGCTGGGCCCATGAGACATGGCCACTGAGCCTGCGCTCTGCAATGGGAGAGGCCACAACAGTGAGAGGCCTGCGTACTGGAAAAAAAAAAAATTGTAATTATTCAACAGCAATTTTTAATTTTCCTAATTTAAAAAATTGTAGTTTGGGCTAAAAAGGTTTGTTTGTCAAAGAAAATTGAGACAAATATGGAAGCCAGGGATAGTAGGGTACTTTACATTTGTGGAGCGCCTACTGCATACCAGTGACTGCAGTAAACACTTCTCCTGCTTTCATTCCTTAAATCCTCACAACCCTCCTATGAAGTAGTAGCCCCACTTTATAGCTTGGAAAACTGAGACTCAGGAAAGGTTAGCAATTTGCTGAAGTCATACTATTTGGTAGAGATGATTAAATCCAGCTCTGCTTAATTCTGCACTGGTGTTTCTACAGTTAAAACACCCTAACTAAGCTGGCAATCCTGAGGCTGGAGTAGAAGCAACAGTCCTTGGCTTTTGGTGGATTTAACATTTGTTGAGTCTTCTCAAAGTTTTAGGTTTCTCTCTCCACGATCAACATTGTTACTCATGGAATGGTGCATGGCATCGCTAACATCACCTGGGAGCTTACTAGAAATTAAGCATCTCAGGACCAGCCAAGACCAACTGAATCAGAATCTGCATTTTAACAAGATGCCCAGGTGATTCACCTGCACATTACAATTGGAGAAGTGCATCTCTAAAAACACCTCCCCAGCCCCACTCCCTGCCTGGGTTGCTATGGAAACCATCATCCCCAGCCTCTGCTCCCAATGTCTGGTCTCTTTCCCCAAAGCAAAGTGCTCTGTCAGACACTCACAGAAGCCCTGGGACCCAAGAGGAGAAAAACTATTTCCAAATGCAGTTTATGAATCAAAATAAAGCCTGGCACTTCATAGTTTTTATGTGCAAGCCTCAAAGATAGCTAGCACCGGTCCCTCTACAACAGCCGGAGCTGTGGTGTGTGGGTACCTGTTTAACGGCCAGCTTGGGCTGCAGCCCTGATTTGTAGCACTTGCCAATTTCCATGGAGTAAATACTCCCACCAGGGCCAATTCCAAAGCCACCAAGGTGATGTCACTGAAGGTGAAGCTGGGAAGGGATGCACGTAATTGGGCTCAAGCAAGGAGGCACGAGTAGGCACCAGCTCCAGCACACCACTCAGCTAGAGCCAAATTTTTCTGAGTCAAGATCCTTCGTGTAAGAGGGGAAGCCACAGCATTACTTCAGCTAATGAGGACATTATGTTTTACTGCTGGCTTCTACCACCATTTAAATTTATCCATCTCTAATTAGTTTTGGAAAACAGAAAAGGACTCACCAAATATACTCTGCAACAGCCTGTCAGACCGTAAAACTGTCTGTGCTGGCTGCTCTCTCAGCAAACAGAAGGAGTCTTGGGTTTGCTCCGGAGAAGGGTTGGGAAGCCCAGGCTCAGCCTCATGAATAAAACATGTCCAGTAGCTTCTAGGTGGGAGGAGAAAGGGGTTCCAGCAAAGCCTGTACCATATATTTCCCCTAACTCTTCAGTATCTACTCTCGTAGTTTACTTCTCAGCAGGGACAAGGTATAGCAGCTGCGTAGATTTAAGTTAGGAAGATAGAAAGTTAGAAATCCAAGGAGAAGCTGGATTGACAGAGGGGAGGTAAGAATAGCATGGGTGATGGAAAATTGGGAACAAACATATAGCAGAAGGAAGTAATAACTATTTGAAAAGCAGTGTGTATGTCTGTTGGCTGGAGGAGAAAGTTGTTAACTATTGTCATCGTTATTAGCCCCACTTACTGAGCCCTTGACCATGTGCCAGGCTCTAGGTGAGCATTTTAAGTCAATTTTCTCATTGACTCTTCACAGAAATTCAATATCATCACTATCACCATCATCATCATCTCCATTTTACAGAAGAGGAAACTGGTTTAAAGAGTTTAAGATATTTGCTCAAAGTCATACAGCTAGTAAGAAAGAAGGGAAGAACTCCAACCCAGGTCTATCAGATATATTGTAAGCAGCGCAATACATCATCTCTAAATATGTGTGAGTGGTGGGGACAGGGGTGGAAAGGGAGATATCCCTTTCTGAAAAAGTTCCAAGAAACCTCTCTGAGCAGGCAGAGAGGCCGAAGGAATGGAGAGGAAAGGGACCACGGACATCCCCCTGGGTCCTGAGGGCCAAGAGTGGAGTGCCAACAGTCTTACTTACCAGGTCTGCCCAGCTCAGACCACTCCTGGGTGCCATGCTAAATTCTGGAAATGATATTTTCAGAGAAACACTGACAATCAATGCGTAAACAGAGGGGAATGACCAGAGGGTGGGAAGATTCGAAAGCTACCCTTGTTGGAAAGGAATCAGGCTAGGGAAGATGAGGCTTACACCAAGAAACACACTTTTCAGAGATCAGTGGCTGATCACAAAACCTTGTTCCTCTTCTTCTGGGACATGCAGCTAGACCACATTTTCCAGCCATCCTTGCTGTTCAGTGTGGCCATGGACTGAGTTCTAGCCAATGTAATATGGGTGGAAATGTTGTAACACCCCTCCAGGCTGGGCCCCTAAAAATCTCCCATGTGCTTTCTCCTTCCATGGTGACCGTGGAAGCCAACTGTTGAAGAAAGCAGAGCTACAAGGTGAAAGGAGTCTGGTCTCTGAATTACTACTTGGAGATGAGCCTTCCACCAATCAAAAACACTGAATTAAACCTTATGTGAGCTAGAAATAAACTTGTATTTATTAAGGTTCTTGTTTTAAAAGACACCGTTCCAAAGCAACTGGAGAAAACTCAGAGATGGAAAGTGATCGTGATATCCAACTTTCAAATATCTAATGAGCCACCATAAGTTAAAAGATTTCTTGGGCTTCTCTGGTGGCACAGTGGTTAAGAATCCGCCTGCCAAAGCAAGGGACACGGGTCCGAGCCCTGGTCCGGGAAGATCCCACATGCCGCAGAGCAACTAAGTCCGTGCACCACAACTACTGAGCCTGCGCTCTAGAGCCCGTGAGCCACAACTACTGAAGCCTGCGTGCCTAGAGCCGGTGCTCCACAACAAGAGAAGCCACTGCCATGAGAAGCCCGTGCACCACAACGAAGAGTAGCCCCCACTCGCCACAACTAGAGAAAGCCCGCGTGCAGCAATGAAGATCCAATGCAGTCAAAAATAAATTAATTAATTAATCAATTAAAAAATGTATATTTCTTGGGGTTACTCCAAGTTAGGGCACTAAGACCAGGGGGTAGTATCTTAAACGAGACTGATCACAACTCAGCGTAAGGAAGACAATTCCTAAGAATCAGAGATGTCCAAAGATCTGACTTCTGCCCACTCTCCAACCTCATCTCCCATCACTCTTCCCTTGGTCACCCACCCTTCCTTCTGGTCCGTGAGCACCCTGAGCTCTTTCTTGCACCTGGGCTAGTATGCATGCTGATTCCTCTGCCTCAAACACTTCTCCTGACTCCCCACAAGCCTTATTCATATATTCATTCAACAACTGTGTATTGTTCCACGCCCACTCCAGGTCAGGTACTGTTGTGGGTGCTTGGGCTGTAGCAGGGAACAAAACAGACAAAAACCACTGCCCCTGTGGAACTTAAATTCTAGCCAGAGATAAACACTGTAAACAATAAACATAATAAATGAGTAAGTGATGTAGTACGTTAGGTGACAAGTGCTCTGGAATAAAAAGAAAGATACAGCAAAGAAAGGAGAATGGGGGTTCTGGGGCAAGAGGTGATGTAGAGAGAGCAGGGATGAGAGAGGCAACAGGGGCACCTCAGTCTTCAGATTCTATATCACTTCCTCCCGGAGGCCTTTGTGAACCCCCAAATCTGAACTACATTTGTGTCCCTCAATCCCATGATTTTCTCTCATAGCACATTTGTCTTTTATGACACTGTATTCGTTTGCTAGGGCTGCCAAACAAAGTACCACTGACTAGGAGGCTTGAACAACAGAAATTTATCATCGCACAGCTGTGGAGGCCAGAAGTCTGAGATAAGGTATGAACAAGGTTGGTTCCTTCTGAGAACTGAGAGGGGAGGGTCTATTCCAGGCCTCTCTCCTTGGCTTGTAAATGACCATCTTTTCCCTGTGTACCTTCACACCATCTTCCCTCTATGCATAACTCTGTGTCCAGATTTCCCTTTTTTATAAGGACACCATTCATGCTGAATTAGGGGCCACCCTAATGACCTCATTTTAACTTGATTACCTCTGTGAAGAGCCTGTCCCCAAATAAGGTCACATCTAAGGTGCTAAGGACTGGAATTTCATCATAAGCATATTGAAGAAGACAATTCAATCTAAAACAGACCGTGTGAGTTAGAATTATTTTACCCATGCATTTAATAGTTTCATGTCTACAACCCCCGCTAGACTACAGGTGAAACCAGGGCAGGACCTAGTCAATTTCAGTCATCTCACTGCACCCAGCACTTAGCCCAGTGCCTGCCAGGTGCTCAGTTGCTACTTGGTGCTTAATAGCCCTAAGTTCATTTTGTTCTGCTACAGACAGGCAGAACAACCTCTTGTCCTTCAGTTCTGCAGAGTTCTTTCCTTCCATATAAAATTCTCTTCGCTCAGGGCTGTCCCTCAGGGCCGTGCTGTGTTCTGTTGACAAATTAGAAATCCTACTGGGTTTCCAGCTTGATACTGCCCGTTAGCCATTTGAAAGAACAACCAGGTAATAATTCCTGTAGCTTTAATGAAGCTGGGTTTACTCAACCCTCTTCTCTCCCCTACCCCCTTGCAATCTCCTTAACCCAGCCAGTTGGCTATGGAAGGACACTGCGTAGTGTGTAAGTATAAGCCTTCTGGACAGAGACCAATAACGCATCCAAAGTTTCATTTGGAGAAACATGCAGAAAAATGGCAAAGAGAGCAAAGGCATATTGTAGACTCAGTCTCCACTCCTTGATCAGATGCTGATTTATGGTGGAACTTCAGGGATGTCATTTAACCTCTCTGGCTTCCTCATCTATAAATTGGAGCTAGTACTAATGCGGTTTGCATCATAACAACACAGGGATATCAACACACTATGAAGGCTTGCGAACACTACTGTAATGTGAAATGTTTTATTAGTATATAATGATACAGATTTCTTATTATCACCCAAAGCCCTGTATAACGTGGTCTCTGACTCTCCCGTCTCCAGCTAGTTACGTATTAGTTCCTTAAACACACAAGTTCTTTCCGGCCGCAGGACCTCTCTCCTCTGCCAGGAGTAGTTCTCCCTCCTAACATTTACCACATGTAGATGCTTCTTTCCCCTTAGCTCTCAGCTGAAACCTTGCTTTCTAAGAGAAGCTTTTCTCTCCTTGCCCATCCTGGCTAAAATGGATGCCCCTCCCCCATTAAGCTCACTCTCAGCAGTATCTGGTTTCTCTATAGCACTTACCTCTTTCGTTCACGCTTGTCACTTGCCCATCTGTTTCACCAGCTCAAAAGACCATGACTCCCTCACTCACGACCCCCGCTACTCAGCACGGTGCCTGTGACTCACGATAGCGGTTCAGTAAATATTTGCTGAGCACATGAATAGATCATTTCTAACAGTGGACAACTGAAAACAATACAGAGACCCAAGAAAAGGGCGAGGCTAAGGAACTCCAGGTATGTGCATGAGTTAGAAAGAACCCTGTCTTCGTCCTGAGTCTCTCCTTTACTCTCACACTACTACCACACTCAACACGCTTGTGACACCAGATGTGTGGGGTTTCCCCCACCAAGCAATTGTCGGCGACGCCAGCTGGATGACCCTACAATTTAACACAATTCAGACACTGTCTACCTGGGGATAGCGTCAGATCCCACAGGTTAAGGGCTCAGTTCCAAGAGACTACCCATACTTCAGAGGCCAATAGCAAGGCGGAGGTCCCCAGGCTACCCACAACTTCTGTCCAACTTGGCTACAAATCAGAGATTCTCATGACCTCTTCCCCTTTGGATTCAATTAGTTGCTAAAGCAGCTCACAGAACTGAGGGAAACACTCACATTTACCAGTTTATTATATAGTAAAGGATATGATAAATGATACAGATGAACAGCCAGATAAAGAGATACACAGGGCGAGGTCTGGGGGATCCCAAGCACAGGAGCTTCTGTTCCCGTGGAGTTGGGGTGCATCACCCTCAAAGTATGTAGGTAGGCGTTCACCCACCTTGAAGTTCTCTGAACCCCATACTCCTGGAACTTTGGGAAGGCTTCCTCATGTAGGCATGATCAGTTATTAGAGAAGTGGTGGGTGCGGCTGAGAATTCTAAGCTTCTAATCATGGGCTTGGTCTTGCTGGTGACCAGACCCCATCCAGGAGCCATCTAGGAGTCCACTCAGAGTTGCCTCATTAGAGCGAAAGACACTCCTAACACCCCGGAAATGCCAAGGGATTTAGGAACCCTGTGTCAGGACCAGGGTCAAAGGCCAACTGTTAGAACAAAAGATGCTCCTAGGGCTCTTACCACTTAGGAAATTAGAAGGGTTTCAGAAGCTCTGCATCAGGAACTGGGGACAAAGACCAGTATATATATATTTCTATTATCTCACAATACACTTAATAAAATGCTCTAGAGCCATTCAAAATTATCACTGAGAAGACTGTGTAGCAGCATAGGGAAATATTTAGGATATACTGTTAGGGTAGAAAATGCTATTTACACTTGGATTGCAACTACATAAAAATACTGAGATGAGCAAAAACAAATTAAACAAAGAAATTTGGAAACAGTCAAACAACTTGCTATGGTAGTGGGACTGGGTAGTGGGTAGTGGGACTGTCAGTGTTTGAGGTCTTTTTCCTCTTTTATTTCTGCTTCTGTCACCATAATGCTGTTTGTTCAACAATTACAGTTTGTTCTATATCACTAAACTAGGCACACTATTGAACTGTCCCCAGAAGGGAGGCAAACATTTGCTCACAGGTGTATGTGAAATGAACTTCTTTTTCATACAGTTCTCGAGCCAGCTGGGCCATGGTGAAATGGGGAGAAGGATGTGGCATGACCTTTTGAGCCCCTATAAACTTGGCTGTGAAGTTATGCATCAGGAGTGGGGCTGCACCCCACATACCTGCAATGAGGTGGTGCCCCAGAGAGCAGGGGGAAGTCAGGGTGTGGCTACTGATTAAGAGGGGGAATGCTGGCTGTCTGGCCAAAAATGACACCAATAGCTACTACAACAGTCAAGATCTCTCTTAACGACAACTTCTCTGTTTTTAAGCCCATTGCACCTGCATAACCTCATTCAACCCTCAAAACTCCTCTTATGAGGTCCTTGTTTGTCATACACATATTACAGAATATACACAGACACTCAGAGAGCTTATCCTCCTCATTTTTACCTTAAAAGTGGGAATATCTATGGCACAGAATTATACTTCCTGGGAAGAAAACCTCACCATGAATTTACTTACCCAGGCCATTAGAGATGGACTCTCGTAACTCTACAGGAATAGCTACAGCGATATGAAGGCTAAACTACCAAGGTACACAAACTGCCTCATCATGAAGCCCAACAGGATGGTTGAAGAGTTCCCAAGCTTTCCCCCCCTTGAAACACAGGTGACGGATGACATTCACATGTATAATACACCTTCATGGCAATCCTCAGGGTCACACACAGTTCTCAGTCACTAACTGACAAGACTTTCTCGCCTGGCCAGGGAAGCACCCTAAAGCACAGGGAAGCTAGAAGGTGAACAGGTAAATCATTGGAACACTTCGATATTTTCACAATTATTAGCGCGGGAAGCAGTTTTGCACAGTGTCTAAGACACAGCCTGCAGTGAAAGAACATGGCTTCAAATATTGGTTCTAACCCTTTCTAACTATGTGACCCTTAGCAAGTTGATTTACCTCTCTGAGCCTCCATTTTTATATATTGGGGATAACAGCACCCATCTCACAGGGTCCCAGTAAGGACAAATAAGACAGCACACACAAAGCTCTCTGCAACAGGCTTGGCACATACCATGTACTCAGTAAGTGGGAGCTAATAATGGCAGCAGTAGTGCCACTAAAAATGACTTGAGAAATCCTTGAAAAATGACCACACCACAGGAAACAAGCTGGTTCCGAGTGACCTTGTTCTAAGAGCTTTACCTACAGAGAGTTGAGAGTTGGGCAGCTGGTATGATAAAGTTTAGGACAAAGCTGGACCACTCCAGCAGAAATCTTGCCAATTTCTATTGCGTTCCCTCACTGAAAACTAGACCCTATGGAGGGAGAGGAAGGAGAAACAGTCAGAGAACCCTTAAAGAGATGTGGTGATAAATCAGGGGAGAGAACTTGGCATGGCCAGCAAACAGTTACAAGTAAAACGTACCTACAAATCTCTTTGGAGGCCTTCTTAAAAGGAGGAAGGGGTTGGCCTTGAAGTACAGGTAAGATTCGGGCGGGAGGGGAGGAGAGGGGGAGGACAGAGCCAGGTACACAAGAAAAGGAGGGACACGCAGCCAAAGCAGAGAGTTTGTGTCAGACAGCTGTGAGCAAGGCTCCCTGCTCTCTTCTTGCCTCTTCCATCCTCCTCTGCCCTTCCCGAAATGACTCAGCCCTTTGGCTGAGCTATCAGAATGTTCTAAGTTGGTTCTGCTTGCAGTGTTTCCCCGGGTAGCTAATTAAACATATACATTTAATTGAATCATAGTGAAACCCATAATTGAGGTCTCTACACCCAGAGGGGAAAAGGCGGAGGGTGATGGAAACCAACCGTGTTTTAACTGATGCCAGCTAGAATGTTGCCGATAGTTTCAAAGCTCAGCATGAAAAGCATCATATTTGAGGCAATATCATGTAGAGAGTAATCTCCCCAACAAGAGAAGAGAAGATATCCCTTTTATACAACAACAGTTCAGTAAATGTTGTTTAGCTTGCATAGGATACAGTTAATTACAGAAATTTATCAAAGTGGCATAAGGTGGTATTCACACACACAAAGAGTATTTTCCCACAGTGGAAAATCCTTAGTTTTATAGAAGCTGAAGCTAGTACTAATTGAATTTTCACTTGGGTAGATAAAATCTTTAACAACTCCGGAATAACTACATGCTCTTTGCTCAACGATGTGGATCGGGATGATTTACAACACCTTTCACACAATCACGCTAATTTTGCTTTCATATGATTAATTAAAACAATATGTTCATTCTCCCGAAAGTGGAATTCGGGCACCCGAGGAGTTGGCTTCTATAGCCAACTTCCCTACCCAGCAATAAAGGCAATTTTCACACCTTGTCTTCGAGAAACTGTTAAGTATGTGCGGCCCTGATGGAGACTGTGTCAAGCTCAGCTTTGCTCTTTGGAAGGCAGTAGAGGTGAGTCTGATGGGCAGAAAGAGGTTCCTAGGACTTCAGAGCTGAAAAGGACCTTCGAAGCAGTCTCGTGAAAATCCCTCACCTCCCAGATAAGAAAACTGAGGCTTGGAGAGACCAATAAGTTGTCCCCAACTTATGAGGCCCCATTTATGGCAGAACTGATATCAGTCTCCAGCTACCCTGAGGTTTAACCCGGTCTTCTGGAGAAAGAGCACTGGACTGGGAGTCAGCAAACCCGGGTTTAAGAGCCAATTCTGTTGCTGACTCACTGCAGGACCTCGCGAGCATGGGGTCTCTCTCTCACCTTCCTCTTCGCAGAATTGGGAAAATGATTGCATTTGCCTATGAAACTTCCAAAATAAGAAGCTATGAGACAGATGAAGTTTATTACAGGTGCCCCTCCATCCCTAAGCCCCATTTTCTCCTGAATTTCCCAGACCCCTCTGCCCCCGTGCCTTGTCACGCTCTGCTCCTTAGAATCCTCCAAAGGAGCCCTCTTGTTTTTTCCAGCTGGGGAAGCTGAAGGTTGGGAGACTTAAGGCCATGCAGCTACTTAGTGACAAAAGTGCTTTGAAGCCCATCACCACTTCCCTATGCGGCCTCCACCCTGTGCCCATCCCCTTAGAACCCTGCCCTCTGCCATGGGTGACAATGGATGGCAACTCTCTTGGATGACGGTCCTTAACCCTGAGGGGGCCCTACTCACCCTGAGGCTTTGGTTCACCTAGCCAGTCCCAAAAGGAGACTCTTTTAAATCAAATTCTTAAGCAGTGAAAGGTGGAAAAGACCTCCACCACCTTCACTTTACAGGTGGGAAAACTGAGGCCCAGAGGGTAAGAAAGTGCCTTTTACTAAGCACCTCTGATGTGCCAGACATCACTCAAGGGGCTTTCTCAGGTGATCACATTTCATTCAAGGCCAGAAAGAACATATGACTTGTCCAAGGACATCTGGCTGCTAAGCGCTTAATCAAGACTCACTCAGAGCAGGACGGTGGCCATGGAAGTCAGAATCCGCTAAGGAGCGTGTAACAACTCACCTGCCGAATCAACTAGCCCTGAAAATGGATGGCGCTGGAGCGTCGGGCCCATACCCGGCCGTCGCAAACAACCTAAGTGTCCATCATCAGATGAATGGATAAAGAAGATGTGGCACATATATACAATGGAATATTACTCAGCCGTAAAAAGAAATGAAATTGAGCTATTTGTACTGAGGTGGATGGACCTAGAGTCTGTCATACAGAGTGAAGTAAGTCAGAAAGACAAATACCGTATGTTAACACATATATATGGAATTTAAGGGAAAAAAATGTCATGAAGAACCTAGGGGTAAGACAGGAATAAAGACACAGACCTACTAGAGAATGGACTTGAGTATATGGGGAGGGGGAAGGGTGAGCTGTGACAAAGCGAGAGAGTGGCATGGACATATATACACTACCAAACGTAAAATAGATAGCTAGTGGGAAGCAGCCGCGTAGCACAGGAAGATCAGCTTGGTGCTTTGTGACCACCTAGAGGAGTGGGATAGGGAGGGTGGGAGGGAGGGAGATGCAAGAGGGAAGAGATATGGGAACATATGTGTATGTATAACGGATTCACTTTGTTATAAAGCAGAAACTAACACACCATTGTAAAGCAATTATACTCCAATAAAGATGTAAAAAAAAAAGACTCACTCAGGACTGCTCTGTTTTCCAGGCAAACGTCTCCAAAGCTTTCCCCCTATCCTTTATGGAGCATTTTATAAGGGTCGAGTGTGAACTGTTTTATATGTACTAATTCATTTTATACTTCAAATGACCCTCTACAGGGGGTGCTACTATCCCTCCCACATTAGAGATGTGGAAATGGAAGCACAGAGGTGAAGTCACCTGGCTGAACTCACACAGCCAATGAGGCCAAAGGCTAAGATGTGAATCCAGGCAGTGTGTCTCTGGAGTCCAAAATCTGAACGTGTGCACTCAATGGCCACCTCTAATGCACTACCTCTCCTTAAACTTCTGTTAGGTCTGCAAGGTCTTTGGTCTTTGGACCACTGCTCACTATGCGAGCATAAAATAAAATCGATTAGGAGGTGCCAAGTACAGATGTCACACGCCTTCAAACTGATAGCACGAAGACTTCAAATGGTCCTTCAAGAGTTCTTGCTTCCAAGGGGTCACTGGCTCTGGCTCCACGGGTGCCGTTAGCATAATGACAACCCTGCTTGCAGCCTCAGCCCCCATGCTGCCCTTGTGTGAATAAGCGGCTGAGTGGCTGCCTCCCAAGGCTTCCCCTTGGCTTCACGCTCCACGGGAGAGTGCAGACAGCCGCATTCATCCACTGCAGCAGCCTGAAAACCCACTCAGCAACTGCGTGCCCCTGCCCTGAGGCCAGTTCACCAGGAAGACCTGTGGGCTTCTCCAAGTCGGCCTGATATTCAAAAGGAGGGAAAGCAATAAAATAAAAAACATGGGTGACACAGGATAATACAGCAAAAAAAAATGGGGGTTTTATCCAGATGAAAACATTAATTCATTCATCCAAGGTTCTTATTATCACAATTTCTCACCTTCCCAAACTCAAGACCTCTAAGCAAAGTTTCTAGAATTATACCAAATAATCAAATGCTCCTTCTAGATTCTGTAAGCATTTTTTTGTTTTGTTTTGTTTGTTTGTTTTTACGGTACGCGGGCCTCTCACTGTTGTGGCCTCTCCCGTTGCGGAGCACAGGCTCCGGACGCGCAGGCTCAGCAGCCATGGCTCACGGGCCCAGCGGCTCCGCGGCACGTGGGATCCTCCCAGACCAGGGCACAAACCCGCGTCCCCTGCATCGGCAGGCGGGCTCTCAACCACTGCGCCACCAAGGAAGCCCTGTAAGCATTTTTTTTTTAAAGAAAGAATTTGTATTTCACTTCTACGAAGTGGAAGGAACTGTATGTATTAATACTTCTGCAAAACAGCCACAAATTATTTTGTCATCCTTTGAAGATAATTTCAGGTAGAGAAACAAAAAATAGAAAACACTCTCTATAACCTTGATATTAAGGCTCGTGCTCACGTGGAACAGCGTTAAGAATGTGTTTGGGAACTGGGCTGTCTGGGTCTTATTCCTGCCTACCACTTACAAACTGCATGCCCTTGGGCAAGTTAACTGTCTTGCTCAGCCTCACTCTCTTCCTCTGGCGTACTTAGTACCGTGCCCACTTTACAATGTGGTGGGATTGTTATAAGGCTTCAATGAGATTATGTATGTAAAGCTTTCAATAAATGTTAGTGGTTATCAGCACGTGATTATTTTTGTCACCAAATATAAGATTGGTTATATTCATGAGAATCCTTTCTATTGGAAGAGACAGAAACCAGCTGAAATTAGTTTAAGCAAAAAAGAAAAGGAATGTATTGGCTAGCTCATCTGAAGGCACACAGATGGTACCAGCCCCAGGCTAGTCAGGATCCCAGAAATCAAACAGCATTAGGGTCCGTCTTTGTTCAATGCTGGATTTCATCTCAACTTTGGTCTATTATGAGTTGTCCTCATAGTCTCCTCGGGGACATTGCTTCTGGGATCAATTCCTACAGCTCATGACACATGGGACAAGATCTTCAATTCTTCCAGCTGCATTTCAATTCAAAAAATTCCAGGGAAGTTACAAGCTTTTTCTGGTGGTCAGGGAAGTGGGGTCTATCATTGGCTACCCCATCAGAACCACATGGGGTTTAACAAAAAAAAAAAAAGAAGAAGAAGGATGCATTGTGCTAGGACATACCTGTTATTCACATGGGAACCAGTGTGTCACGACAAAGTCCCTTTACAGAGTGTACACTCTCTATCTACCTATGTAGATCTATAATATTCAATATATACATGTTATTCAACAAACTGATGAACCATAAGTTGTATACACTTTGCAGAAATTAAGTCTATATTTCCTTCTATCCTCCACAGTGCCCAGCACAGAACAGTCACTCTAAGAAGGATTTGTGAAGTGACTAATAACTTAGCTTTGGAATCAAATTATGTCACTGTATTAGTTGGGATTACTTAGATTATGCTTCAGTTTTAAAAAAAAATAACCCCCAAATCTTAGTGACTTAGCACAAGTTTATTTCTCACTCACAGAAAGTCCACTGTGGTACAGGTGACTGTCCAGGGCAACTGTCCTCAAGAGATACTCAGAGACTTCACAATCCTGCCGTGTACCATCTGTAACTCGGGGCCCCCTCAGTCAACATGCAGAAGAGAGCTTGCAGGGGGTGGGGGGGCCACCTCGTACTGGAAATTAAGTCTTTCACTCCAGAAGGGACCCATATCATTCTGCTTGCAGCCCATTGGCTAGACCCACCCACTGCAAAAAAAAAAACTGGGGAATATCATCTTTCATATGCCTGGAAGGAGAGGAGAACCAGATATGTGTGAGCTCCAGCTGTCCCCACCAAAATCAATTAAGATAAAACTATATTCTATAAAAATTATACCCCAATTTTTAAATATTAAGACAATCCAAAGAGAAGAAAGTAGCCTGAAACCTATTAATACAGCTTTCCTGCTACTCCATCACTGAGCTCCATTCCCCAAATTTCTGAATAAACCCGTATTACAGCCCAGCGGAGACTAATTCCATTAGAAAGTTCAAAGTTTATTTTGCATGCTCCACTATTAGACACAAATGACCTTCAAAATCCAAATGAGCATACAATCTTACTAGTGGCAACTGACAGTTCTTTGCAAAAGCCTTTTTAAAAAAATATGCCTACTCTTTGACCCTGTAATTCCACTTCTGTGATTTAACCTGAGGAAATAAGCATGGACATGCACACAGCGTTAGCTACAAGGATGTTCCTTGCAGCCTATTTGAATCAGGGAAAAGGAAGAATTAACCTAAATGCCAGCAAGAGCATGCTGGTTAAAGTATGTCCTCACACCAGAACACTATGTATCCATTAATAATCACACTGTGAAGGTGTGTTTATTAACGTGAAAAGAGGTTTGTGGCACATCAAGTGGTGGGAAAAGCACGTTATAAAATGGTATGTACACCGCATATGCCTAGGAAATATTCTAGAAGGAAATATATCAAGGAATTAAAAATGTTTGCTTCTGTGTGGGTGGGGTTATGGGTATTTTTATTTTCTCTTTTTTGACTACTATTTTCTGCTATTATGAGTATTGCCGTTGAAATAAGAAAAACAAGGTACTTTAAGTTATAAATATATAATATCCTTGAGCCTATCACACAGTCACTGCTCATAATGGGGCTTTTATCTTAGAAACTGCAGGCAATTAGGTTCTTTTTCGTCTTTACCGCTCACAGTCAGTACTGATGACAATAAGAGCGATTTCTGGGAGACAGCACTTCCCAGTTTATAAGACCTTTTGTATTCAGAAGGCTCCCCACAACTGTAAAGGAAGGTAGTACAGGCCTTTCTACCCCACTTTACAGCTAAGGCTCAAAACTTCCACATGACTTACCTGCCCAAGGCGGGAGGCTACACAAGAATTCAGAGCCCTTCCAGGCCGCTGCACTGTCCCAGGGAACATCACTGTGTTCCAGGGGTACCACTCACATAAAATATAAGTAAAGAGTGCCCCCTGGAGGTGCGCTGTGTCCAGTCCTGCTCAGACCCTTACCAGAGTCAAAAGTCCTCCTACGCTGATGAGCCAGCCTGTGGCCATAGTGGTTTACAGGTAAGTCACCAAATTAGCATTCAACAGATATTTATTGAGCACGCCTACAAGCTAGCAGGCACCTGAAACTAATAAGTTTGGCCTTTATCCTTTAGGCAATGAGAAGATATTTGAGGGTCCTAAGCAGTAGAACGATGTAAGCAGAGCTGTGTTTTAGAAAGAACATTCTGGTAGAAATAAGAGTCAGTGAAGGTGAGCAAGACCAGAGAGGCAGGGAGACTGGTGAGTTAAGAGGCTACTGCAATTGTCTGGGCAGGAGAAAATAAATACCTAAACCAAGGCAGAGGTACCTGAGTGATGGAAAGCATCAACATCATCACCATTCTGATAATATTAGTAGGAGCTACTGTTTACTGAGCACTTATTATATGCCATATGCTACGCTAGTGATTTACATAATGACCCCATTTGACATTCAAACTAACCCTATGTGGTAGGCACTAACTATTATTATCCTATTTCTGAGGTACAGGTTCAGGAGAGTTAGGTCAACTGCCCAAGATCACATAGCTAGTATGTGGCAATGATTCCAACTTAGGCCCATGTAACTTCAAAGCTCATCCTCTGAGCCATCATGCTAAGAATTAGCAGAAGAAGGTGGATGACTAAATGGATGACAATGATGACAGAAGGGGATAATGAGTTCCCTTCCAGAAATGTGGAATGCCATGGAATGCCATGGAATGTCCACATGGAGGAATCCAGGCTGGGGCTGAGGCTGAATTTCTGGAAGCCATCAGTGTGTAGGTGAAAGCTGGTGCCCTGAGAATGAACAGCTCATGGGGTGAGTACACAAAGCAGACCGCCTTGAATGGAAGCCTGGGGAACCTCAAACTTTATAGGCCAGGAAAGCTTCTTTTAAAAAGCAAAATACAGGAAATTCTCTGGTGGTCCAGTACTTAGGACTCAGCACTCTCACTGCCAGGGCTCCAGATTAGATCCCTAGTCAGGGAACTAAGATCCTGAAAGCCATGCAGCGCAGCCAAAAGACAAGAAAAGAAAAAAGCAAAATACAGTCACGGCAAAAGGAAAATCAGGAAAGAATAGGGCCAAGGAAACAATGAGTAAAAGAGTTCCAAAAATCGTACACTAGACTTAGTAGTATCAAATGTTACATTCCCAATAATAGGGGCTGATATTTTTGAGCACTTATTCAATGCCAGGTACTATTCTGAGTGATTTGTGTATATCAGTTCATTTAATCCTAACAACATTCCCATAGGAAGACACTATCCCCACTCGCAAATAAGAAAACTGCCCTGTCCCAGGTCCTATGGCTTATAAGCAGTGGAGCAGAGGTAAGTGCTGGGAAATATTCTAGAAGAAAATATATCAAGGAATTAATAATGTTTGCTTCTGTGTGGTTGGGATTATGGGTGTTTTTATTTTCTCTTTCTCGTTAGACTATTATTTTCTGCCATTATGAGTAGCATTTGGTGAACAGCATTAATGAATATCCCAGGCCTCTTCCGAAGCTGAAGTTTCATAATTTTTTTACGAAAAAAAATCTTTCCTTTTTAGAACTCTAGAGCCAGAGTTAGACTGCCTGGTTGTTACATAAAGCTAGGCAGTCTAACTCTACAGATGGCACCCATGGCCCCTACACCAGATTGTCTTCCTCAGTAACGTCTAACATGTTTTGAACATTCAGTATATGCCAGGCACTGTTCTACCTGCTAACTCACTTAATCTTATCACAATAACCTTATTAGGCGCCATTATTATTCTTATTGCACCGATGGGAAAACTGAATCATAGAGCAGTTGCCCAGAATCACACAGCTGGTAGAACCATCAAGGTATATAGTAGACCCATCCATGAGGAAATTAAAAGAGTTATCAATCAGTACTTCGTGGGTGAAGGTGAGTTGGCAGGAATCCTAACCAAAGTGAAATGTAGAAATGAAAAATTCAGAGTTCAAGGGAAGCTAAGAAATTATGAAACTTCAGCTTTGGAAGAGGCCTGGGATATTCATTAACGCTGTTCACCAAATGCCAGGCATGGTCGGATTGCACTTTCTGGCCGCCTGTGCTTGTGTGGTCCATAGCACTAGTTCCATCTAATGAGTGGTGAGCAGACATGACACATGTCACTTCTAGGCCAGCTGATTGCCAGTAAAAGACCCTTCAGAGCACTCTTTCCCTCTGTCAGAGCAATCTGCAGCAGTGGGAATGGTGGCTGCTAAAACAACCTGAGTCCCAGAGCATAGGAACATGGAGACGAGCCTCAGCTGACCCACAGTGGACATGTGGCATGAATGAGAAATAAACCTGGCTGATACCAAGCCTGAAGTGACCTGGGTGGGGAAACTGAGGGCCCAAAAGGACAGAGATCCGCCCAGCAACACAAAGCTGGCTACCTAGAGGCACCGAGCGGCAAAAATCCACATCCGGCATCCCATCCAGTTATCTTTCCTTCATACATCACTGAGCATCTTGCATATTTTGTAAGTCACTGCCCCTTCTAACCCAAAGCATATTCTGCTTCTGTAAATTAACGCAAAGGCTGAATTTAACTAATCATTGGCTAATTTTCATAAACTGTCTTCTAGTGCACACACTCAGAACTCAGTTTTTTCAAAAGGTAGAAGGAGAAGGCATGGGGGTGTCTGGAGGGGTGGGGTAGGGAAACCCTGCTCTATTATTTACAGAATCAACGCTAATTTAATTAAGTATTGACAGAAAGTGCTCAATATTGCAAATAGTTGCCACCCGTTTCTCCTGCAGTCTGGATCTCCTCGTAGTAACTGACTTCACTCCATCTTCCTCTTTGATGTATGAGGCCATAAAACAGGGAGTGAGTAAGTCACCTTCGAAGAGGCCTTTTGTCATTGCAATAACTAGAAGTAATTTATGTGCACCTGGAATTTGGGTTCTCTGTCTCTGACTAGGCAACAGACTGAAATCACAATTTGGATGCCAGAAGCCAATCAGAAGGTCAAAGTGACTCTGAAAGGTATCAGTCTGCTAAAATCTACAATAAGAGAACACCAGCGTCCATGCTCAGCAATTAGACTATCAGCAAAGATTTCAGACGCAGGCTGCCTCAGAGATAAACTGACCCTTCAGAATTGTCCCAAGTTGAACTGAGAAGGTCAGGCATGGATGTGTCATTGGATGTGGGCCACCCTAGGAAGGCCTTGGATAAGATGAGTCTCTGCAACTCAGGCTACCAGCCTGAGTTTTACTCCCAGCCTGGGATTTACTTCACCTTTGCAGGTATCCTGGGACACCTTCCCCATCATAACCACCATCCAAGTCCCTCCCATCCTTCATGACCCTGTTTAATTCCTGCCTCTTCTAGGAAGGCCTCCCTGACTATCCTAGCCTATGATATATACGGTATACTCTGACTTTACAATTCTTCGGGCACTTGTCACATTCTCCCTGGGTACGTGCTTTTTATGTTTGTGCGTCTAGACTCTGTAGATCATGTTTCTGTAGAAATAGGTTTCATCTCACGTGCCAACTGTGATCAATTAGTAGTGGCTGCCTAGAGTACTAGAGTGAGAAGTCCAAGGCTGCATCTGGGCTCAATGGTTAAGAGTGCAGTGATTGATTAACAAGGTCTGCAATGGGCATGGCCAGGAAAAATGAAAATGTGTGGCATATGTCTGTCCTCTATCCTGTAAACAGTGAATTCTTTAAAGATAGAGTCCATAAACTGCATTTATTTATATTCCCAGGAACATCTGCATAGGCACACAATGCATGTTCAAAAATTATTTGATGAATAAATACTTCCCATTTTAACAATGACCTAACTCTAATGCATTAATCACATGAATTCTAATTATGGGTCTTTCAAACAGCCCTTAACACACATAGGTATAGATTTGACTCCCATCAGAAATCTTTCCAAAGCAAGATTTTATATGAAGGATGGCTTTTGACACATCAGTCCCTAAGGTTTCTGAATCTGAAAACATTAATACTCAATAACTCATAGCATCTGTGCAGTTATTAATGATTTTTCAAAGTTTTTGCTCCTCATTTGGTTACTACATGACTTTCATGAGGTAAAAGTTTATTCCCATTGTACAGCTTTGAAATAACTTGCTTAATAGCATAACGATTAGTCAAACCAGAAGATGTAACCCAATAAATATTTACCAATCCTCCAAATAGTAAAGTAAGCCCTTAAGGTCCAGGCCAGTGTTTCCTGTAGTTTTTTCCCTGTAGAACACCAGGATTTTTGTAGGGTCACTACATGTCTTCTTGTGGTCAAATAAGTTTAGGAGACATTAATAGGTATTCCCTATGGTGGGACTTTTCAGAGCGTTTAAGACATTAATGCACTTGGTGAATTGCACAGAGGACCCTGGACATGAAATACTTCCCATCTATTCAACCTCAGAACCCCTTGGACAAGAAGCATACAAGTGCTATAAAACCTTTTGAGAAATCATTACCTGGGCTCATCAAACTCCCATCCTTAGTTTTTAATCTAAAATTTGCATCGAGATCACTAAAACGACAGCAGAGTGGTTAAGAGCTTGGGCTCTAGAATCCAACTAGCTTTAAGTTCTGGTCCCAGCACTTAATGGCTGTGACCTTGGTTGAGTCACTGAATCCCCAGCCTTGCTTCCTCACCAGGAACATGCAGATTCTAACTCCTAGGACTGTCATGAGGACTGAATGAGGCAAGGCAGGTAGAGCGCCTAGCTCACATAAGCACTTGATAAATGTTAGCTGATTTTATTGCCAAAGAGGCAAGAAGGTCAGAGTGGAAACTATTTTAAAACAGAACAAAATACCACAGGTTGGGCTCCCTGGGAGGCAGACTCCAAGATAGAGTTTAGCCTGCAGGAAGCTTTTAGAGGAGTGTCCTCAAAGTCAACATCAGTGGAAGGGAAGGGAAGAAAGAGAAAGAAAGTTGAGCCACCCCCAAAAGGGAGAGACCTGGAGATAAACTGACCCTTCAGAATTGTCCCAAGTTGAACTGAGAAGCTCAGGCATGGATCTGTCATTGGATGTGGGCCACCCTAGGAAGGCCTTGGATAAGATGAGTCTCTGCAACTCAGGCTACCAGCACTCGCAGCAGCCGGGACAAGTTCTCCACCAGAGCTGCATCTGAGCAGTGCACACAGTGTCTTGCACACAATGTCTACCACGCCAAAAACAAAAGCAAAACACAAAACAAAGCAAAAGATTCCTCTGACCCTCTGGGAAGGAAAAAAGGGAGTCTGCAGATATCAACCAAATCTAGTCATTTATTCATTCATCATTTATTAATGCCTACCATATGCCAGGCCCTGGGGCTCAGGGCTTATGAATCAGGTACTGATTATATAACAATAATAATAATGTCTTCTCTTGACTTTTTAAAGCATGAAAATAAAGATGGGGACACAGAGAAGGAAGAGATATCAAATCACTTCAAGCCAGGATATATTCTCAGGTGATCAGTCACCTGTCAGCCCAGTACGCAAAGGTGTTCATTTGAATGAAGAAAGGGACACGGCAGCTTTTTTCTCCCAAAGCAATACATCAAGTTGTTCTTGTGGTGACTGCGCGAGCTTGGCAAACTGTGCACTGCACAAAATTGAATTTCCAGGTTTGCGGAAGCCTGGGCAAGCTCAAGATGCATGAGGATTTATGGCTTTAGGTACTTAAAATGCCTCCCATTAGTTTGTTATGACCTTCTCCCCCTGCCCATGGCCCCAAGTTAACCACAGTCTGGGGCTGAGCAAAGGTAAACGGCACATCAGTCAAGCGAAAGCAGCCCCAGAGAGACAGGTGTCTGCCTGGCGGAGGGACAGAGAGAACAGAGTCCTTCATGTCCCCAGAAGCCTTGGCTGTGTTCCTCTCTCCCGTGGAGCGGCTTCGGTCCTCAGGGTCCACCTTCCCTCCGGACCTCTCCCATCCTCTCCATCTTGTCACTCGTCTCCCTAGTGGCCCCTCAAGCATTGTTCTTCTTTAGCAAAAGACAGCTCTTGTCTTTCCCACTGACCATCCCATCTGTTTATGTCATGTCTTCTCAAGAAGCCAGCCAGCTACTCTGCAACTAGTATTTCACATTTGCCTAGTACCTTACAATTTACTTCTGGGCCTCACGACCGGCCGAGAGGTAGGCACTGCAGAAGTGGTGACTCCCACTCCAGAGATGAGGGCACTGAGGCCCAGAGAGGCAAAGTGACTTGCCCAAAGTCACAAAGCAGAAGGGCGGGACCCAAGCCAGGCCCTCTGTGCCACAAACTAGCCTCACCGCTGCCTCTCAGCCCCAGGGGCCAGGCCATGGGTTGGCAGTGTACTCAGTAGGACAATTGATCCAAGTCACAGATTGGGGGGATTACCTGGGAATCCACAGGGAGGATGGCCATCCCCCCAGAGAAGGCCCATGAGTACACTACTGCGCAAATATATTATCCAACTTGGGCATACTTGGAGAAGCCAAAGGTTTTTTTTTTCTCAAGCCAAAAGTAACAGATTAAAAATTTGGACTAAAACAACATAGATTTTTTTAACTTCACTGCCCCAAGTGAACTTAGGAAATCCATGGGCCTCTGAGCCTAAATATTTTTCCTGTCAGTTAAAGTTCTTGTTTTAAAATTTTCCCAGGCACCCTTTTAAGAATGAGTCCTTGGCAGGTATTATTCATTCTACATCTTTTCTTTCACTCAGCAGATATTCACTGGGCACCTACAGTGGGCCAGGAGCTGTGCTAAGTGCTGAGGATTCAGCTGAGGACCAGGCAGAGGCAGATACCTGCCCTCAGGGGGTCTCACAGGCTGGCAGAATAATATGGTGATTAAACAAGTAAGTACAATGCAGAATTTAGAAATATCACTCTTTGTAACTCTGTTCATTGGAGTTTAAAATAGGACAACCTTTATGAAGAGCAACTTGGCAGTACCTATGAAAAATTTTAAATGTGCGTAGCTTAGGACTCAGCAGATGCAAAAGTAAAATGAAACAAAACTAAACTAAAACAGCAGATACTAGAGTAAGGGCAAAAGGTTATAGGTATGAAAGGGAGGGAGGGAAGGAAGGAGGGAGGGAGGGAGGGAGGGAGGAAAGGAAAACTTAAATACCCATCCAGAGGAGTATAAATTTAAAAGTTATGGTACATTCATACGGTAGAATACTACGTAGTCAATAAATATATGAGATAGACTTGTCTGTACCAGCCTGGGGAAATGTTTATAAAATATGCTAAGCGGAAAAAAGCAAGTTGGAAAACAGCGCATGTGTTATACCTATCTATGTATATGTGGAGACGTCTATATAGGCATATATGGACATCTAAATGTGTATCTATTTAAAGCCAAAGGGGAAAAATCAGCAAGGAGACAGACCAAACTGTTACCAGGGAATATCTCTGAGCAGTGGAATGGCGATGGTTTAAATGGATAAACTTTCAAACAATTTGCAAAGTAATCTTACTTTTGTCGTTTTGAAAACCCAGTTTAGCAAAATAAGGAGTATTAAATGTTCTGAGAGGGAAAGAAGAGAGAACTGTCTCTGAGCACCAAGCAGGACTTACCCTTCACTTCCTACCAACCCTTCACTTCTTACCATTTTAATCTGCTTATCCTTCAATCTCCAACATTTCCCAGCAAGACCCCAAGCATCCTGCAATTTATAACCCCACCTAGTGGCAAACAGGTGAATTTCAGACGCCAAACAAGAGAAATACATTGTTTTGCAAAAGGAAGGTGGATGTGGTGGACTTCACGGTGGAATGCTGCAAAACGACTAGTGACAAAAAGGGGTCTTCCAGAGCCCCCCTTACCTCACAGGTCATTATGAGGAGAAAACGAGCCGAGCATGTGCAGAGGCTGCTTCCCAGTTCACACACTTGCTTGTGCAAGAAACACAATTTCTCTTATTTTTTCTAACTCAGCTAAACTTCTATTTTGAGCTCTTATTCTGGCCAGATGGCAGAGACTTATTTTTAGTCAATACAGTGCTATTGGCTCTACCCCACCACCACTCCCAATACACAGTTTACACACATATAACACCAGGACCGGGGGAAAGTTCAAGGGCGGAGGGGTGTCCGGGAGCCAGTGTGCTGGGATTGGGGGTTTAAGTGTACACAGGCTACTGCAAGGTGCCCCATGCCTTCTCACCAGGCCCTTTCTGGCCCAGTGACTCTCCCTTGTTTCTGAGTCAGGAACTCTCGGCACAGTCAGGCCACCCCTGCCTCCCTCCAAGACTGGCCATATCATCTTCTTCCCTTGATACTCCCTTCCTGGTTCTCCGCCTGGAGGACAGGATGTAGGAAGTCTCTTCCAGATCCACAGAGTTCACCACCCTCACCACCTCTGCATTAGCCCTCCCCTCCACACCACAGGGGATCTTCATCTAGTCTGGTAGGGCTGTGGGGAGTGGTAAATCCCCCTGTCCTCCAACACTCCAGAAGTCAGCTGAGGGGAGCACAAAAACCTGGAAGCTCTGCTCCCATTTCCCCTAAGATAAAGAAGCCCGGCACAGAGCAGAGTGGGGTGCGATACAAGGGTGGGGAAAAGGAAAATATAAGGAGAAAAGAGCAGAAGCTAGTGTGCCATGTGAAAACAGTATAGCATGGTGGTTCAAGGTTTGGTTATATAATTGTCTGGGTCTGAATCCCCACTCTACCACTTACTAGTGGTGGTCAAACTATTTCACTTCTCTTCAGGATACTAGTATCCACCTCAGAGAGCCATTGTAGGAATTAAGTGAGATACAGAGATGCAGACACTGAATCAATCTTGTCACTGCCATTCTGCTTACAAATAGACTGAAATTTGACATTGGTCCATCATAATTCAATTCAGAGTTCCTTACACGCCACCCTCTGCCTAAAGGTGGGAATGTCAATTGTCTGAATGTGAACCTCATGCTGAAAGCACTTTTTCTTCTGAGGGAAGAAAGACAGAGTAGCGTCACCTTCTATAGTGGAGCCTCTGTAAGGAACTTCCAGGTCAACATCTCTTCAGCAATGTTCCCAAGGCTGAGAGAAGTGATGCTTGGAGCTAATGGCAACATCTACTCAAAGCCTCCTCAGGTCTTAATCTCGAAGATCTTGCTTAGAAAAGCCTTCACACAGATGTACCCTGTTGACACTGGGCATGCCCATGTAGGAGGCATGCCCATGTAGGGGCCTTCCCAGTGACAGGAACTGATTGAGAGAAGAGGTTACGGAAATACACTGTGACTGCCTAGGCCCTAGCAGTTAATGTCTGGGGAGCAAAGAATGCAGAAACAGAGACAGGACAGTCAGGCAGGAGAGGTGCCAAAACTTAAATAATAAATCAGTCACGAGGACCCCCAGACCCGCTTTGACAGTGAAGATAAATCTGAGAGACATTCCTAAGTTGCTCTGCAGATACTAAAACCCCCACCAGGTGGAGGAAGTTGACTGCATGCTGACCACCAGCATGTAGCCCCCAAACAGGTTGGAACCAGAAAGTTGATGATGTTGACTCCTGAAATACCACCCTGTTACCTCACCCACCAACTAATCGGAAGGATGTCTACGAGTAAGTTATGCACCCCATGACACCCTCCCTCACACTGCCTTTAAAAATCCTTCCCCAAAAGCCATTGCAGAGTTCAGGGCTTTTGAGCATTAGCTGCCCATACTCCTTACTTGGTGCCTGCAATAAACACTGCACTTTCCTTCACCACAACCCGGTGTCAGTAGACTGGCTTTGCTGGGCATCAGGCAAGTGGACCCAAGTTTGGTTTGGTAATACCATGAAGCCTTGAACCAAGGGAAAAGCCCTCTCTCTAAACAGATGAAGGCAATGGTTTTCCCAGCATTGGCATGCATCACCAGGAGGGCTTGTTGTAACAGTTTGCTGGACTCCACCCCTCAGAGTACTAATTCTGCAGGCTGGGATTGAGGCCATTAATGTTCATTTCTAAGAAGTCCCAGGTAATGATGATTTAGCTGATGGGAGACCATTCTCTGAGAACCACCGGATTACAGAAAAACACTGCTCAATAAGAAGAGCTATGTGGAACTTTAAACTAAGACAGGGACTTACATATGTAATTCATTCTCCCTCAGGGTAAGCTCACAGAAATATCACAGGAACGAGTGCAGTGATCTTTGGTATACCTTGCTCTAGAGTGAGGGTTTTACATTTATTAGCACTCATTATTCCCACTGGAATGGAAAATGTGACATGGCTGGTGTCTACAAAATTACCCCCAAATCCAAATACCACTCAAAAACCCACCTGGATAAGAACAGGGAATCCATTAGTCCTATAAATTCTACATACACATCTCCTCCCACCCATGGTCTGAAGATAAAGACTATGCTCCCAGCTCACTCTTATCCCTTCTGTGGATTGGCTCCTCCTTCCACAGACTCAGCAGGGCTAGGCAGCCACTGAACTAGACATCCGCCAGCTCACAAGTCCCTTCTCTAGAAAGTTCCCCCTGATCCATGAGAGGAGACAGAAGCCATACGACCTTACTCTCTTCCATTTCTGATTAGACCAGGAATGAATAGACCCAATCCAAGATTAGCCAATCAGGTTCACTCCTGGGAATTTGAAACTGGGATTCAGAGATATTCAGTCAGTATCTGAAATTGGCTAGACTGATAAGTATGAGGTGGGCAGAATTCACCAGATGGCCTGAGGAGCTGAAGAAACTAATCTATAGAGAAAAAAGAGCAAAGTAACTATGCATAGCTAGAGAGAGAAGATAAATACGTCCCCGTGGCATTCCAGACCCCAGCTTATATCTCTTCCTGAGGACTTCCTGGGGCCTTCCTTATCCCACCCTCAGGTTCCATGTGACATTTTATGTCCTCATCATTATTTTCCCTTTTCTAGCTGGAATCACTCATTTATTCAGTCCTCAGCTGTTTGTTGAACACCTGAGCTGAGCCAGGTGCTGTCCTTGGTGCTGGAGAAATGGTGAGGAACACTACAGACGCATTCTCGATCCCATGGAGCAATCAGTTCTGTTATTTGCAACCCAGAACACCTAGTATAGCTCCTACATCTGCCACAATATAGAGAAATGCACTCACAGAAAGAAAAGTTATGGAAAAATATATTACAGCTTATCGAACATCTACTATATGCCAAGCACCTTGCTAAGTGCTTTACATGCACCATCTCTGACAACAACCCTATAAGGCAGGAATTATTATTATCCCCATTGGCTCAAGGACACACAGCAGTCACACCTGGGTGGTCTGAATCTTCAGAGCTGCTAAGAGAAAAGAGAGAAAGTGCCAGAACATAAGCAGACACTGGGGAAAGACACATACACACAAACCCATTTACACTCACACACAAACTCATACACACACAGAATTCAGGCCAGCTATATCAGCACAGACTCAGGCATCCTCTTGGTCTCTGTCAGGTGCTAGCCTCTCTGCTTCATCTCCATCCTATAAGGTGACAAAAATCAGAAATAACCCTCCCTTGTCAGAAATATCCTTGAAGAGCAACTAAGCTTGGCAATACTTTAATCAGACAAAGGCCTTCCAAATGTGGCCTCCTGAGAATAGCAGGGATGCATTTCCACCTGCCTTTTAGAAAATGTGCCCTCCCTGGATTGCATATGAATGCTCTTAGGGAAATGCCAGAGAGTCACTTTAAATGCTTTCTGCCAGCAGGTCAGCACTTACCCACTGGACACCTACCTCCCCAGGAGCCCCACTCAGGTTCCCTTGCAGTTCCATCCCAGTCTGCTCCCTGCCAGGCCCAGGAGAGCAGGGAGCAGCTCTGATCTAGGTGGACAGAGATGTGACTAGTCCCTGCCAACAGCCCCTCCCCTCTCAGTACAGACAAGCAAAACACTTGAAGGCTGGCTGAGGCTCCGAGTCTGCGGAGTCTGGGAAGAACACAGGATTCTAACAGGCAGGGGACATTCTAACAAGAGAGGATGGCGAATCAGGGTGCAGAGACCCCCTGTATGCATGTCAGCTTCCTCATCTGGAAAGCTGGGATTCTCAAATCTCCCTTACATCAAAACAGATACCATTTATTGAGCACAAGCACTGCGCTAAACACATCTGCAAGTTATTTGAAAGAACCCTAGTCGATAGAGATGACTGTCCCCATTACATAAGTGACAAAACTGAGGTTCCAGAAGATAAAGCTGGGTTCACTTAGCTAGTCCTGGTTCACATAACTAGCAAATGGCAGAACCATCACTTTCCAAATTCCACACTCTTAGCCACGAGCTGGTTTCCTTTGACTTGTGTTTGAGAGGATAAACTGACAGTGAGGAGAAGAGGGCAGAGCCGCCAGTAAGTCTTCATAATTTGCCAGCAGTCAGCCTGATCTAGCTGGAACTTTGATTCCTCCCCTCCCCACCACCACCCCAAGCCCTTAATTATCTCCTAACACAGCTGCACACTTCTCAGGACCACTTTCAGGATCCTAAGACAGGAGGCTTAACCCCAGAAGGCCTTAGCTGCCACCCAGCCCAGCAAGCTCACAGAGCCCTAAAACAAACGTGCTAAAAAAAAAAAAAAAAAAAAAACAAACGTGCTGACAAACCCATATCCCATCATCATAGCCAGAAATTTTAAAAACAGAAATCTGAGACGTGCTGAGGGAACTGGGAAGTGGTATCAGAGTTTAGGCTTCAAATGCTTCTCTAAAGAACAATAGGAAATGTCTGCCTTAAAGCCCTATAGAGTGAAGCTTTATGATAAATTTGGGAAACCTCTTTGAAACTCTTTCTGTCTCCCCATCCTCTCTGCTGGTAAAAATCACTCACACATTTCATTTAGTATTTTCTGCTTTGTCCTCACACAAGCTTTAGGGTGAGCTCTCTCTCTCTCTCTACTTGTCCTTCCTGAATTCTCAAGGTTCTCAGCAAAAGAAAACAAAACAAAAACAGCGAAATATTCGGTCCTCTATGGGAAAAGAAATCCTCAAAGATACATGTCTCAGAAACAGAATGATAGGCTTTTATCTTGCATTAGATCAGGTATGTTTCCAGTTACAGAAGAGAACAACCAATATCTTACAGCTAATTGTAACTCTGATGTTGTCTGGGGTCTGTAGGTCTTTGTCACCCAGAAGACAAAATGTAAGTTCTGTTAGGGGCAGGCATTTTTGCCCCTTTTTTCCCACTGCTGTATCCCCAGTCCCTAGAATAGTGCATAACACATTGTAGGTATTCAATAAAATGTTTTAACTCTTTCGGGATCCATCCAGACCTATGAATCAGACACTCCGGGAATGAGGCCTGGCAATGTGTATTATAACAAGCCTTCCAGGTGATCCTGATATTCACTCAACTTTAAAAACCACTGAACTATGATAGAGGTCTGTGCTGTTCAATATGGCAGCTGCAAGACACACATGGATATATTTTTATTGATATAATTGACATATAACATTATGTTAGTTTCACACGTACAATGTAATGATTTGATACACTTATACACTGCAAAATGATCACCACAGGAAGTTTACTTAACATCCATCACCACACACAGTAACAAAAAAAATTTTTTCTTATGATGAGAACTTTTAAGATCCACTCCCTTAGCAACTTTCAAATATACAATACAGTGTTAAATATAGCTACTATTAAAATATCTTTAATAAATAGGCAAAATCACCTAAGCATACACAACACACACACACACACACCCCCTCTGGGGTAGGCAGACTTAAAAAATAGCTCCCAGTGATTCCCATTTCCTAGTATTCCTGCCCTTGTATAACTAGCCCTCTCTTTAAGGGTGGGCTATGTGCAATGACTTGCTTCTAACCAAAATAATATGGCAAAGATGATGGGATGTCATTTCCATGACTAGATGTCACTTCTATGAGTAGGTTACAAAAGATGGTGATTTCTGTCTTACCAGCAAAACTCTCTCTCTCTGGTTAGCTTGGATGAAGCAAGCCGCCATGTTGAAGCCCACATGGCAAGGAAATGAGGGAAACCTTCCGCTAACAGCCAGTGAGAAAATGCAGTCCTCAGTCCAACAGTCCCCATGGAACTGAATTTTGCTAACAATCACATAAGAGCTTGGAAGCCTATCTTTCCTCAGTTAAGCCCTCAGATGATACCCACACAATGACTGACACTTTGGTTGTAATCTTGTACACCCAGGAAAGCTATGCCTGGATTCCTAAGCCACAGAAATGCAAGATAATAAATGCTTGTTGCTTTAAGTTTTAGAGCAATTTATTACACAGCAACAGATAACTAATATTCCCTCACAGTGTAGAAATCCAAAACCTTCCCCAGCATTTCTGTGAATCACAGACTGCTTATATTTTCCTGTTTCCCCTGGATTTGAACTCTAGGTTTAGTTTGATTTAAGAACCATCTCACTGTTCCACCTACACTACCCCTATTCCATACTCCCTCAATCTAGCCATGAACCTCAGTCTCTTCTTTATTTCCAAGTTCTCAGAGAGCAGGTATAATAGGCTAACCAAAAATCTAAAAAGGAAAAAATAAAGAATGAAATGTCCCTAGGTGGCTTGGAAAAGCTCCAAAATACTGCTGCAGATCTAGAAGGCCATATGTATACACAGAGTTGTGTGCATGCTGAGAAGACCTGAGAAGATCCCAAGTTCTCATCTCTGGCTGACACTGAGGCTCTATTCAAGCAGGAAGTTAAGTCTGTACACCCACGAAAGCTATGACTGGCAGCTGTAAACAGCCTGGCTCAGCACTGAACATGTGCCCCAACACAAACACAGAGCCCCTAAGCAAAGCCTGGGAGATGTACTGGCCCCAGACGTTTAAGGAAATCTCTACCCAATCATTCCCCAACAAGGAAATTAAAATTGTACTCTAGAAAATATCTATATTTAACACAAAAGAAGGCAGTAATAGAGGAACAGAGGAACAAAAAAATATAAGCTGTATTGGAAAAGGTAAAGTCGCAAGCATAAATTTCACCTTCTTGGTGATTACATTAAATGTTAATGAATTAAACACTCCAATTAAAAGGCAAAGCTTGGCAAAATGGATTTTTTTTTAATGATCCAACTGTACACTGTCTATATGAGACACTTCAGATTCAAAACACAAACAGGTTGAAAGTAAAAGGACTGGAAAAGATATACCAAGCAAACAGTAACCAAGAGGGAGCTGAAATGGCTATACTAATATCAGATAAAATAGACCTTAAGACAAAAATTGTTACTAGAGACAAAATTTCTAAGTCAATCAATGAAGAATACATAACAATTATGTGTATACCTAATGTGTATGACAGAATCCCAAAAATACATGAAGAAAAACTAACAGAATTGGAGAGAGAAATAGACAATTCAAAAGAGACTTAGCAGACACATCAACCAAATGCAATGCATGTACCTCAACTGGGTCCTGATTTAGACAAATTTTATGTGTATGTGTATATATATACACACAAACACACACACACATGCAAGAAAATCAGGGAAATGTGAACACTGAATGAATATTTGATGATATTAAGGAATTACCATTAATTTTTTAGGTGTGATAAGGGTATTGCAGTTATACTAAAAAAAAAAGACTCCTTTCCTTTTAGAGGCATATTCTGAAATATTTTTAGATAACTTTATATGATGTATGCAATCTGGAAGGAAGAGGCAGAATACGAGGACTAGATCAAACAAGATTACTTATGAGTGGATAATTAACGTTGCTGGGTGGTGGGTCCATGACAGTCCATTTTATTATTCTTTCTTCTTATGGATATATTCAAAGTGTTCCATAATAAAAGGCTAAAAAAGGCAGAACAAAGCTACCTGACTGCTCATTCTGAGAAGCACTAGGACCAAAAAGATTACTATTTGTCCATCCACTCAAAATTCATTTGTTGATTATTTACTATGAGTAAGTCACGGGGATAAACATGCTCTTAAGTAGGCACAGATAAAAATACTTATAAACAAAGAATGGAAGATGTGTCATAAGAGAGGCCCAAATGCAGGGCTACAGGGAACTCATGAGGGAGAGATTATTACTGATGGGGACAAGGGAAAGCCTGAAATCACAGAATATTAAGCAGGAAGAGTCTCCACCGGAATCATCTTATTTACATCTGAAAAATCTGAACTCCAGAGAGAGGAAGTCAATGTCCCCAGTTACCACAGCA
Organism: Stenella coeruleoalba; assembly: GCF_951394435.1. Lineage (NCBI taxonomy): Eukaryota > Metazoa > Chordata > Mammalia > Artiodactyla > Delphinidae > Stenella > Stenella coeruleoalba. Next base: position 130,345,292 of record NC_137148.1, on the reverse strand, counting down.
ACATTCTAACAGAGCTGGGATTTATTTGTTCCGTAGCTAACATTCATAGAGAGCTTATTATGTCCTGACACCTTGCTTAGAACTTCACACATATTATTTCATTTAATCCTCACAATGTATTCCATTATTATCCCATTGTACAGAGGAGAAAACAGAGGCTCAGAGAGGTTAAGTGACTTACCCAAGTCAACACAGCTAGGAAGTGGCAGAGCTGGGTCTCAAACGTAGAAAGTTTGTCTCCAGAGCCTTTTCTCTTCTCACTATAATGGGATTTAACCCATAGTTCCATCACTCTGTGCTGGGTTACGCTGTAATAGGATACAGAGAGAGAGAGGAACAGATGTTTCAGGCAGAGGAAATGGAGGAGATTCAACTAACACTACTACTTTGCCCTATAGGGCTTTCTAGGACTGAACACCTAGAGAAAAGGACGTTATTGCATTAATAATTTTATGCCACTAAACCATGGTTGCCTCACATAAATGAACAAAATCTGTCCACTGTAACCACTTTCCATACAGTGATCTCTGACCGATTGCTCTGGTTTTCTGCACTTGAAAAACAATGCCCAGTTGTTGGGCTGCACTTCACAGGCGTACAAGACCTGTGCTTGCCCAGCTTCAAGACCGAAGAAAAAGCCTGGAGTCAGCAACAGAGACATCAATGGTTTAATAGATGGGGGTGGGGGGTGGGGCTTACATGTCTTAAGCAAAGTCCTGGAGTGATTCCCCACCATGTGCAGTGGACAGCAGGCAGGACGTGGTGGCAGTCTTTGCTTGGGGTGGGGGGTATTACCAGTTATAGGGGAATTGATGTCTGGTAGGCTCAGTAGTTACCAGGAAAACCAGTAGAGGGGCACTCCCCTCACCACTCCTTTGATAAGAACAATCACTAGCTAGGCCTGGGGCAAGTACGTAGGAAGGTCAGTCATATGCGTAGGGTACACGTGAAGCAGGCACTGGTTGGGCAGGGGATGTACAGAGAGCAAGAGAGCAAACATCTTGAGTGGCCTGACCATACACCAGTTATCTCAGCCCTGCTGAGGGTCGCCAAGCCTCCTCTGGCAGTTCTTCCCCACTCCCAGCGGGACTGCAGCGTGGAAGGCTCCAGGGGCCGAGCCCTCACATGCTCCCTAGCTCTTTCCTCCTCTTAGAGGGGCTCAGTGGCATCATGGAAAGCTGGGCTCTCATCCTTAGCACTAGCACAGCTCACCCAGTGACCCTGTGGAAATCATTCAACCTGGACCTCAGTTTCCCATATCTTTCACATAAAAGGGGTTACCAAATGAGCTTTAAAAAGGCATATTCTTCTATAAAAATATTGAATCACTATGCTGTACACCTGAACCTAATATAATATTGTAAATCAACTATACTTCAATTTTTTTAAAAGGCATATTCCTCTCGGACAAGGCATAATTCCATGAAATCAGGGAGTGAGAAAGAGACACTTAAAAAAAAATTCTCTATCAAGATAAACAAAAAATTTTATAAACCAAATATAAAACTGAAAATTATATATATATATATAATAAAATAAATATACACATGCTTATTCACTGTACAGTGTTAGGGTACAGCAGTATTTTATGAAACTACTGGACACAGAATATCAGACAGGCTGGAGTTTGTAGCCCAGCTTTGCCAAGCACTGGATATGTTACCTCCTTGTTTATAATAATAACAATAATAATAGTTGATAGTCGTTGAATACTGCCTAAATGTCACGAACTCAACACTCTACAGTGCCCTCTGGGGAAAATCATTTAAGCCTCAGTTACCACATCTATAATAAGAATGAATGGAAGCACACCATAATACAGTAGCAGTAACATTACAGATTCTCAGCAAAGACTTTCTAAAATCATATGTTATTTTGAACAAAGTGTAAGCTTGTTGACAACAACTGCTTCATCATCATCCAGGCTAATGCAATGTTAGCATTATTATTTTTGTTAGCAAAAAAAAATTTTGTTAGCAAAAAAAAGTCTATTCAAATGTTTGTCTTTACTTTTCTTGAAAACTACTATCTTTAAATGTCATCTTATATCTTTTGGGTTGTTCATTCCAATAGCAATAATAGTAATAAAGGTATTATCTCCTTACCTTTCCCATTATTATTCCAAAATAAATTCTAACAAATTCAGGTAGCTTATCGTGAGATGCCACAAAGAGCAAATGAACAAAAACAAAAAACATCTGTGAGAGAGACAGGCTCTATTGAAATCTAGAGCCAAAAACTGAAGAATTTAAAACCATCTGTATCACTATTAGGCACTCAGTTGTTCTTACCAGGCTCTAAAGAATTGAGACTATTTCCACTATCACATGGCTATGTTCTCTCAGTTGGGTTTTATTATTTTTAGTGATTCAACTACAGAATCAGAAGAGTGCTCAGAGATCAACCAGTTCAATCCCCTTTCAGTTCCAATCCCTATGTCCAGGAGAGAAAAATAAGACCCCTCAAAACAATCAGGCAGCCAATCAACTACTAGCCATTGCACACTTATTATCATTTGCTAGCCTCTCTCTAGGTTCTTGGGATACCTCATGAACAAAAGAACACTAAATCCCTGCCCTCATGACACACATTGTGGCAGGGACAAGTGACTTGTCCAAATAACACTTCAAACAGGGACAAAACTAGGTCATTCTACATCTAGACCTGGGCTAGAACCTTTATACCCAGTGACCAGACACCTCGGTTTACATCAACATTTGAATCATACCTGTGATTAGGATTATTCTTCCCACATTTTGTCCAACAGGCCTTCAAAACTTTCCTTCAATTCCATCTCTTTGGCAGAGACATAAATTTCTGATTGCCAGATCAATCTGGGTTAACTACAGTGTGCTTAACCTATCTAGACAATACAGTGTCACAGACTATAATAATTATGTCTTATAATGTGTGTAATGCTGAAAAGTTTACAAAGTTTTTTGGAATCATGTGGGAATTAGGTATCCATGCAAGGTATTCCCATATTACCCTACACTTTCATTATAGTATTTCTTGTGTTACATTTTGTAAGTGCTTATTTTCTGTCTCCCTCTCTAAACTGTAAGCTCCATGATGGGGCAGGGGCATCTGTGTGCCCCATTATCGATATCTAGCCCTAAGCCAGACACATGACTGGCATTCAATCCATATTTATAGGTTGAATGAATAAATGATCTATTTTCTCTCTCAATCTTCTTGATGATTGAAGTGGGTAGAGATTACTACTACATTTTACTGGACTGAGAACTGAGACTCAAAGTCCAGGTCACATCTCCAAGGTCATGCAGATGGTCATAATAAAACTTGATTTCCTGACAATTATTCTAGTGACTTTATGTTTCTTGTAGACTAGAACCACATGTTTTCCATCTCTGAGCCCTTCACAGAGTTGGTCACAGCGTCTGGCCCCTAAGGAGGCAGTAGTAAACCTATTATTAAAAATTATTATTGATGAAATAGACTTTAAGTCAAAATCTGTCTTAAGAGAAAAAGAAGGACATTATATAATGATAAGAGGATCAATATACCAGGAAGATATAACAGAACCTAACATCACAGAACCTAAATATATAAAGCAAACATTGACAAAACTGAAGGGTGAAAAAGACAGCAATACAATAATAGTAAGGAACTTCCAATACTCCACTTTAAATAATGGATAGAATATCCAGACAAAAAGATCATAAGGAAACAGAGGATTTGAACACACCATAGATCAAATGGATGTAAAAAGGATATATAGAACATTCTACCCAATAGCAGCAAAATACATATTCTTTTCATGTTTACACAGAACTTTCTCCAGGATAGACCACATCTTAGGTCACAAAACAAGTCTTAACAAATTTAAGAAGACTAAAATCATACTAAGTATCTTTTCTTACAACAGTGGAATAAAACTAGAAGAAATGGATAAATTCCTAAAAACACACAACCTACCAAGACTACATGAAACAATAGAAAGTTTGAAAAGACCTACAATGAGTATGGAGATTAACTCAGTAATCAAAAACCTCCCAACAAAGAAAAACCCAGGACCAGATGGCTTCACTGGGGAATTCTACCAAACATTCAGAGAAGCATTAATGCCAATCCTCAAACTCACTGAAAAAATTTAAGAGGAGGGAACATTTCCAAACTCATTTTAAGAGGACAATATCACCTAATAACAATGCCAGACAAAGACACCACAAGAAAACTACAGGCCAATATCCCTGATGAATACAAATACAAAAATCCTCAACAAAATACAATCAAACCAAATCCAACACATTAAAAGGATCATACTCAGGGCTTCCCTGGTGGTGCAGTGGTTGAGAGTCCGCCTGCCAATGCAGGGGACGCGGGTTCGTGCCCCAGTCCGGGAAGATCCCACATGCCACGGAGCGGCTGGGCCCGTGAGCCATGGCCGCTAAGCCTGCGCATCCGGAGCCTGCGCTCCGCAGCAGGAGAGGCCACAACAGTGAGAGGCCCGCGTACCGCAAAAAAAAAAAAAAAAAACATACTGGAATGCAAGAATGGTTCAACATACAAAAATCAATCAATGTGATACACAACATTAACTAAAGGATAAAAATCACGATCATCTCAATAGATGCAGAAAAAGCATCTGACAAAATTCAGTACTCATTCATGATAAAAACTGTCAACAAACTAGTAATAGAAAGAAAGTACCTCAACAAAATAAAGGCCATATATGAAAAGCCCATAGCTAACATCATTCTCAAGGTGAAAAACTAAAAGCTTCTCCTTGAAGATCAGAAACAAGGCAAGGATACCCCTTCTCAACACTTCTATTGAACATAATACTAGAAGTCTTAGCCAGAGTAGTTATACAAGAAAAAGAAATAAAAGGTGTTCAAAATGGAAAGGAAGAAGTAAAATTGTGCCTGTTTGCAAATGGATATAATCTTATATATAGAAAACCCTAAGATGCCATTAAAAAAACTATAAGAACCAATAGACAAATTCAGTAAAGTTTGGGGATACTAAAAATAAAATCAACAAATTATCTGAAAAGGAAATTAAGAAAACAATCTCACAATTACACCAAAAAGAATAAGATATATAGGAGTAAACTTAATTAACAAGGTGAAAAACTTGTATACTAAAAAATACTGATGAAAGAAATCAAAGACACAAACAAATGGAAAGACATCCAGTGTTCAAGGATTAGAAATGTTAATATTGTTAAAATGATCATAATACCCAAAGTGATGTAGTGGTTCTATACAATCTCTACCAAAACCCTAATGGCATTCTTCATATATATATATATATATATATATATATACATATATATATATATGTATATATATACACATATATTTATTTATTCATTCATTCATTCATTCATTGGACTATAAATGCTTTACAATGTTATGCTAGTTTCTGCTGTACAACAAAGGGAATCAGCTATATATATATACATATTTCCCCATATCCCCTCCCTCTTGAGCCTCCCTCCCACCCTCTCTATCCCATCCCTCTAGGTCATCACAAAGCATCAAGCTGCTCTCCCTGTGCTATGCAGCCCCTTCCCACTAGCCATCCATCTTACATTTGGTAGTGTATATATGTCAACGCTAGTCTCTCAGTCAGTCCCATCTTCCCCTTTTCCCCCTGTGTCCTCAAGTCCATTCTCTAACTCTGCATCTTTATTCCTGCCCTGCCACTAGGTTCATCACTACCTTCTTTTTAGATTCCTAATGGCAGTCCTTAATAGAAAAACAATTTTAAAATTCATTTGAAACCACAAAAGACCAGGATTAGCCAAATCAATTTTGAGAAAGAAGAAACAAAGCTGGAGGGATCACAATTCCAGATTTCAAAATATATTACAAAGCTACAGTAATCAAAACAGTATGGTGACTTCCATGGCAGTGCAGTGGTCAATAATCTGCCTGCCAATGCAGGGGACATGGGTTCGAGCCCTGGTCCGGGAAGATCCCACATGCTGCGGAGCAACTAAGCCCTGTGCCACAACAACTGAGCCTGTGCTCTAGAGTCTGCGAGCCACAACTACTGAGCCCACATGCCACAACTACTGAAGCCCGTGCACCTAGAGCCTGTGCTCCACTACAAGAGAAACCACTGCAATGAGAAGCCTGCACACCACAACAAAGAGTAGCTTCTGCTCGCTGCAACTATTCAAAGCCTGCAAGCAGCAACAAAGACCCAACGGAACCAAAAATAAAATTAATTAATTTTTTTTTAAACTGTATGGTACTGGCATAAAGACAAACATACAGACCAGTGGAACAGAATACAGAACACGTAAATAAATCTACACATGTACAATCAAATTATCTTTGACAAAGTTGACAAGAATACGTAATGGGGAATGGATTGTTTCTTCAACAAATGATGTTGGGAAAACTGGATAGCTACATGCAAAAGAAGGAAATTGGACCTTTATCCTATATCATAAACAAAAATCTACTCAAAATATATTCAAGACTTAAACATAACACCTGAGACTGTAAAACTCCTAGAAGAAAACATAGGAGAAAAGCTTCATAAAATTGGTCTCGGCAATGATTTCATGGATGTGACACCAAAAACACAGTCAACAAAAGCAAAAATAGATGAAAATAGATGAGGCTAAAAAGCTTCTGTACAGCAAAGGAAACAATCAACAGAGTAAAAAAGGCACCCTATGGAATGGGAGAAAATATTTACAAACCTTTTATGTGATAAGGAGTTAATCTTCAAAATATATATGAAACTCCTGTAACTCCATAGGAAACAAACAAACAAACAAAAACCCAATGTAGGCTAAGGACTTGAATAGACACATAGATACTTCTCCAAAGAAGGCATATAAATGGCCAAAAAGTATATGAAAAAATGCTCAATGACACTAATTGTGTGGGAATGTAAATCAAAACCACAATGAGATATCACCTCATACCTGTCAGGATAGTTACTATCAAAAAAACACGAAAGACAACAAGTGTTGGTGAGCTTGTGGGGAAATTGGAACCTTTGTACACTGTTGGTGGGAATGCAAAATGGTGCAGCCACTATGGAAAATAGTATAGAGTTTCCTCAAAAAATTAAAAATAGAACTACAATATGATCCAGCAATTCCACTTCAGGATATTTACCCAAATGAACTGAAATCATGATCTCAAAGAAATATCAGCCCTCCCATGTTCAGCTGATTATGTGCAGCCCTATTCACGATATTCAAGATGTGGAAACAACCTGAATATCCATTGACAGATGAATGGATAAAGAAAATGAGATATATACATATGTGGAATATTATTAAGCCTTAAAAAGGAAGTTCTGACACATGCTACAACATGGATGAAACTTGAAGACATTATACTATGTGAAATAAACCAGTTATAGAAAGACAAATACTGCATAATTCCACTCATATGAGGTATCTAAAATAGTTAAATTCATAAAACTAGAGAGTGGAATGATAGTTGCCAGGGGCTGGAGAGAGGGGGAAATGAGGAGTTACTAATCAACAGGCATAAAGTTTCGGTTAAGTAAGATAAGAAAGCTCTAGAGTTACTACAAAATATTCTACCTATAGTCAACCATACTGTATTATATACTTAAAAATTTGTTAAGAGCTTATATCTCATGTCAAGTGTTCTTACCACATTAAAATTTTAAAGAAGTGTTGTTGTTATTATTATTAAGAAGAAGAAGAAATAAAAATAATTTGCTAAAAGAAAGAAGCTCTGGAGTCAGAGAGTTCAAATCCTAACCCTGCCAGTTACTAGCTGAGGGACCTTGGGTGGGCTTCTTCATATACTTATTCATCTTATAAAAAGAACATCATAGTTCCTACCACCAAGGAGGATGGGAGGATTAAAAGAGATATCGCATGTGGAGGTCAACACAACATTGGCAGTTCCCATGCAAGACCTTCAGGCCAAGGCCCCCTCCCCAGACCCACAGAAACGGCAAAGCCTTCTTCAAACTTGCTCATATAGTGCAGATGTACCAAACCAGGGGGTTCTAAGACTCGGATGCTCACAAAGTGGTCCCCACCTGAACAGGAGGCACTCGTAATCCCATTCAAAGTCCCTGAAAGGCTTCTTCCCAGCCTCTGATCAACTCAGAGTTTGCTTGTCAACTCCTACAGGTTCCTGCAGCTTCATTCAGTTTGGACAGTCTTTTCTGGTGATTTGTGTATGAAAAACTCTGAATGCCTCAGTTGGCATATGAACAAAGGAAATCCTTTTTGTTCAAACTAAAACCTTTGAAGAAACAAGCCAGGGGTTGACATAAGAGAGCAGCCTAACAGTCAGCACAGGCCAAGTAAATAGCCTAACAGTATTAATAGAACTGTGTGAACAATAGGAGGCACCATAACTCTCCCACATGTCCCCAAATAAACAAAGCCCCAATCCACAAGCACCACAGACTGGATGACAGCAGGCTGGAGAATGCTGCCTGAGATCAATTCCCAGTCTTTGTTCTGTTTTCCAAATCATTCAGCACAGAGACATTTGCTACATTGGACCTTCTGACATGAAAGCCACTGCTAAATAGTTCTGACAATTCATGAGTGCTATTTATTGTAGTTTATGACCTCTACAAGGGAAAAGCTTGCAGCTGCTCTTCAAAACCCAACACTTTTTTAAACCTTCATTCATGTAACAAATATTTACTGGACACTGACTCTGTGTCAGACACTGAACTAGATCCTGAGGATCTAGCAGCAGCGAACAAAACAGAAATGGTTCCTGCCCTCAGGGATACTATATTCTAATGGCACAGACAGACAAAAGCAAGTAGACAAAAAAAACAAAATAATTACTAATTGCGTAAGTTCTACAAAGGAAGCAAATGAGGAATTGACATGGGGAATAATAGTAAAGTTTGAGGAAAGAGATAACATTTTAGCTAACATTCAAAGAACAAGGAAGGAAAGCCATGAGAAGAGATGGCGCTTGTGTAATTCCATTTGTACAGAATGTCCACAAAAGCAAATCTATAGATACAGAAAGTAGATTAGTGGTTGCCTAGGGCTGGGGGTGTGAATGGGGAGTGAGTGTAAACAGGCATGAGGTTTCTTTTTGGGGTGAGGGAAATGTTCTAAAATTAGATTGTGGTTGGTGATTGCACAACTGTAAATGTATGAAAATCATTGAATAGCATATAAAATAGGTGAATTTTATGATATAAAATTATCTCAATAAAGTGACAGAGACAGAAAATGGATGGATGGATAGACAGATGGATGGATGGATGACAGACAGATAGATAGATAAGAGAAATAGACAGTTAGATGGACAGATGGATGGATAGATTGATGATTGAAAGAGAGAGAGACTGAGACAGAGACTAAAGCCAAGGATACAGTCTTTTCTGAGGGCTCCTGAGCAGCTCTCACCAAACTCACACAGTGCTTCTCCTGGATTAGCCAAGATTCTGATCCCTGATATCAGTATGGAGGTTCCTTAAAAAACTAAAAATAGAATTACCATATGATCCACCAATCCCACTCCTGGGCATATATCCAGACAAAACTATAATTCAAAAAGATACATGCACCCCTATGTTCATTGCAACACTATTTACAATAGCCAAGACATGGAAGCAACTTACGTGTCCATCAACAGATGAATGGATAAAGGAGATGTGGTACATATATACAATGAAATACTACTCAGCCATAAAAAAGAATGAAATAATGCCATTTGCAGCAACATGGATGGGCCTAGAGATTACCATACTAAGTGAAATAAAGTCAGACAGGGAAAGACAAATATCATATAATATCACTTATATGTGGAATCTAAAAAAAAATGATACAAATCAACTTATTTACAAAACAGAAAGAGACTCACAGACATAGAAAACAAACTTATGGTTACCAAAAGGGAAAGGGGGGTGGGGGAGGGATAAATTAGGAGGTTGCGATTAACATATGCATACTACTATATATAAAATAGACAACCAACAAGGACCTACTACATAGCACAGGGAACTATACTCAATATTTTGTACTAAGCTACAAGGGAAAAGAATCTAAAAAGGAATATATATATTAGTTCCTGAAACTAACACAATATTGTAAATCAACAATACGTCAATAAAATAAATAAATTAAAATAAAGTGTAGAAAAAAAATACTCCGATCCCTGAATTAAAGGGACTCTATAGGAGAGAACAGAGGTTTTTTCCTTACTTATCTTTTTGGTTGCTTCAATTCAAAACAGAGAGCGTATATTAATTACTAAGAGTCGTACTTAATCTGAGCCTGTCTGCATAACAATTAAACTGTTCCTGAATTTCGGTTCAGGAGAGAGAGAAAGAGAGATGGGAAGATCATCTCAGGTGGAGGGAACAGCATGCACAAGTGTTCTCATGAGGGAAGGCACCTGGCACGTGCGAGGACTGAGGGAACCACTGTTCGGGACTCAGCAAGAGGTAGGAGAGTGAAGAGAATGGGGTCACACGAGGCCTCCATGGCCATGGTAAGGAACAAGTTGCTTTCCACTCTACAAAGTGGACTCGCTGTATTCGCCCTTCAAGTTATTCATGTTTCGATGAAGAAACAAAAGGCAGAATATAGAGAAAGGATACATCCTTGATGTTTTACAATGTCCTGCCCCACACAATCTCCCATTGGCTCTGCCAACAACCCAGTCAGAAGACATGGTTTTATGAACTTCAGTTAGGAGATGAGGAAACTGATACATAATAAAGTTAAACTGACTTGCCCAGGTTGACACAGCCATTAATATGGAAGCTAGGAACCACCTTTATTTTATAAACAAATTCTCCCCATTTTCAAACTTGTGGTTTACCAAAATCCACATTACCGATCTCCCTGTATTAGTTATCCATCTCAGCATAACAAACCTCCCCAAAACTTAGTAACTCAAAACAACCCTTAATGTTGCCCAGGAATCTATGGGACAGCTGGGTGATTCTGTTGATCTAGACCAGACTCAACCAGTCTTCACTGGCCTTGCTCACGTGTCTGTCACGTGGCTGGTCAGCTGGGATCCAGCTGGTCTCACTAACATGCCAAGCCAATAGTTTGACTGGTGGCTGAAGGCAAAGGAAGTGATTGGGCCACATATACTTTATCATATCGTATTATAGCACTAAGCTAGCTGAGGCATTTTACATGGCAACAGTAAGGTTTCAAGAGAGCAAGTGGAAACATGAAGTGCTTCTTGAGACCTAGGCTTAGAACTGGCACCCACCTCTTCTGCTGCATTCTATTGGCTAAAGAAAGGGACAAGTCCAGCCCAGAATCACGGGGAAGAAAAACAGATTTTACCTCTTGATGGGAAGAGGTACAAAGACCCATTGCAAGCCAAGAATACAGGGAGGAATGAAGGATTATTACCATTTTTTGCAATCTACTAAAATCCCATTCCCACAAAGAGCAAGAAGTAAATTGCCCCTAAGGGACTACTGATCAGGAATTATTCCTGGAGTCTCACTGTCCTCTCTGGTCATCTCTGGTTGTGAGGCAGCAAGAGAGGATTATAATATCTGTTCATCAGTTTTTCTTCCCCTCCCGACACCTCTTTCTTAGAGTCTTCTTGAGGGCCTCTGGCTCAACCCCTCCACCCTGGCCATAGCTCACCAGATGGATGGACAGGACGAACATTTCACTCAACCTGGCCAAAGACATTGAATTTGTTCCCTAGGGCTGCTATAACAAAGAACCACAATGGAGTGGCTTGAAACAACAGAAATTTATTCTCTCACAGTTCCAAAGGCTGGAAGTCCAAAATGAAAGTGTTAGCAGGGTTGGTTCCTATTTCATGTTCTAGGGAAAATTTTTGTCCCATGCTTCTCTCCTAGCTTCTGGTAGCTGCTGGCAATGCTTGGCATCCCATGGCTTGTGGCAAAATAACTCCAATCTTTGCTTCTGTTCCCACATGGCACTGTCCCCTGTGCCTATGTCTCTTCTGTTTCATCTTCTTATAAGGACCCTAGTCATTGGATTAGGGTGCACCTTAATCCAGTAGGACCTCTTTTTAATGAATTACATCTGCAAAAACCTTATTTCCAAATAAAGTCACATTCTGAGGTTCCAGGTCAAAATGCATTTGGGGGGATATCATTCAACCCAGTACAGGGATTCTCTGTCCCAGGTATTTGGAATTAAGACTTGGAAACAATTATTTGTCTTTGTTAATTCTGGAACAGAAGAGACATGTAAGGAGCTGGAATGGCCATTTCCTTCCATGTATGTAAAACAGAGAAAGTCAAACTACGGAGAGGAAAAGAATGAAGATCTGTAGAAAGAAGCAGAGATAACAAAACATGCTGAGATGGACAGAAAGACGAAGAGAGACACAGACCTTCCATCTTGGTTTCTCAGGATCTTCAGAGCACTGGCTCAGCTCCTCACAGGACCAGGTTGCACTCTCTACCCTCAAACTCCAATAGATACTGTTATTTCCTTCCAATAAACTTCTCTCTTTGGTGTAAGTTGGTGTGAATGGATTCTGTTAATTGCAACCTAAAACTTCCACAAAGCCAGAGATGAATTCTTTATCCTGCCAAGATGTTTCTGGTGGCCAGCCCAGCTGCGGGTGCCACAGGAAGATGTCAATCATGAAGTGGGCAGTCTTGTCCTGGATATTGCTGTTGTCTCTGTTCATTGCACAATGTTACAAACGGCGGTTAGGTTCCCAGACCAGCCCCCAAACGATCTTTAATCTTACAGTGCTGTTAGCATGCTAACTCAGTTACAGAACAAGTAGATTAATAAGTAAACATATAAAACTGCATTCAAATATGTCAAATAAACTCACAAAATCTCCTTTACAGCCTGCCAAAATTAGGGATGCCTCCTCTCCCTACTCATTCTTTGTTTTGTTTTGTTCTTAATTTTTCAGGAAACAGAGATAGAGATTGCTCAAAGTGTTTTCACTCTCCTTGTAATCTCAATTGCAGTGTCCAGTGATGTCATAATATGTAATGGACAATTTGGCCACTCAGTATCCTGTGAACATCCGACCATCATTTCCAAGGAAGAAGCCAAAACTCACTTTCCCAGCCTCCCTTGCAGCTCAAGGTTAAGTGTATGACCTAGTTTTGCTAACCTGATACAAGTAAGCCTTAAATTTGGAAAGGAACCACAAGGGAAAGCAGCACTATGCCAAATCCACATTTTAATGAACAAAGTTGTGAAAGTATCTAGGGGACATTTGTGACAGAGCTTCTGTCCCTAACATTACCAGTGAAAGCACCAATTTTTATGCTGAGCGGTTGTGCTGTCCTCATTGTAGTGTCCCCACAGTGTCATTTGGGCTTTGTTTCTGAATACATAGCCAGCCTCAAGCTTCATCTCTGGCCTTCCCTGAGATTCTGTGAGCCTCCTATGTCCTTTAATGAAATCCTTTCTTAAATAAACCAGCAAAAGTGGATTCTGTTGCTTGGAATTAAGAACCCTGACTGAGAGACGATATTTCTGGTAGTATTGCTCCTACCTTCTACCAAAACTAGGATTCTTCAACCATCTAGACTATCTTGAGCACTTGGGCTGGATTGTCTCACTTAGCCTCAGATGTGGGTAACAGGACCGTTCTGACCCCTTTCATTGTTTGCCTCTTAAAAGCAACTTAAAATCCATGGCAGCATCCCCCCATCAAAACTGAAAGGTATGTTTTTCATATACGTTACAAAGACATAAATACAAATAAGCATAATTTCTAAATATTGGGGCTTTAAACAATGAATTTTCAGAAACTATATAATCTATCCCTTATTACAAAAATGCAGCCTATCTTTTATGAGGGGCACCAAGACCTTAGCTTATCTTGCTTGACAATAGTCATCGTAGTCTTCCAAACTCATCTGTTCTCACTGGAAGGAAAAAGTATGACATTCCAGTGACAGGTGTTTCAGGTTCCACAAAGGGTATCTTTCCAGGGGGTCTTCCATAACTCAATCCATTTGTACATTTTTTTCTGTGAATTTAATTTTTCTTGATATCTGATCATGCCACTCCATTCAGTAAAACTCAAGTCATTCTGTACTGACTTTGGAAAAAAGTCCAAATTCCTTAGCATTATACATAAGGCCAAATAATGCCTGTCTCTCCAGCCTTATGTCTTGCTATGCTTTAAAACTCTACTCCTTGTCTCCAACATTCCGTTCTCAGCTATACTCCACTACTTGTGGTTCATTCATTGAATGGGGTATACTGTTCCTTGCCTCTGTAGCCTTGCTCACACTGCTTCATCTGCCAAGAGTCACCTTCTGTACTTTGCCCAAATGATAAACACTTACCCTTTGATCAATACACAACACCAGTGTCAACTACTCTAGAGTATCTGCATATTCACATATGGATTTCATTTGATAAGAACTCTTTCATTTGTAAGTTAACAAATCATTCATACTGTCTTTAATTGGGAAAATGATTTGAACACTTTACAAAAGAAGATTTACAAGTGGCCAATAAGCACATGAAAATGTATTCAATATCATTAGTCATAATAAAAATGCAAATTAAAATCACAATGAGTACCATTTGACAACCATTAGAATGGTTAAAATTATAAGAACTGACAAAAAGAAATGTTGGCTAGGATATGGAACAACTGGTACTCTCAAAAATTGCTGATGGGAGTGTAAAATGGTATAGGTACTTTGAAGAACTGTTTGCCACTTCCTTCTAAAATTAAACACATATCTACCTATGACCCAGCAATTCCATCTCTGGATACTTATCCATGAGATATAAAAATATAAGTCTACAAAAAGACTCATACAAGTATATTCATAGCAGCCTTATCATAATAGTGTAAAATGGAAATAATCCAAATACCCATCAATAGGAAAATGATAATCACACTTACATATTCATACAATTGAATACTACTCAGCAGTATAATAGAACCAAACTCTAATATACACAACAGCATGGATGAATCTCAGAAACATTGTGCAGAGCAAAAGATGCCACACCAAAAAGTAAAGACTGCATGATTCCATTCATATGAAATTCTAAAAAAGGAAAATATAATCTATAGTGACGGAAGTCAAAAAGTGGTTGTCAGGGGAGGGGACAGGAGGAAGATTAACTGGAAAAGGGCACAAAGGATGACCTCCTGAAGTGACAGAAATGTTTTATATACTGTTTTGGATGGTGGTTGCTCAAGTTATATATTTGTGGAAACTTGTCAAAATGAATATTTAATCTGTACAATTTTTTTAATTTAATAAACAGTATTTATTAAAAGTACATAGATCATGGAAGTACCTTTAAATATGCAATCTCTGGGATGTGGGTTCACAAGACTCAACCAAGCGAAATCTCTGCAGTGAGTTCCTTCTTTTGGGGGGAGGGGTAGAGAGGTTAGAGTTCTAAAGTGACAATGATGGCAGGAGTCAAGAGTAAACGATAAGAAAGGTTGGTCGTAAGGAGGGAGCTGAGAGAAGGGAAGCTTATGGGCTCGCTGTGCTGTACCATCAGGGCTTGGTGTCTTCAAAGATGTCAAGGAAGAGGATGAACAAGGAGTCAGGTAAGACTTGCTAATGTGGTGGGAATTAGTTCAAAGAGAACACGCACAGAAAATCAGAATGCTTGGAGTATAATCAGGAGGCTGGGAAGTTATTCTAAGGAAGAAAATGGCTGTGTCGTGTGTGCTCTTGGGAAAGGGATTCTGAGTTGGTTACTGATATTCAAACACCTGCACTAATTAGGTGTGTTCATCTGGTATGAGTGGGGTGAACTTTGATAGACATTCCAGGTGAGGGGGGGAAAGATCCAGGGTTAAAGCTACTTTGCAAAACCTAGAGTGGGAGGGAGACATTGTGAAATAACATTAAAAGCATGAGCTTTGGAAATCAAATGGATCTGAATGATAATTTATTTATTAACCAGATATTTGGTCAAATATTATTCTGGGTGTTTCCGTGAGGTGGGTTTTCAATGAGATTAACACTTAAATTGGTAGATGACTAAAGCAGATTGCCCTGTATAACATAGGTGGCCCTCAGTCAGTTGAAGGCCTGAAGAGACAAAAAGGCTGACTCTCCTCGAGTAAGAGGGAATTCTTCCTGCCTCATGGCCTTCAAACTGGAACATCGGCTTTTTCCCACCTTTTGGACCCAGAATGGAATGATAGCTTTGGCTCTCCTGGGTCTCCAGATTGCAACTCACCCTGCAGATTTTGGGACTTGCCAACCTCCAGAAGCAAATGAGCCAATTCCTTATATCCTTATAATAAATCTCTCTCTATATGTATCTATTATATATACACACACATATATCCACATCCTATTGGTTCTGTTTCTTTGGAGAACCCTAATACAACCTGGGTTCAAATCATGGCTGTTTCTTAATAACTGTGTGGCCTTAAGCAAGCCCTCTAACCTCCCTGAGCCTATAAAATGGAAATACTTAAAAATCCATTTAGCACAGGATTGTAACAAGGATTAACTGAAATAATTTCACAAAGCATTGAGCACAGTTTCTGACACATAGTGATCAATAAATGGAAGTTGTCGTCGACATTATTTTTATTATTATTATAGAAGGCTCTCTTTTGAGGAAAAAATGCAGGTAAAACAGGACCTAAAGATGTTTTTTTGGTGAGGGTGGTAGGAACGTGTGTAGGAAATGTCAAAGCTTTACCTAGTCAACAGCAAAGAGTCCCTTGTTCTTTCCTTCTAGTGTTCTCTCCTATTTTCAAGAAAGCTACTTCTCTGTTTCATCTCTCTCATGTAACTCTTTGTATGGGAAAATTCAGCTGAACCACTTTCTAAAACCCTAATTAAAATCTTGTTAAAAAATCTTCCAAATATACGTCACTTTTTCTTGACTTAAACATAATGGATGTAAAAATGTAGCCCTTCTGATTTAGGATGTTGCAGTGGTACTGAGTTTTTACAGAAAATATTAGTAATCACTGTAGTGCACGACGTATTTTCAAAACTAAATCTCTCATAGCAATTTATTTTGCTGTCAGCCTTTCATAAAATTAAGTGTGGCATCAATTCCAGTTTACTAAGAGTTTTGGCTAGTAACACTTTACTGTAAAAATCCCCTCCCTTTGACAATTTTAAGGAAGAGAATAATATCTTCATTTTATATTCTTAAATCTTTTCTCAGGATAAGCATGAAATATCATTGTGCAGAAACAGATTCCATTTCAAATGTAAACATTTCATTTAGCAACCAGTCTTAACTATCCACAGATGCAGTGGAGGTTCTGAAATTCCCATTTTTTAAAAGAGTAAAGACTGGCCAACTCCTCTGTGAAAAGAACCTGACTAATGCCAGTGTGTGGATTAGTTCTGGCCTGGAGAGCAGACAAAGTTCTATCATCTTGAATGTAAAACTACAGCACACTACTGAGATCCCAAAATAACTTAGAGTCTGGTCGTTGGTTTTATTTTCCTTGGCTCCTTCCTCATGGGTGTTAGTGGTGGAACTGGGGGAGAGGTTAAGGTGGGCCTGGAAAAGAAGGGAACTGTGTTCCCTACAGCAGCAATATAGGTCCCAATCCTCTCAACTGTAAAAAAAAAAAAACCTCTCCCTTCCCAAAATGGGCAATCTGGTTTGGAAAACTCACATTTACTCAATGAAACAAAACTACAAAAACTGTAGCTCTTACTACATGCTAGCCCTATTCTAGATGCTAGAGATACAAAGATAGATAGCCCCTAGTTCATAGCCCCAAGAGTTTAGTCTAGTGGGAGAAACATGTAAGTGAACAATCACAGCACAGTGAACAACCAAATAACAGATGTGACTCAAAGAAAGCAGGGACAACCTGGGGAAAGGGAAGACTTCACAGAAACGCTAGCAGGCTGTCTTCAGGATGCAGGTGGTCCATTCCAAGGTCAAGTATTTTTAAAGCAAGAACTCAATTTCCAGACTAAAAACCTTAATTTCTGAACGTGAAAACTTTACGTTCAGGTTCTTATAATCTATTATATACACACACAACAATAACCCACACAAAGGGAAATTAGCTCAGTTTGAGAACATGATTCATCATCATTCACACCTGCTCAATTTAAGTCCCTCCCCAAATACGCATTACACTGAGGAATATGTGGTAGCAACTCCCCAAAATTAGGACAGAGAGACTTTTGCTGCTATAGAACAATATAAAACACTACACACAGCTCTGGATGTATTCAGTTGTTGGATTGTAAACCGTTAGTCCTTTTTAAACTCTGTTAAGATGGATACCGAATAAGGAATAATGAATGCCCTAAACTCTTGCAGTTTCCGTATTTATATCTGAAAAATCTCCAATTTACCAAGACCAATGTGGTATTTCTGGGAAAAAAAATGAAAACTACACACTTGATTTATGGATTTCTGTCATTCATTCATGTCATAATCCTAAAAGCTACCTTTATTCCACAACTTTCCACCATTTCTTTCTAAGAAAAGGGTATATGAAAAGGGTTTTTTTTTTAAGGTTATAGCCTTCAAAAACTTGAAATATAAATTCGAATGATCCAACAATTAGAAAATGTTCCCCTACTACCATCTGACATTGCCAGTTTATCATTCTATTTAATATTCTTTTGTAACATCTAACACCCTTCACCTAACAAGATGAGAAGTTCCTTCAACAGTGTTTTATAAGCTACCTACAGAGACAATCCCTGTGAAATCTGAGGATGCCACACCAACAGAAGGCCGGTCACTGTGATACGGCAGACCACTCTGCAAAGTCAAAACTGTAGTTCACTTAACCTCACAGCTTCTTTCCAGAACTCCCTCCCCGCCCGCGGCCTCCCCCCTTCCCCCCCCCCCCCCCCCCGCCCCAAAGAACAGGAAAGTGTCGATTTTATAAGACGTCTGGACCTGCTTTCTTCAAAACGAAATTTTCATCTGATTCCTGGAAGGTCACCTCGGTACTCCCAGGGCTCAGGATGCAGCGCCTAGGTTTTTGACCATGGGCGTTGTCTCCTCAACCGGTGACCTTCAGGCCTCTGTGGTTAGCCCGACCCCTGGATGGCCTTCACACCAGGGAAGGCACCATCCCTACCACTGCCACTGATTCAGAGACACGGCGGCTCAGTGGGGGCCCGGCCGCCCCCCCAAACAACTGTTGGCGACGCCGGCCAAGCCTGGGGCCCCGCTCAGAAAGGCTAAGCGACCGCCCCACCGAGGTCACCTAGGACCGATGCCCCCATGGGCTCGGTCCACACCGCCTGCCCGAGCCCTCGCCGAGCCCCACTCCTGTTCTGACTTCAGCCAACACCGCACCCCGTCCACCAGGGAACTTTCCAGAACCCTGGCCCTCTCTGGGAAGTCCCGAGTCGCATCCAGGAGGGAACCCCAATTCGTTTATTGAACACCTACGCTGAGCTCAGGGCTGGGCTGGCACGCGGAGGAGACCCTTCGCCCTGGCCTAAGGAAGCGCCGGCGTTCCAGTGGCTCAGGCTGGGACCCGTCCTCCAGAAGAACCAAGAGAGGGGCAGCAAGGGACCGGGAGAACCGCGCCCCCAGCCCCCATGTCCCCTCTGCCCGCCTTTACCTTGCCGGACCCCACCAGGGCCGCCGGAGCTAAAATCAGAAACGAGCGCGACGCCCGCTCCTGTGCACTCGGCGCAGCGGCGCCAGGGCCGCGGCCCGGGTGAGTCATGGCTCCGCCCCCACCCGCGAGGACCTAATCTGTACAATTTTTAATGTAAAGTATACCTGAATTTAAACTGGCTTTAAAAATGAATGCTCTCGGGGCTTCCCTGGTGGCGCAGTGGTTGGGAGTCCGCCTGCCGATGCAGGGGACACTGGTTCGTGCCCCGGTCTGGGAGGATCCCACGTGCCGCGGAGCGGCTGGGCCCGTGAACCATGGCCAATGAGCTTGCGCGTCCTGAGCCTGCGCGTCCGGAGCCTGTGCTCCGCAACGGCAGAGGCCACGACAGTAAGAGGCCCGCGTAAAAAAAACAAACAAAAAAAAGAATCCTCTCCATACATCCGTACATGTATATACACACAACATTCCTCCTGTAATTTCTGTATGTTCCCAGACCACAGAAGTTTACACACCCTGGATTCCTGGATTAAGAACTGCTGGACAAAATGACTCCTAAGAGCTTTCCAATATCTCACATTCTCTGAATTCTCTAAAGAAAAAACAATTCTGGAATCACAAGGGAATTACAAAGTCAATGGGAAAAAATTATTCCCCCAAATTCCATTCATTCCCATTTCACCTATAACATAAACCAAGAAACACACACACGGTCTTCCTTGGAGGTTACCTGCAAAGGTTAACTGTCTTTATCCGCACCCTGTGGAGCAGAGGCCGAAGTTAGGGAGCTCATTGTAAAGAACAACATGGATTGGAGGCGGCTGCTAGCCAGAGGAGACACAGCATGAAACAGAAGCCCTGGTTTGGAGCCTCAGTTTTATCACTAACAAGCTAAAGAACCCTAAAGGAATTTTGGAATCAATCAGGCCAACTGTCTCATTTCAAAGATCAACACCCTGAGTTCCAGAGAAAGGGATTAACTGGCTTAAGGTCAAATAGCAAGTAAGTAGCAGAGCCTGAGTTAGAACCCTGTCTTATCAAACCCAACTGTTGTGCACCCTGTTGTTTTGTTTGGCCAGTGTCTATTTTCTAGGAATTTCTTCTTTGTCCCATTATACACAGGGCTATAGTAGAGCTGCTATATTCCTTCAAAGCAACCCACACTACCAGGCCTACAGTTTATGGGTCTAGAGGGAGAGGTGAGCAGGGAGAGGGGAGAGGAAGGAGAGGAGGAGGAGGAGGAGGGAAGAGAGAAAGATTCCATTTCTTAAATTTTATTTATTTATTTGTAATTTTTTCCTGTTAGAAGTTGGTCTTTTTTTTTTTTTTTTTTTTTTTTTTGCAGTACACGGGCCTCTCACTGTTGCAGCCTCTCCCGTTGCGGAGCACAGGCTCCGGACGCGCAGGCTCAGCGGCCATGGCTCACGGGCCCAGCCACTCCGCGGCATGTGGGATCTTCCCGGACCGGGGCACAAACCCGTGTCCCCTGCATCGGCAGGCGGACTCTCAATCACTGCGCCACCAGGGAAGCCCAGAAGTTGGTCTTTTGAAGTTAGTTTTTTGTTGTTGTTGTTTATTTTTCATTGAGGTATAGTTGATGTACAATATTATACAAGTTTCAGGTGTACAACAGTGATTCACAATTTTTAAATGTTATATTCCCTTTTTAGTTATTATAAAATACTGGTTATACTCCTTGTGAAGTCCATCTGCTTTTAGATGCTTGTACAAGGAGCCTGAGGCAATGGCCATTACCTACAATGGTCTGGAAAATCCCTAAGTCAGGGGTGCCCAAGGACTAGGCCTGCTAATCAGCTTACAGATTATTTCTATAGAGCTTTTGAGAGTTCAGAGAATATTCAAGAAGGTATTTAGTAGAAGAAATTAGAAACATAGGCAGGATGCACTTAGACATCAGTTTTAGTGGGTTTTTTTCGGGGGGATATGTCTCCTCAGGTAACGGAAACAAAAGCAAAAATAAACAAATTGGACTACATCAAACTAAAAAGCTTTTGCACAACCAAGGAAACCAACTAAATGAAAAGGCCATCTACTGAATGGGAGAAGATATTTCCAAATGATATATCCAATAAGGGGTTAACATTCAAAATATGCAAAGAATTCATACAATTGAACATCAAAAAAGCAAACAACCTGATTATATGAATCAGAGTATATGAATAGACATTTTTCTAAGGAAGACATACAGATAGCCAACAAACACATGAAAAGATGTTCAACATCACTAAGCATCCAGGAAACACAAATCAAAACCACAATGAGGGGGCCTCCCTGGTGGCGCAGTGGTTAAGAATCCACCTGCCAATGCAGGGGACACAGGTTCAAGCCCCGGTCCGGGAAGATCCCACATGCCACGGAGCAACTAAGCCTGTGCGCCGCAACTACTGAGCCCGCGTGCCGCAATTACTGAAGGTCACACACCTAGAGCCTGTGCTCTGCAACAAAAGAAGTCACCGCAATGAGAATCCCGCGCACTGCAACAAAGAGTAGCCCCCGCTCACTGCAACTACAGAAAGCCCACACACAGCAACAAAGACCCAACACAACCAAAAATAAATAAATAAATTTATTTAAAAACAAAAAAAAACCGCAATGAGATATCACCTCACATCTGTCAGAATGGCTATCAACAAAAAGACCACAAATAGCAATTGTTAGCTAGGATGTGGAGAAAAAGAACCCTCACACACTGTTGGTGGGAATGTAACTGGTGCAGCCACTATGGAAAACAGTAAAGGGGTTCCTCAAAAAAATTAAAAACAGAACTACCATATGACCCAGCAATTCCACTCCTGGGCATATATCTGAAGAAAATGAAAATACTAATTAGAAAAGATATAAGTACCCCTATGTTCATAGCAGCATTATTTAACTAGCCAAGATATGTAACCAACCCAGTGTCCATCAATAGATAAATGGATAAAGGAGATGTGATATATGTACAAAACATAAAAAGAGTTATAGATACAGAGAATAAAAAGGTGGTGGCCAGAGGGGAGGAGGGTTAGGGGAGGAAATAAATAGATGAGGGAGACTAAGAGGTACAAACTTACAGTTGCAAAATAAATGAGTCATGGATATGAAATGTACAGCATGGGGAATATAGCCGATACCTATGTAATATCTTTGTATGGTATTACATAACTAGATTTATCATGGTGAACATTTTGAAAATGTACAGAAATAGCGAATCACTATGTTGTGTAACAGGAAGCAAAAATAGTGTTGTAGCTCAATTATACTTCAAAAACAAAAAAAAACATACCAACAAACTCATGGATAGAGAGATCAGATTTGTGGTTACCAGAGGCGGGGGTCGGGGGAGGGGGAACTGGATGAAGGGAGTCAAAATGTACAAGCTTCCAGTTATAAGACAAATAAGTACTAGGGATATAACGTGCAACATGATAAATATAATTAACACTGCTGTATGTTATATATGAAAATTAAGAGAGTAAATCCTAAGAGCTCTCATCATAAGAAAAAAATTTTTCCTATTTTTTTAATTTTGTGTCTATGTGAGATGATAGATGTTCACTAAACTTATTGTGATAATCATTTCATGATATATGTAAGTCATTATGCTGTACACCTTATACATTGCTTTATGTCAATTATATCTCAATAAAACTGGAAGAAATGAAAAAAGAAAAAAAAGGTGTTTAGTCCAGAAACCATAAAAAAGTTATGAGGAAAATTAAACCTAATGGTGGCAACAAAGTGTTCGTATGTGACTAAGAAAGGAATACCTCTGAAGCTAAGATTCCTTATTTTAACTATATTGTTCATCATATAGTTATCATATTAGCAAAAATTAGGAATCATCTAGATGTTCAAAATGGGAAAAGTGTTCAATAAATTTCGATGTAGCCCTATGAAAAAATATTATATAGACATTAAGTAATCCTGCCCTAGAAGAATATTTAATGATTTGGCTATTGCTTTACAAAAATGTTGTTTAAACAACACACAACTATATAAAACATAATAATCCCAATTCTGTAAAAAAAAAAAAAGAAGAGAGAGAGAGATACCTATTTAGATTTATATGCATAGAAAAAAGACTGGAAGGAGAAAATATGCTAACAGATGTCATCTCCAGTGAGTCAGATCATGGATTTATTTCAATTGGTCCCTGGTTACCTAACAGAAATAAGGACAGAGAAAAACAACTTTCTCTATTTCCACCCAAACCATCCAATTAAATTCGACCCATCAAATGCCAGCCTTCTTAAAAAGAAAGCAGGGCTTATTTATTGGAGTTGCAGACAAATAAAGAAAAGTCGGCATCAACTTTATGTTTTTCTAAATGTTCTACTCTTGGTCCCGGGCAGGATGTTTTCAAGATCCTAAGCATGACCCTCAAGCTAATTAATCAACATAAATCACCCTTCGTAAGTCCAGTTTACCTTGCTCCCAGGTTCCTGCCAAAGAGGCTTATTCTGAGGAAACCAGAGTGGTCAGGGTAGCCTCAATGTACCCTCCGATCAAAGGAAGGTAACCTGTAGCATCCCAGCCCATTACCTGGGCTTTGTCCTCTCATAGTACACACCTTGCTCCTATCATCATTGGTCTCCCTCTCACAAAATTGACTCTACAGAAGCAAGGGCATAGTTTTCATTGGTTATTTACTCATATCTAACAACCTGATTGGCACATCTACCATCCAATCAGAACAAGTACAGGCAACAGCTCTACAGGAGTGTTCTGGAGGCCTTCACTGAGTTTGGCATTAATCTTTTAGTTCTGGATCATGGGGAGGGTCAGGGACGTGGTCTTTAAGGAGGACCAGGTCAGCAGGAGTCCTGCAGAGGGATCAGGTGGGTCTCAGAGCAGCATGTATTACCAACCATAGGGATGTAACTCAACATTTTTAACAATCACTAGGGTCACATCAGTGTACAGTACCACCCAGAGACTGACAGGAAGGGTCCTACTCTGGCCCCCACATTTTAGAAGACCTCACATGTCAGAAAAAAATATATTCCTTGAAGAACACATGGGCACCTTTGTCCGTCAGTGTTCAACACTATAGCAAGCATGGCCCATTCCCTAAATACCTGCTTTTCAGACCAATGCCATTCAGGCTCCAGAGAAGCAGTTCTGCTCACCTCTTGCCCCATATCCTTGAAGAGATGGCTGAGTCCAAATGCCACGAAGGTTTGTGGATCGTGGCTCTGCTGACATCAAAGACAGGAAGGCAGAGTGCAGGAGGGTTTGTGTGGTGGGAGTGCTTACGTTAGAGAAAAGTCTAATTAATTTGTCAAATTCTTCCACAGAGATAGCATAAATGTGATAGATTCTTGAATAATGAAGTGTAATTTCCCAGTAGTGCTGAGGGTCCATTTTGTTTTTGCTTGTGTTCTAATATACTATTCACAAATTAGCATGGTATTCATAATTGCACATGGTGACTAACGAATATTTGCCATATTAAACAATTCATCTGTATGTACTATCATGAAAAGACGGCCAAAATGTCTTAAATAAAACAATAAGACGGGCTTCCCTGGTGGCGCAGTGGTTGAGAGTCCGCCTGCCAATGCAGGGGACACGGGTTCGTGCCCCGGTCCGGGAAGATCCCACATGCCGCGGAGCGGCTGGGCCCGTGAGCCACGGCTGCTGAGCCTGCGCGTCCGGAGCCTGTGCTCCGCAACGGGAGAGGCCACAACAGTGAGAGGCCCGCGTACTGAAAAAAAAAAAAAAAAAAAAAAAAAACAATAAGATGCAGAATAGTATGTACATTATGTTCCCTTTTTTTTTTTTTAAGTTCATATACACAGAGATACACAATTTGTTTTGTTTTTTTTCTTGCGGTACGCGGGCCTCTCACTGTTGTGGCCTCTCCCGTTGCAGAGCACAGGCTCCAGACGCGCAGGCTCAGCGGCCATGGCTCACGGGCCCAGCCGCTCCGCGGCATGTGGGATCTTCCCGGACCAGGGCACGAACCCGCGTCCCCTGCATCGGCAGGCGGACTCTCAACCACTGCGCCACCAGGGAGGCCCCCACAATTTGAACAAAGTAAATTTCTGGACTTTCTGTCTGGAATTTTCTCTTTCTGGGGGTTCATGAGAGGGCATCTTACTGTATTTCATGCTCTTCTAAAATGTTTGAATGTTTTTTACTGTTCATAGATTACTTTTTCAATTTCAAGAAGTAGTATTTAATAAAAAAGAAATTCCTTATACACTGAGTAAATTAATTTTCTTGTTTATCTATTTTCTGATTTTTCTACATTGAACCTGTATTATTTAGTAACATCTAAACAATTCACTTCTAGTAAATTCATAAAAGCTATAAAAGTTATAGTCACTAGTCACTTTCCCTCATTAGCCCAATGTGCTTCCACAGGATTTTCTGTCTCTATAGCTCAGAATGTGGGTTTCCGGTTATGCTGCGAAAGGAAGCCATGGTGCAGGGTGTGTGTATGACAGAGAGACACAGATACAGAGACAGAGGCTGACAAAAACAGAGACAGAGACAGAGAGACAGACAGAGAACAATCACAACAGCTGACACAATCTCCCCAGAGTAAACCCAGGAAAGCAGCAAAGATAACACCTTGAGAAAAATGTTTCCACCTGGGGGTGTCCAGAGACTCTTCCCAGCATCACTCCTCTGGAAATCACAACTCCAACACTGCTTGGGGAGCCTGGCTAAGAGAAGCTGAGGCAGAGAGAGAACACAGTCCCAGCAGTTGATGGTAGGTTCTTATCAGCCCTTCAGACTGCAGAGGCCACTCACACCCGCCAGCTTGCTAAAACCTCCCCTGTGCCTAAGCTTCCCAGTCATCCCAGCACACACTGCCGGCCCCCTAGCTTTGCACACAAGCTGTCCAAAACTCTGAAACCAAAGCAAGAAGTCTCCACAGTCCTGAGTTTCAGACCTCCAGCTCCAAACTCTTCTCTTTAAAAAATGCCTATTAGCTCCATTTCATCTCATCTCATTCTAAAATCCACTAATTCATTGGGGGAAAGAGAAGCCTTTTGATCTCTGATTGCCTGGCCATTCATAATAGATAACCTGTCTTGGGGGAAAAAAAAGTCACCATTAGCTGTTCCATTTGATATGCCCCAGAGCTTCAGTTATGGAACCCTACTAGTGGAACAGAACTTTATTCTAATGAGGCGAATCAATAACGGATGAGGGGGCAGGGAAGAGCAAGAGAGAGACAGAAAGAAACAGAGAGATTGAGACAGAGACCAAGAGTCCAACCAACAGACATAGAGGGAGGAGTTAGAAACAGAGAGAGGATGAATGGATCAAACCTCCAACAGCCAAACCATCACCTAGGAAGGTTTTTAGCACAATCCTGGTTGTTTTCCAAACTCAAACTCGGTAAAAACTGCCCCGGGACTTCTTACTTCCTTCATCACAGATAAAAATGGGAAGCAGGGCTTCCTTTTCCTGACAGTTCCACAACTGCCTAGACCCTCTCAGCAATGACCTTCCAGTGTGCAGAGCCATTATCTTAAGGGCCTTGGCAGCCGGCAGCCTTGAGAGTGAGCAGTAATGGGGAGTCCGTGCACACTTCAGGATGCTTACGTCATGAAAGTTTAAGTGTAAAGCAGATAAGGTTGGGGGGAAGGAAGCGTGGGGAGGTGGTTCACGGGGAGTGGGGGAGAAACCTGGGAACAAGTTCAAAGGAAACACACTTTACTACCAAGGACTTTGAAGTAATCAGCTCTCCTTTAAAGAAAGCTCTGTTACTAGGTCATTTATATGTGTCTTGGGTACAATTTCACTAGTCAAGAAATATGTGTACAGGGTTCAATCACATCAGTTCTGGTGACAGGGGAATGCTTAAGATATCTGAGCAGAAGGTACTCTTCTGGAATATTCTGTTCCAATGCAAAACACTAAATACACACACACACATCAAGTGACCTGACCCCAGGATATTTTCAGAGGCATCCAAAAGCCCCAACAGAGTGATTGCCCATACCAAATCTTATGTACAGAGGCTCAGTAGCAAAGAAAGTTGGAATTCAACCCGCACAAAAGACGGCTTGCAGAACAGGGCTACGGCGTCTGCTTAATTCCTATCAATTTGCTTTGAAAAGCCTGACAGAGACATTTTTGAGCCCTAAACAGGGTAACTGCAGCTCTCCTCAGAAAATTTGATCAGCAAGCTATCTGCATTCAAAGTCCAAATCTCTTAATCGTGGGTACCATGTTTTCAAATAATGATACCACCTGGAAATTGTACAGCACTTTATGTTTTTAAAGTGCCTTCACCCACCTGGTGTCCCAGTGCTAGCAGCCAGGCAGGGCAGGACACGGAGAAGGAAGCCACTCAAGGCCATGTTGTGCCTAAGGTCACACACGTGAGAAGTGATGTCCCAACTCTACATGTGGTTGAGTCAGGGACAACTGACTCCACGGATCTTTCTGCGATGCCCGGAAACCCTTGTACATTGACAGAACCTCACATTTTAAACGTCATTACTCTGCTGGCTCGCATGGGCATTCACATTCACTACCTCTGCTCCTCCTTCCTTCTGCCTGGAACGCTCTTCCCCTGGGGAAGAGCCACCCGTTATTCACATCTTGGCTCAAATGTCATCTCCCCAGAGGTCTTCCCTACCTACCCTTTCTAGGAGGTAAGTCTTCACTCTGACATCCCTTGCTTTATTGCCTACATAGAATTTAGCACTTTCTGAAATTATTTTCTAAACTGGTGATCATGTTAATCACCTGTTCCCCCAGCAGAACCATGAGGACAGGAACCCTGCCTAGCTTGTGCATCACTATATCCCACATGCCTAGAACAGTGCCTAGTATACAGTAGGTGCCCCCAAATAGTTTCTGAATGACTAACCTATTTCATTAATACTCATAACCAACCTTGTAAAACAAACACAAAAGCATTATTATTCCCATTTTACAGATGAGGAAACTGAGGCCCAGAATGATTGACTTGTTCAAGATCTCAGCTAGATGGTGACAAAGTTGAGAAAAGAGCCTGGGTCTTTGACATCCAGTCCATGGCTACCTGCACTATATAGCTTTTTTATACCAAAAGTTTGAGAAGTGAGAAATTCTTATTAATCAAGAATTACTTTACATACCATTCATTTATTCAACAAAAGATTCTGAGCAGTTACTAAATCCAAGAAATATATTAAACACTATGGGAGATAAAAGGATATAGGCAAGATATATTTCCTGCCTTCAAGGAACTTACCATCTTTTAGGGGAGTTAGAATAAGCACACAAATATCAATAAAATAAAATTGAAAGTTGTAAGTGCTGTTATAGACTGAATTGTGTCCACCCCAAAATTCAAATGTTGAAGTCTGAACCCCCAGCACCTCAGAATGTAACCTTACTTGGAGAAGGGCATTTTAAAGAGGTAAAGGTTCAATGAGTTCACACGGGTGGCCCCTAAACCACATAACCATATCTGGAGATGGGCTTCAAAGAATGATTAAGTTAAAATGAGGCCATTTCATATATATACAATGGAATATTACTCAGCCATAAAAAGAAATGAAATTGAGTTATGTGTAGTGAGGTGGATGGACCTAGAGTCTGTCATACAGAGTTAAGTAAGTCAGAAAGAGAAAAACAAATACCATATGCTAACGCATATATATGGGATTTTAAAAAGCGGTACTGATGAACCTAGTGGCAGGGCAGGAATAAAGACACAGACGTAGAAGAGAACAGACTTGAGGGCAAGGGAGGTAAGGGGAAGCTGGGACAAAGTGAGAGAGTAGCACTGACATATACACACTACCAAATGTAAAATAGATAACTAGTGGGAAGCTGCTGCATGGTACAGGGAGATCAGCTCAGTGCTTTGTGACCACCTAGAGGGGTGGGATAGGGAGAGTGGGAGAGAGGCTTAAGAGGGAGGGGATATGGGGATATATATATATATATATATATATAGCTGATTCACTTTGTTGTAAAGCAGGAACTAACACAATATTGTAAAGCATTTATACTCCAATAAAGATGTGAAAAAAAAATGAGGCCATTAGGGTAGAGCTCTAATCCAATAGGACTACTGTCCTTATAAGAAAAGGAAGAGACACCAGGGAAGCTAAGGAGAGAGGCCTCAGGAGAAACCAAACCTGCCTACACCTTGATCTTGGACTTTTAGCCTCCAGAACTGTGAGAAAATTAATTTCTGTGTTTAAGCTACTTAATTTGTGTCTCTCTCTCCTCTTCTTATAAGGACATCAGTCACACTGGATTACTAGCCCACCCTGTTCCCGTATAACCTCATTATAACTTAACTAATTATATCTACAACAAAGCTATTTCCAAATAACATCACATTCTGGAGGTCAGGAATTCAACGTATCTTTTGGGGGGAGGGGGGCATTTACAATTCAACCCATGACATGAATGGAGCTATATTCTATAGGACATAGGAAACATAAGATCAGGATCCATGGGAGAAAAGATTTACCTCCCATAAGTGCGATTCGTGCTAACACAGAGGGGTGTGTCAGAGTTCAGTGCAGGAAACCGAAGTCACTCTACATGTCAAGCAGAAGGAGATTTAATACAGGGAATTAATTACTCAAAAAGAAGAAAAAAAGAGCACTGGAAGGCTAGAAAGGGTAGAAGTCAGGGGGTCTCCAAGGGACTGGGGAGATACAAGGAGGAATACAGAGGTGAATAATATAAGGTCTGTATTTGAGAGGACCATATGAACACCAGTCAGTTCTTTAAGTCCAGCCAATCCACCAAGTCTTTGTCATAACAATTGGCTGGTTCAATCTTACTCAAAAAGACTCTTTCTAAAACTTTTTCTGGAATTAATGGAAAAAATAAACCCCACAAGGCTTGGGGCTTCCCTGATTGCGCAGCGGTTGAGAATCCGCCTGACAATGCAGGGGACAAGTGTTCGATCCCTGGTCCGGGAAGATCCCACATGCCACGGAGCAACTAAGCCCGTGTGCCACAACTACTGAGCCTGCGCTATAGAGCCCATGAGCCACAACTACTGAGCCTGTGTGCCACAGCTACTGAAGCCCGCGCGCCTAGAGCCCGTGCTCCACAATAAGAGAAGCCACTGCAATGAGAAGCCCGCACACTGCAACAAAGAGTAGCCCCCGCTCACTGCAACTAGAGAAAGCCCACGTGCAGCAGCGAAGACCCAATGCAGCCAAAAATAAATATTTTTTTATAATTAAAAAAAATAAACCCCACAAGGCTTGATGTAAAGATTATGTTAACCCAGAGCGGTCAGGGCCCCACCAGCCCACCAGTGGAAAGAGACTGGCAGAAAGCAGAGCCTGAAGAGGGAGAGACAGAAGAAATGCTGATGGCTTTCTCTGAGCCCCTGGATCCACCCACGCCTGATGCTGGTTTTCCTCAACAGAAAAAAAAAAAAAAAAAGAAGAACGGAGCAGGCCAGAGGCGCTGCCATCGTCATGACCCGTGGTAACCAGCAGGAGCTCACTTGCCAGAAGAATATGAAAAAGCAGAGCGACTTGGTTAAGGGAAAGCGCCGAGCTGACGGGCTTTCTGCTGCCGCCCGCAAGCAGAGGGACTCAGAGATCATGTAGCAGAAACAGAAAAAGGCAAACGAGAAGAAGGAGGAATCCAAGTAGCTTTGTGGCTTCATGTCCAACCCTCTTGCCCTTCGCCTGTGTGCCTGGAGCCAGTCCCACCACGCTCGCGTTTTCTCCCGTAGTGCTCACAGGTCCCAGCACCGATGGCATTTCCTTTGCCCTGAGTCTGCAGCGAGTCCCTTTTGTGCTTCCTTCCCCTCAGGTAGCCTCTCTCCCCCTGGGCCACTCCTGGGGGTGAGGGGGTTACCCCTTCCCAGTGTTTTTTATTCCTGTGGGGCTCACCCCAAAGTATTAAAAGTAGCTTTGTAATTCAAAAAAAAAAAAAAAGAACCTTTTTTTTTTTTTTTTGGTGAAAAAAAGAACCATCCAAAATTCATTCTCCAACAGACAGCATCAGCAGGTAAAAACTACAGCGGTTTCTCTGTAGATCATACATTCACAAGGTATTATTACCTTAACAAGTGAGAAAGCTTCTGGTATATTTTCTGTAATAATATCCACTTCACAGTGTAAACAGGTACTATTATTGTGTTCACTTACAATTCCAGAAGGAAAGGCACAACCTGGCAAAACAAATTTTTTTGGATCCTAAAGCCAGGTGCAATTACCGAGAGATAGACTTGAGAACAGTCGCAATCCACTTTTCCACATAGAAGGGCAAAGACTTCACCCAGAAATGTGGGTCTTTCTTTCTCCTTCCTTGTTAAATCCTCAAAAGTAACGCTTCATCATCTGCTTAATATCACACAGACAAAAGAGGGATTAAGAAAAAAAGAATCACAACAACATCTTGAACTTCCAGTTGCTCCCATCAATACATCAACTCTTAGGTTTACAACTGGGCCTAGGAACACTTCAGTGGTCATCAAATAAGAAAATAGGGACTATAGCTACAAAAATAACACATGAATGAGGTAGATAATTAAAGCTTTCACATCCACTACTTGCCTGTTCCAACTTGGTAGCCTTCATGCAATACTCAGAAGAAAAAATATATATATTCATAATTACTTGGCATAAGTCACAATCAAGGAACTTCTGGTACAAATTAGTATAAGAAGTTATTAGTTACTAGACTTAACTGAACTAGGGGTTAAGTCTGGAGAAGTGAAAAAGAAACATCATTCCAGGTAGGAATGCTTGGCATATAGTTAAGTGCTCAATTATGATTTTTTAATGAATTGTAAAGGAAATGGAATGATAGAAGACCATATATGTTTGGGGAGAACCAAGAGACCAATTTGACTACAGGGATCTCACTGAGACTCTGTACACTTTATTTTTATTTTTTCTAATTTTATTGAAGCATAGTTGATTTACAATGTTAATTTCTGCTGTACAGCAAAGTGCCTCAGTTATACATATATATATTCTTTTTCATATTCTTTTCCATTATGGTTTATCATAGGATATGAATATAGTTCCCCATGCTACACAGTAGGACCTTGTTGTTTATCCATTCTATACATAATAGCTTACATCTGCTAACCCCAAACTCCCAATCCATCCCTCCCTCAGACTCCCTCCCCTCTGGCAACCACACCTCTGTCTGTTCTCTATACCTGAGTCCATTTTGTAGTTATGTTCATCTGTACACTTAAAATGTGGAAATTGTATGTTATGTGAATTGTATCTTAATAAAGCTGTTTAAAAAACTGTCAAAAAAACCCCAGTTATTCAGGTTATTACATTCTCTCTGTTCATTAATCCAATATAATTGGATAACTTAAAACCAACAGTCCAACTAATAAAGAAAATAAAATCAATAAGATGTGACAAGTACACGACAGCAGGAAAAGGAAAGACAAAGCTACCTCCAAACTCAAGTTATTGGGAGGAAGTAGGGATGAGAATGGACAAAGGGAAGTCTATAGGAAGAGTAAGTTTGGGAGGGAAAGTAATGAGGTTGGTTTTGGATTTCGTGAGCTTAAGATTCTAGGATGACATGAACGGAGCTATATTCTATAGGACATAGGAAACATAAGATCAGGATCCATGGGAGAAAAGATTTACCTCCCATAAGTGCGATTCATGCTAACACAGAGGGGTGTGTCAGAGTTCAGTGCAGGGAACCAAAGTCACTCTACGTGTCAAGCAGAAGGAGATTTAATACAGGGAATTAATTACTCAAAAAGAAGAAAAAAAGAGCACTGGAAGGCTAGAAAGGGTAGAAGTCAGGGGGTCTCCAAGAGACTGGGGAGATCAATGACATGCTACCGTAGCTGCAATCCCACCTGCTGCCACCCCTGCGCCTAAAGCCCCTGGAGGCTGGTGAGTAGGCGTTGGGATGCTGAGTGAGCCACCACGGCGGCCTCTTAACACATTTCCACCACCTTGACTCTCAATGGCCATGGCTGCAGAGAGATCTCATGCAAGGGCAATGAATTGGGGGAACTTATCTTGCATCTGGAATCCTAGCTGCAAGAAAGATGAGTTACCTTTCCAATCTCTCCAGGTAGAAGGAAGAGGAAATGGCAATCGAGAATGCCAAGGCATGGCTTCTACTACAAGGGATATATGAATATGATGACAGACTAGGTAAAAGAGCAACTAATTGTCAGTGTGATCACTGTACAGCTTTCAACAAGTGCTTTCACACACTGAGTCTGTTTCTCCATCTCTAAAATGAGGCAACTGAACTAAGCAATTTGTAAGGTCCTCTTCAGCCCAGCTCTTTTAGATGTCTGTGAAAGCCACGCAAGTCCTGACCTAGAGTTGAACAATTTTCTTCCTGGGAGTATTAACTTCCCAGCCAACAGACCAGCCCCACACATTTGAACATAATCATTAAACACCTGGCAAGAAGTGCCACCCCACATTCAGTTTAGTAACTCACATTCCAGTCCAATTACTGTGTGCTTCATAAGCAAGTACTTATTAGAATACAGTTGTTTCTCTGAGCAAGCAGTATTTTTAGAAGGGAAATTACAATGATTATCTTCCAGATATAGGCATGAATAATATAATTATTCCTCCTCTCTCTCTCACTGTTAACGTTTCCCTTCCAGGCTGTCTTAGATGGGAGGCTTCTAGCCAGTGGCTCAATGCAGTCACCTTTCCCACTCTGGACCCTTTTGCCCCTTCAACTTAGGATCCTCCCTATCTCTTTATCAAAACACATCTGTCCTGGGTCCTAGAGGAGCTTAGGGATTTGACAAGGGTCCTACTTATTACCTCTTCTTCTCTGACTTATGACTGCATGTGAAGTTGGAGGGAATTTGCGGGGAGAGACAAGCAGCACACTGACAATGAGGCAACTGTATGGTTTGGAGCATCTGTGACCTCTTTCTGGGTCTCTGAATCCCCACCTCTACATTAAGAGGATTGGATTAGACCAGGAATTCTTAACCTGGGATACATGGGCAAGCTTTGGGGGATTTAAGGATAAGCCTAAATTATATGAAGTAGGTCATGTGTG
Organism: Stenella coeruleoalba; assembly: GCF_951394435.1. Taxonomy (NCBI): domain Eukaryota; kingdom Metazoa; phylum Chordata; class Mammalia; order Artiodactyla; family Delphinidae; genus Stenella; species Stenella coeruleoalba. The sequence continues at coordinate 130,310,862 of NC_137148.1, read as the reverse complement.
TAAGGAACATTCGTGTCCCCAGTTTCTATTTGGGGGAATAATGTGGTCATATCAGCACCACAGCAGAGCAAGTGATCTAGCTAAAGCAATCAGTGCTCTCTATTTCCTGGCAAGGGTACTGGTTTGGAGACGAGCATGTGCCTAAAACTTCCAACCAGATCCAATCTTGTGACTTTTATTGGGAATGCTAAAACAGAGACATTCTTTCCTGCTAGACATATACTATTAAGAATGAATTGCCAGGAGCTTCTACCAGCCATCTTGGAACCCACAGGGGAGCCAGCCTTGGGATAAAGCTGACACAGTAGGAGGCAGAGCAGAGAGACAGAAGAAATGAGTCTTGGCGAAATTGTTGAAGTGCTGGATCAAGGTTCACCTGATAACCCTAAAGTTTCTAATTACATAAACCAGTAAATTTCCTCCACTGTTTAAGCTGCTCTGAATAGGGCTTCTTCTGTAACTTGAAATTAAAAGCAACTTAAATGATAGGATTATGTTTATCTGTGAAATGCTCTAAGGAGAGAAGCCACAGTTTTCAGGAGATCTTCAAAGGAATCTGTGACCCTCCAAAATATTTTAAATCCTTAAACTAGGAAAATCTTTAAGGTCTCTTTGCAGCATTAGCGTTCTGAAATCTTATGACTCTATGAAATTCTAAATTGTTGGTTTGACTGATAATGTGTAACTCACCCATTCTAAAAATAGCTTTTTTAGAAACAAAGTTGATTTTTTCCATTACAAATAAAAGATGCTTATTACAGAAACTTGTAAACTATAGGAAAAAAAACTAAACAGAAGGACAACCACTGTTAATATTTCTGAAGTTTCCACGCAACATTTTTATTTTTCTATGCATAATCTTAGGGAGATTTTCATACAGCTGAGTTTACACTATATGTGCAATTTTGTATCACACTTTTTTCACTTGACATTATCATATTGTTCCCACATCATTATAAACCTTTTGTAAACAGCCTTTTTTAACGACTTCTTAACATTCTGTATTCTATAATTTACTTTATCGTTCCCCAAATGTTTGGCAAAATGAGGTTGTGCCCAGGTTTTGTTTTTGCTTGTTTATTTTCTTGGGTTTTTTGTTCTGTTTTGTTTTTGCTATTCTATTTCCTTTTGTAACAGAAGCCTCCTTGCTGAACGTAAAGGAAGGAGGCACTGGTCCTGGAGTGCCTATCACGATGTCAGACCTCGTGGGGAAAGAGGTGGAGTGCCATCTGGACACGGGGCAGCCTCTGCCTGGCCATGGAGACAACTCCTGGGTCCTACATCAATCCAATGTTAAGCCACCTCTGTCCCTCTCATACTTCTTCCATTTGGATGGGGCGCCACAGGCAGCATTCCTGGCCTCTCTCCACCTTGAGATGGAGTGTCTGCCCTGATCGGTGAGCTTGGGAAGGAGCCCCTTTCACGGAGGACCAGCACAGCCCTCTGTTCCCTCCTCCTTGTTTTTAGCAGGTCAGGCCCCAGTTTGGGCAGCTCTGCAGTGATCCAGCTTTGTCTGTAACAGGGTGAGCAGTCTCATTCTGTTGTCCAGCAATAAAAATTCCCTTTAATCTCCAAAATCTGTCTGATTGGGATAAAGGTGATATTTTGGTCACCTATCTCCTTAGGTTTTGTCTAATTTTTCCATTGGTTCAAGCAAAGAAGAAGGATGCTATTTATCCAACCCCTTCAAAACTACAACTAAGACAACAATCTCCTCCACTGTTGCTGAATTTCTTCTGTCCTCATCCCACAAGCAGGCTGTTGGGATTTGGGATTCTGTTTAGAGGACTTAGCTGAAGGTAAAACTTCTTGCTACCTGTGGATCTCGGCAATCAGTACTATGCTCAGACAGATACCACAGATAATAGAATTTACTATTATTTACAACAGCCACTCCTGTTTCTTGAGTGGTAATCATGCACCCTGCATTGAGTTAGATGCTTTACACACTTAGTTCAGGCTAACAAAAACCCTATGAGGCAGGCAGTCACCTCCATTTTACAAGTGAGGAAGCCACAGCTCAGAGAGGTCCCGTAACACCCAGACTCACACCGGCAGCAGTGGCCAGGCTAGGATCCACACTTAGATTAAAGCCCATGCTGAAAGCCCATGCTCTTAACCTCTTGGCAGCCCAGTGGGTTCCTCTGAGGAGGGGTCAGGACAGGGGGAGGCAAAGGAGGAAGGACCCCCATACTCCCTCAACACTCAGGCCAGGGAACTGCACCAGGCTCAGAGCCCCAGCAGAGCCGTTATCTTTCCCGAGGCCACCTCCACAGGGTCAGTGTGGTTTAAAGGGAACTGCGGCGGGGGTGGGGGAGGGTTGCTATTTATTTTGGGCTTCTGTTTTTTGCGGTAAAATTCATATAACATAGAACTCACCGTTTTAAGTTGTACAATTCAGTGGCATTTAGTACATCCACAATGTGTGCAATCACCACCTCTATCTAGTTCCAGAACATTTTTATCACCCCGGAAGCATACCTTATTACACAGTCATTCCCCATCCCCTCCTCCCTCAGCCTCTGGCAAGCACTCACCTGCTTTCTGTCTCTATGGGTTTACCTTTTCTGAACATTTCATAAGAATGCAATTACCTGTAGATTTCTCATGGGTGATAATAGCTCACAACTCACTCATTCTGTAGCTAGGGAAGCAGTCCTCAAAGCACAGGGTAGAAAGAATTCTCCTCTCGCTGCCTACCCTGACTTCCTACTTTGCCACTGAGCTGAGCACCCACCCCCTCTCCCTACCTCCCTTATACCTTCACTCTAAAAAACAAAAACTTTCCCAACCAATGAGCCGATGACTAGGAAATCTAATGACTCAACCCTTCTTCTCTTGGCTCAAGAAGGTCAAGGCCAAAATGACAGAGTTTTAATCACAGTTTCAATTTCATTACTTGTGATTGGTCCGTTCATATTTTCTATTTCTTCCTGGTTCAGTCTTGGAAGGTTATACCTTTCTAAGAATTTGTCCATTTCTTCCAGGTTGTCCATTTTATTGGCATAGAGTTGCGTGTACTAGTCTCTTAGGATGCTTTGTATTTCTGCGGTATCTGTTGTAACTTCTCCTTTTTCATTTCTAATTTTATTGATTTGAGTCCTCTCCCTCTTTCTCTTGATGGAGAAACAGTACGGAGGTTCTTTAAAAAACTAAAAGTAGAATTATCATATGACCAAGCAATCCCACGACTGGGCATATACCCAAAGAAAACCATAATTCAAAAAGACACATGCAGGGCTTCCCTGGTGGCGCAGTGGTTGAGAGTCCGCCTGCCGATGCAGGGGACACGGGTCCGTGCCCTGGTCCGGGAAGATCCCACATGCCGCGCAGCAGCTGGGCCTGTGAGCCATGGTCGCTGAGCCTGCGCGTCCGGAGCCTGTGCTCTGCAACGGGAGAGGCCACAACAGTGAGAGGCCTGCATACCGCAAAAAAAAAAAAAAAAAAAAGATACATGCACCCCAATGTTCACTGCAGCACTATTTACAATAGCCAGGTCCTGGAAGCAACCTAAATGCCCATCAACAGATGAACGGATAAAGAAGATGTGGTACATATATACAATGGAATATTACTCAGCCATAAAAAGGAACGAAATTGGATCATTTGTAGAGACGTGGATGGATCTAGAGACTGTCATACAGAATGAAGTAAGTCAGAAAGAGAAAAACAAATACCGTATATTAATGCATATATGTGGAACTTAGAAAAATGGTACAGATGAACCAGTTTGCAGAGCAGAAATAGAGACACTGATGTAGAGAACAAACGTATGGATACCAAGGGGGGAAAGTGGAGGGGGGGCAGTGGTGGTGGCGGTGGTGGAATGAATTGGGAGACTGGGATTGACATGTATACACTGATGTGCATAAAATGGATGACTAATAAGAACCTGCTGTATAAAAAAATAAATAAAATTCAAAAGTTAAAAAAAAAAAAAGAAGACCAAAATGGCACTGATTATGTCAGAAGTTCAGCAGTCCAAATAGCCTGGGCTCCTACAGGAGTCCTCAGTCAATGAGCACACAATTCCACTGTCACGTCCACTTCCACCCATGCTAGCCTTCACCCTTGGCATAGGAGCTCTGAACACTGTATACATTCTTAGAATGTGTTATCTCTTCTTTCAAGATGAATTCAAGTCTTCCCGAAGTAGCTATGGAAGTAAGCAGTGAGCCTGGTTCATCATTCCTGTCTGTGAATGGAGAAGGTTGGAGAAGGCACAGGAGAGCTTCAGAGTTACTCAAAATGAGACTGCCAGAGTACAGAGTAGGAGAGGCAGAGAAGGACTGACTGATGGGAAGTCAGGACCAATGAGGACAACAGGGATGGAGGGATTCTGTGCTGGAAAAGGACTTCTACATCTTTCAGGACCATCCTGTGGAAATATGAATTGAGACAGAGACCACCTGGCTGTCTCTGGGAAATTATACAGGCACACAGCATTTCCCTGGAATTTCTCTCCTGCTCTGCACCTGACATGAAGAAAAAGGTATCCACCAAGGACTTATAAATTCCAAAAAGTTCCTAGGTCGGTTCCAAATTCTCTGCATCTCAGCCCAACAAGAGAACTACCTATATTCACATGACAGAGAAGAGGAAGGAGGGAGCCGTAACAGGAGAACTGGGACAGATGAGACACAGCAGCCCTTGGTCCTACGGTGTCCCCTCCTGCCTTTTCTGAGTAGCATTCTGTGAACCTGAATGTCCAATCAGGATCATGAAGGCTTCTCGCTCTCATTAATCGTAGAACTCGTGTCACGCCCACCACCATCACCCACCCCCAACATACACACACACACACACAACCCTCCAGTATCACTAAGTCAGTAGGCAAACACCCAGGATCTCTTTGGGAGGTTACCATTCAATGGATTGAAAATACAGAAATGAGTGTTCTGTAGCTAACAATCCTAACCCTAGAGGCTGAACTGGGAGCACAGAACACTCACCCCTCCACTGACACCCTGTTTCCTAGGGCTGCCACAACAAATTACCACAAACGGGGAGGCTTAAAATGACATAAACTTATTGTCTCATAGTTCTAGAGGCTAGAAGTCCAAGATCAAGGTATTGACAGGGCCATGCTCCCTCCAAAATCTCTAGGGAAGAATCCTTCTTGGCCTCTTCTGGTTTCTGGTGGTTATTAGTTACCCTTGCCGTTCCTCGGTTTGTGGCAGCATCGCTGCAATCTCTGCCTCTGTCTTCACATGGTGTTCTCCCTATGTGCCTATGTACACATGTCCCTCCTCTGATAAAGACACTAGTCATTGGATGAGGGCCCACCGTAATCCAGCATGAGCTCATCTTAACTTGCAAAGACCCTATTTCCAAATAAGGTCACATTCACAGGTTCAGGGAGTTAATATTTGAAGACATCTTTTGGGGTAACATAATTCAACCCCCCACACCCTCTAATAAGGACCAAACCAGAGGCCTGTGGCATGTTAACAATAGAAAGAGTTCCTATTATCGGTTCCTTGGACCTCAAAAATATATCATCATCAACACTACAAAACAGAAGTATTTATTTAGCACTTCCAAGTGCCAAGCGTTGTGCTATTTTACGTGGATTTTCTTGTTAATCCTCAAATTGACTCTGTGAAGTAGGAACTAGTATTAGTCCCATCTAAAAAGGGAAGAAATTGGAGCTTTAGAAAATTAAGTAACTTACCCAAGGAATATAGTGATCGATCCAGGATTTGAACCCAACTCTCTCTGACCCCAAAGCCCACCAAATTTCTTCCATGCTTTATTTTTCACGCCAAGCTGTGCGATTTGGGGCAAGTAAGTACCCCTCTCTGGGGCTTCAGTAGCCCTATTTGTAAAAAAGATCAGTTCCCCTAGTTTTCTAAGGGCTCTTCCCGCTATGAGTCCAGAGCTCTTTGAGTCTTTTCACCCAGGGTGAATAACCACTCTGGCCAGCTGCTCCACTTTTAAAATCCACTGCAGAAAGGTCTGCTCCCTGACCCCCTCCCCTCCCCTCCCCTCCCCTCCCCAGCAGCCAGACATCTTGCAGAGTGTGTTTAAGCATGATTCAAATAAACAGGACTGCAAATAACTTTTCCAAACTCCAATACCGGGTTCTGACAGCCTCATCAGAAGCAGGAATCATTTCTATCTGCACATACACTTCAGAGAGGGCCTAACTGACCCACAGGGAAAGACCAGCTCCACCAGCAACACACATCTTTACAGCACTTGGGGAAAAAACAAACAAACTTGGATTTCTAATTTGTTTCTCATCAGCTGTATGCTTCTGGAGCTAAGCAAGAACCATCAAGTACGCAAAGTCTTTCACTTGACTTAAATGAAAGTTCAGGTTCCAATTCCACATTTCCTGACCCCCTCCTCCTGGCATTTTTCCTCTGCTTCTCACTCCACTTTCCAACTAGGCCACATATGTGGGGCTCTAAACATCACCACAGGAGAGAAGCAAGCAAGGGAAGGGGATGGGGAATAACTAAAAGATTAGGGGCAGTAAAGGAGCTGGTGGAAACATAAAGAACATCACTAAGAGGAGCTGGACCCAAAATGATCACAAAATCGTAAGATGAATCACATTTATTGGATGCTACTGGTTTCAGGCATATTTTCTCTTGTAAAGCTCTCAGCAATTGAGAGGCTGCTATGTATGGTCCCACTTTACAGATGAAAAAACCAAGGCTCAGCTAGTAAATGAGATTCAGGACCATGTGTGGCTGATTCCAAAGCCTCTTTCTTCTACAATCCTGGAGCCCCCAGGGACCACAAAGAATAAAACAGTCCCTGTTTTGCAGTTTACACTGCTCTTGGTGTCACAGCTGCCAACTTCCAAGAGTATATTCTCTACTTTTTCTCATGGAGGAAGAGACAAGATTTTGCTTTAATGAAGCAATTAACAGATAAGATTACCTGAGATCCGGAGTCTCAGACAGAATCAACGCTTGTCAAGAAAGTGGTCATCTTCACTCTCCACTCTCCTCCCTCTGGCTCCTGCGGCAATGTCAAAATCAAGGACTAAAGGATTGCTGAAACCTCTTGAAGCGACAAGATTTTACTCCCCTAAGCTACACTCCCCATCCCCTCCCAGCAAAGTTGCACGTTGTGCAAACCTACGCTCACGTCCTGGCTCCCTGAGCCTCCCTCATCTGTACGGTGAGGGTGACACTGCTGTATACATCCTGAATCCCACAGCTCCTCACTCCACCAATCCCTGAGGCCCTATCCAACCCCAATCTCCTGCAATAGCCACCTAATTTATCTCTTGCCTTTCACCCTTGCTCCGTTTAGCCATGCTGTCTACCCAGCAGACACAGCGATCCTTTAAAAATGTAAATTAAGTCACGTAACTGTCTTGATCAAAACCCTCCAGTGGCATCTCATCATGCCTAGAATTTAAAAACCGCGTTGTCGTGGGGTAATTCCCTGGTGGTCCCGTGGTTAGGGCTCCACGCTTCCACTGCAGGAGAGCGGAGAATGAAGATGACCACTCTTTCCAAGCGTTGATTCTGTCTGAGACTCCGGATCTGAGGTAGTCTTATTTGTTAATCGCTTCATTAAAACAAAGTCTCGTCTCCTCCTCCATGAGAAAAAGTAGAGAATATACGGTCCCGTGGTTAGGGCTCTGCGCTTCCACTGAAGCAGGTACAGGTGACCAGGGAACTACGATCCTGCATGCCACGTGTCTCAGCCAAATAAAATAAAAAATAAGATAAAATAAAATAATAAAATAAAACAAAATACTCTATGTCGTGGTCTCCAAAGCCCACTCCTGCCTGCTTCCCCTACACTCTCCGCCTTGATCCCTCCACGCCAGCCACGTGGGCACCTTCTATGGATAGTTCCTGCACTAACTGGTCCTTCCGGCCGGCATTCTCTTCCCCAGAGTTTCACACGCTTCCTTCCTCACTTCATCTGGGTGTCTATTCAAATGTCCCTTCTCCAGAGAAGCTTTCCCTCGCCTCCCCAATTGCAGCTTCCCTAGCAAACTCTAAAAGCTTCTTTGCCTCATTTTTTTCAGAACATTTATCACTGCTTAAAATTTTACAGGAGTATAAATTGTTATGATTGGTCACTTCCACTAAAATATAAGCTCTGTGACAAAAGAAGTCTTGTCTGTGTCGTTTATTCAATACTTGTCAAACAGTAGGTGCTTAATAAATATTAGTATAATGAATGAGACCACATAAGTTTTGGCAAAGACTGCTAGCTGTCTCCAATATCCATTCTCCCCTCTTCCTTTAAGTAATCAAAACCCCAAGCTGTAGTTCAACACATTACCACCCACCTAAAGACTATGTTTCCCAGACTCCCTTGCAGCTAGGTGTGTCTGTGTCACTAAGTTCTAGCCAATTAGGGTTGCCAGACAAAATACAGGATGTCCAGTTAAATTTGAATGTCAGATTAACAACCAGTAATTTTTTACTATAAGTATGCCCCAAATTATAAGTCCAATAATTTTTTTAGTATAAGTATGCCCCATTAGGACAAAAAAAGTATTGGTTGTTTATCTGACATTCAAATTTAACTGGGTGTCCTATATTTTTGTTTCCTACATCTGGCAACTCTATGGCCAACAGAATATAAGAGAAAGTAATGTCCACAACTCCGAGGTCACACCCTTAAAACTAGGGGACATGTCCTCACTTTCTTTTCCCCTCCTTGTTGGCTGAAACACAATCGTAGAGGAGGTGTGAGTCATCTTTGACCCTGTAGACCAGGAGTCCAGGCCCCAGGCTGATATGATAGAACAGTGCTGCTCTGCTCTCCAGATCCACCTGCTAGCTCAGACTTGTACATGAGAGAAAAACTACCTTCTGCTTCATTAAAGCCTCTGTTATTTTGTTCTCCATTAAAGCAGCTAAATCAATATCAGAACAAATGCAAAATTATGAATTATGGTAATTTGTGTGTCTGCTACATCATCAGAAAGCCTCAATAAATGTTTATTTCCTCTTCTCCTCACTAACAGCGTTGTCCCCTCTTTACCAAATTTCACAGCCCTGTTTTGAAGGAATTTGGCATCTTTATGCTTTATCAGCAGCTCTTGCAAGCGCAGACTGTTTCAAAGCGGGGCTGCAGGAATTCAGCAGCCATCAGAGGCTGTGCATCCTCTTGGCCTCTGAGGAGAGGGGCTCAAGGTGAAGCTTATTCATAGGGTAAAATTAGGCAAAGGGACCAATAAGATTTTCAGTTCTCCCAGCACTGATTGCCAGCTGCCTGGAGAAGCTCCGGAGTTCCCTGACACACAGCTCTGAATCCTGGAAATACTCTCATCTATGGAAACCCAGGGAAAAGAGAAGCAGCTGAGAGTCCTTCTGCACGGGGGTCACCATCAGCTCAGCCACAGTCACAGACACCCAGACCGGGGAGGAACCTCCGGGTCTCCGTGGCAAGTTCTCTCCTCCACGCCCATCCACTGCTCCCCACACCTTCAGATGGCTGGTCTCTGCTCCAATGTCACCTCTTTAGAGATACCTCCCCTGGCCACTCCATCTAAAGGAGAAGCCCCGTCACCCTCCATTCCTGCCTTGAACTTTACAGCATCTATCTCTTCCTATTGATATTATATATCTACTGGGTTATCGTCTGCCTTCCCCACTGAAAGGTAGGCTCCCTGAGGGCAGGGAATTTGTCTCTCTTATTCACTGCTTCACACCCAGCACCTCAGACAGTCCCCAGGCGATGAAGAGGTACTGGATAAATATTTTTGAATAAACAAATAGAAGACAGATACGCGTACAGATATAGATCTAGATGTAGATATAGATCTAGATATAAATATAGACATATCGGGGTCACCAACAAGCCAAGCAGATCTTACCAATGGCTTCCAGCACAGGGTGACGAGAAAAGTGACAAAACCTCCATGTGCATGATAATACTGATGTTTCGTTAAAGAAAACTCAGCTTTTAGTGTAAGGTTTGACTCCCTATTGACATAGAAACCTCTGCTGGGTAGAGGTAATGTTTGCACAGAATGTGAGAGCCAAAGGCATCTGAAGTTCAAGTCCCCGATGGGGAAAGAGAGCCCAGAGAGATGATGGGGTCACACTAACAGTAGCAAGTAATATCTGCAAAGCACTTTTTAGTTTTGGAAGCATCTTCACTTCCTTATTTCTCACTTGATCCTCACAACAATTCTACTGGGCAAGTGGTGGTAATATTAATAGCATTATATTATTTACAATTGCCAAAGTATGGAAGCAACCTAAGTGTCCATCAACAGGTGAATCGATAAAGAAAATGTGGTATATATATACAATGGAATATTACTCAACCATAAAAAAGAATTTAAATTTTGCCATTTGCAGCAACATGGTTGGACTTGGAGGGCATTATGCTAACTAAGTGAAATACATGAGACAAATATTGCATGATATCACTTATATGTGGAATCTAAAAAACTACAACAAACAAATGAATAAAACAAAAAAGAAGCAGACTCACAGATATAAAAAACAAACTAGTGGTTACCAGTGGGAGAGGGAAGGGGGAAGGGGCAATATAGGGGTAGGGGAAGAAAAAGGGTTATTATGGGACTACATGAAATCATGTGTTTGAAACTTGAAAACTGTAAAGCAGTATAGAATTTAAAGAATCTTTCATTCAGTAAAAAATAATACAATGCAATAAAATAAAATTAAAATGTTGGTAGCATTATAATTATATTGAAATACAATAATTAACCTCCTGAACTGTGCACTTAAAAATGGCTAAGATGGTAAATTTTATGTTATGTGCATTTCACCACAACCAGAAATTAAAATTATATATGGGTATATCTATAAAACTATTAGCCACAACTCTATTTTGTACATAAAGCCATTAGAGCTCAGAGAGGCTGTGATTTGTAAAAGTCACACAGTAAGGGATGTGTGGGGAAGCCAGCCTCACATCAGGACTTGCTCTGGACCTTTTCTACAGGGAGAGGGAAACTTCACAAACATGCCAAGAACCAACCTCAAGCTAGAAGCTCAGTGCCCTGAGTTTTCTAAGGAAGCTTCTAATACACTTAATCCAGCACAGCTGTTCATGCAACTCTGCTGGAGAGGCCTGCCTCCTGCATGATACTGTGCCGAGGGGTAGCTGATCCAACAGACAACAGCTCAGCACAGACTTGAGTGTCATTTACTCTCATTTCATGACAATTAATTTGCTTGGGGACCAAGGGTGTTCAGTAGTTACATTAAGATGCAAAGAAAAAATAAACATTCATGCATCCTTTATCTCCTCATTTCAAGACAGATAAGTCCCATCAGTGTCTGCAGAAGATATTCTCATTGACATTGTTTATCTGTTCCACTTGACTCCAAATTACACTTGAGAAACAAGAACTATCATACCACGGTGTTTTTATAAAGCAGTGATGACTACAGGGGGCCAGATATTGAAGAGAAAACATCTAGCCTGAGATTCTACTGCAGCATAAACTCAGTGAGATATGGCACAAAGAATCAGGCCCAAACATGCAGGAGAGCAAGAAAGCCTTCCTGGAAAAACCCATCTGGGCTTGAGTCCCTGCTTAATATGCAGCACTGTGCACATTGGATTTCATTTCATGTGCCAACTTTGCTCCAACATCTAAATCACTGTGTTAAGAAAGAGTCTGAAGCCTAATCAGAAGTTACAGTCATAGCATGGAGCATAGGACATCATAAGTACCTGTGTTCTGATCCTCCTCCAGCTCTCCCACCTCACTTAGATCATGCATCTCTCTTTCATACCGGCTCTCTGGTCTTGATTCAATATCAGGCTTCTCAAGATAGGGTGGCAAAATGGTTAACTTTGGAACCAAAGAGAGTTACATTGGAATCTCAGCTCCATCACTTACCACTTACATGACCTTGGGAAGTTACCTAACCTCCCTGATCTTGTTTTCTCATCTCACAAAAGGGGAATAATATTGCCTACTCCGTAAGATTGTTGTGTGAATTAAACGAGATATTTTGTGCAAAGCACTGGGTACAGTGCCTGGTGGCAGCAAGGGTTCAATAACTGGGCTATTCATGATGCCCTATTATGCCTTGCACTGTTAACCCCAGAGCACATTTTCAATAAGCATTTATTAGCAGTTATCTTAGGGTCGTGAGAATGAATGATCTCTTGGTTGGTTTTTACTGTACTTCACTCAACACGAATTATGCTTTATTGAGCACATATTATGTGCTAGACCCTGCTGCACGTGGTTTGTGTCTCAACTCATCTAATCCTCACACAGTCCAATCATTCTGTGGCTGGGGGGGACAGGAACACGCACCCGGGCAATCTGGCTCCGGCACCTGCCCTCTTAACCACTACTGCCTCTGCCCAGGAGCAGCTGCTACTTGTTTTGTAACCAGAAAATCAAAATATTTTAAAAACAATTTAAGATAGTAAATACACACTTGTTGAAGGACTGTCAGCTCTCATCTGAATTTGCAAGAACCTGATGATTGAGAGATTGACACTTCTTTTTAATTCAGTCGAAAATTACTGAGAGCAGAGTGTCAGGTACAAAGCAAGATGCTGTGGGAAATATAATAGAAGAAATGATGCCTTCCCTTCAGGGCCTTTAGATGTGGAAGGTGAAATATTATTGCTAGTAGCTGACATCCATTTACTGTGTGCCGTGTGCCCAGTCACTCTGCTAAACACTTCGTCTACATTATCTCATTCAATACTCATGACAAATCGATGAAATAGGTATGATTAATGCCCCCATTGTGCAAATGAGGAAACCAAAGCTTTTAAATCTTAATAACTTGCTGGAGGTTCCAGGAAGAAAAACCTGCACAGGTTAAGTGCCACGTGGCTGCCACAGGCAATGATTCACATCCATCTTTCTCTTCCCCACTGTCTTAAAAAGCAGGCCACCTGGTGGGTGCTTGAAACATTCCTGGCAAAGTGAATACCCACTTTTCAATACACTCTCATTGCTAAATATCCGTGCATTTACCAGACATTAAAGTTTACATGCACATGATTACAGAGTTAGTGAGTTCTAAAGAATTCCACCTTCAGAGTTTATGGGCCTCTTCATACATCCTCCCCACCAGCATCTCCTCTTCCACCTTCAGCATTTGGAGATGGGCCTGAAATGGAAGACATTGGCATCTCCCTGCTCTCGCCTGTTAACACTCAATTTCAAGATGTTCTATTACACCTGATTTACGGTCTGACAGAGCTCATTCTAGCCCACGACCTTGAGCTTGTCAAATGCACGGGGGAAAATTTGCTAACGACTGTGTTCATCTTAATGCACTGTAGGGAATTTTTTAAGTGAAAAAGCCTCAAGAAGCAAGGACATTTCAAACAGCCAATTATGAATAACAATCGTTTGATGGCTGAGCACTGTAGATCTTCCAGCTCATTCGGTTTTCATCTAATTAAATCTTTCATTTCCACGGGCAGCGTGCAGTACAAACTTGTGTCTGCTTTTGTCGGCTGGAGATAATCAATAGCAGACATGTGGATGCATTTCAGCATTTATTAGCAGCTCAATCGGAAGTTGTTTTATTTTAATAACATCCTTGCCTTTGTTCTGTTCAGGATAAATCGACAGCTTTGATGAATAACAGACAGAAAACTGGTTTGTATTATCCCATTAAGAGTAAAGAAATCAGAGAATGAAAGGGAGCTGAGAAACTGAAAAACACTTTAAAGCTGTATTTTCCTTGTTATCAAGAAAAGGGAGAAACAAAAATGCCTTCCATTCGCTCTAAAGTATCATCAAACGTATTTGACTTCAGCTAGATATCCCTTCCAAGACCAAAACAATAAATTCCCTCATTCTGAAGCTTTCTACCACTTTTATTTGCTGATCATAGTTAGTAATTCTTGGTTAATTTCCACTGGAGCTGCAATATGGATCAGAAAGGGGAGAACCAGGTACAAACTGTCATTCGTTCACCAGAAATGAACCCAAATGCCCAAAAGCTCACATCCTGAAATAGCAGGCACAGTGACAGGGGTCGGATGCCTTAGAACAAATACACAAGGTTCACCATGGTGAGGCATTTACAACAGCCTGCTGCACACCTTGGTCAGTGGAATTCAAACTGATCTGTGGGCCAGAAGACCTCTCTTTGAAATCTCGCTTGGTATAGCCAACCATTTACTTGACAGTGCCATGAAATATCTCCCAGGCATCTCAAATACAACATCTAAAAATCTGGATGTTTTGCCACAATAAGACACCACTTCATACCCATTAGGATGGAGGTTATCCAAAAACTTAATAAATAACAAGTGTTGGCAAGGAAGTGGAGAAACTGGAACCCTTGTGTACTTTGAGTGTGAATGTGAAATGGTGCAGCCACCGTGGAAAACAGTTTGGCGGTTCCTCAAGAAACTTAAAATAGAACTACCATATGATCCAGCAATTCCACTTCCAGGTATAAACCCAAAAGAAGTGAAAGCAGGGGCTTGAACAGATATTTGTACACCCATGTTCGTAACAGCATTAAATAACAAGCAATAAGCAAGAGCTGAAAGGTGGAAGCAACCCAAATGCCCATCAATAAGCAGATGAATAAATAAAATGTGGCATATACATACAATGGAATATTATGCAGCCTTAAAAGGGAAGCTCTGACACAGCCTACAGCATGGATGAACCTGGAAGACACTGTGCGAGTGGAAAAAGCTAGTAACCAAAGGACAAATACTATACGATTATATGAGGTACCTAGAGCAGTCAAATTCATGGTGACAGAAAGTAGAATGATGGTTGCCAATACTCGGATTTTTCTTATTGTGGTAAGACATATATTACCACAATAAGAAAAATCTGAGTATTCTAACGCCCAGATATAGTTGCCCTCTGATATTTCCCACCTGAGCATACAGTGCATCCATTCACTCAGGGGCTCCAGCCAGAGAGCTGGGAGCCAGTCCTGGTACCTCCACACTCAAGCCCCGAGCCCTCCAGGCATTTCTCCACTAGCAGCCAGACTGGGCTTTTACAGGCCTAAACCGGGTCCTGCTACCCTTCAGCTTCAAGCTTCCCCTTGCACTCAGAATCCAATGCGGACTCCTCCCTCTGAAGCCACGTGACCTTGCCAAATTCTTGTGCCACATCCTCCCTCACTCTGTACTTCTGTGCTTCTCCTCACACGCTGTACTTCCATTAGTTCCTCAAACTAACCAGGTTCCATCTTCACGCAGGGCCTTTGTCTGGAACATTCTCCCCTCATCCTTTGCAGGCCAAACACTCCTTAGACTTTAGGCCTCAGCATAAATGGAACTTCCTCAAGGGTGCTTCACAGCTGCCACATTGCAGAAAGAATGCCTCTCCTCTCCTGTCAAGTGCTCTCTTAGCCCCCTGGCACTTTCTGCATGCCTCTATCTGTACATCCCTCACTACCCAGGAGACGGTCAGATGCCTGAGGTCAGCGCCCAAGTTTGCCTTGATCCACAGTCCCAGCACTTATTGCAATGTCTGGCACATAGTAGGTATGCACTTGTTGATGAGTGAATAAACAAAGGAATGCATGTTCTTTTAAATCACCCAAACAACGGGAAGCAGAAACCCTGCCTTTAACCCAAACAGCCCCCACCTTTTACTTTCTTAGACACCCAGACAGGCCTTTGTACAGTAACGTGAAACACGTCCCACCTCCACTATCCCACATACCTGCTCATAACCATTGGCACTGGACGCTCGCACCCAACGGCACCCTTACAAAGGGGCCTTGCTTTTCCTGAGATGGGGCTGAGAGTGACACCTGTCGAAGACAAGGTAATTGCTTGAGTTGTTTCCCGCAGTGATACAAATCTACTGACAAGTGCCACACAGCTGTTCCCATACTCAGTTTTCAATGGCGCGCTGCCTGCTGTATTAGTGAGCAAGTCCCTTGAAACAACATGAGGTCAGCAATATTGACAGAATATAAAATTAGGTATGTAGCTGCCAAGCACCCCAGAAAGGTCCCGATTCCTTACCTCAGCAGTAATGAAGCTGGAGGCTCCCCGGCCATTCTTCCTCCCTTTGGCAAGCATCTTCCCCTAGGTAATGCTCCAACAAACAGTAACTTGGGTTACAGTGATGATGATGATTATTATGGACTCTATTTTATTCTCATTTAATTAGTAATTATTTTAAATTACATGGCTGAAGAGCTGCTACAATGGGCGTTTCCTGGCAGTCAGGGGTTAATTCTCCAAAAATGCAGAAATATGGGCTATTTTCAGTTCAGTCGTTAGACGCTGTAGTGATGAACGCCTCTCACTGCCATATGGTGCGGTCTAAACCTAGTGTCTTTTCACAACAATAGTTTCACTTCTATTACCATTAGAGAGAAATACGTAAAAACAGTTTTCTCTCTAAACAGAGCTCCCATGCCAGCAGGCCCTAGAGTACCCTAGAGAAGGAAAGCAAACCCTGCAGCACATGTCGGGGCCAGTTGCTCTCTGCGCCCCCCTCAGGGATGCTCAAGTTTACAGTTGATATTGAATTGGCCATAAAATGCACATGTCTTCATTTGGACTCACGAATCCGGTAACAAACCAGGGGTGAAATCCCAAACCCATGGGGCTCGCTGGTGGTGGATGCATGTGAAGCTACCTGGTTAACACCCTGTTTTTGCATTTTTGACATTTAGGGGTGGCTTTATTTCTACAGATGAATATGCTCTCCTCAAATCACTGAATCCAGGGAAATAATAAGATGAGGCTGGAACATCTTTTTGTGTCATAAAGTAAGAAAGTCCTCAAACGATGAAGAAATGTCAAAAGGACACAGGAAACAACTTGCAATGGCTCCCACTGGCCAAATCTGGGACATCGTGAGCATGAAAAGAAATACTGATAGCAACAGATTAGTATACAGTGAATAAAGTAAGTACTCATGAAGCTATACCTATAGAAATAAATGAATAAATAAATTAGAAAAGAAAGCTCTTCTTTACAGTAAACAACTAATAAATGCAAAAGAAATGATGGTTATTAGAAAATCACCATTTACTAACCATCATAGTAATGTTTAATTCAATCAAGAAACATCAAAGGATGCTAAACTCTAGTGGGTGAGAGATTGATGAGGAAAGAGATACATAGTCTCAAACTATCTCCTCACAAGATACTTATTAATTACAAAGAGACTTTACAATAATTTTACAGTAGAGACACCTGGCAGACAGCAGCACAATAAGTGAATCAAAGTTAAAAATACCAATAACCAGGGACTCCTCTGGTGGTCCAGTGGTTAAGAATCTGCCTTCCAATGCAGGGGATGCAGGTTTGATCCCTGGTCGGGGAACTAAGATCCCGCATGCCGCGGGGCAATTAAGCCTATGCACTGCAACTATTGAGCCAGTGTGCCACAACTAGACAGCCCATGTGCCACAACTACAGAGCCCACGCACTCTGGAGCCTGTGCACCACAACTAGAGAGAAGCCCACGCGCTGCAACAAAGGAGCCTGCGTGCTGCAACGAAAGATCCCGCGTGCTGCAACTAAAACCCGACGCAGCCAAAAATAAATAATTTTTTAAAGAAAGATAGTAACTTAACAAAAAAAATACCAATAACCAAATAGACATCGTGTGCCACCCTGTGGGGTGTGATTAAAAGAAAAAAAAAGCATCTGTGACATTCCAGTCAAAACACATAACCTGAGTCTAACCATGAAGAAACTGGTCAAGACCAAACTGAAGGAGATTCTACAAAATGACTGGCCTACAATCTTCAACCATGTCCGTGTCACAAAACATAGGATTACCACATGATCCAGCAATTCCAATTCTGTATAAATACTCAAGAGAAGTGAAAGCAGTGACTTGAACAGATATTTGTACACTCGTGTTCAGAGCACCAATATTCACAGTAGCCAAAAGGTGGAAGCAACACAAGCCTCCACTGAAGGGTGAATGAATAAACAAAATACGATATATTCATACAATGGAATATTGTTCAGCCTGGAAAAGGAAAGAAATTCTGAAACATGCTATAGCATGGACGAACCTTGAAGACATTATGCTACATTAAATAAGTCAGTCACAAAAGGACAAATAATGTATGATTCCCCATATATGAGGTGCTTAATAGAGTGGGAAGATTCACAGAGACAGAAAGTAGCATAGCGATTGCCAGGGGCTGGGAGGAGGGAGAAATGGGGAGTTCGTGTTTACCGGATAGAGTTTCAGTTGGAGAAGATAAAAAGTTCTGGAGATGGATGGTGGTGATGGTTGCACAACAATGTAAGTGTACCTAATGCCATAAAAATGTACACTTAAAATAGTTAAAATGGTAAGTTTTGTGTTGCATATATTATACCTCAATTTAAAAAAAAAAGTATTCAAGCTTTCGAGTCAAACTTGGGTTCAAGGGCTGGGAGGAGGAGATGGGTAAGCTTATGGCTCTGACAGTAATGATAGTTTCACAGGTGCATAGTTATCTCCAAACACCTCAAGTTATATATATTAAATACCTATAGCTTTTTGTATGTCAATCATACCTCAATAAAGTGGTGAAGAAAAAAAAAAACCTGGGTTCAAATTCTGACTGTGCTACTAACTCACTGGGTGACCCTTAGGAAAGTTATTTAATTTCTTTGAACCTCAGCCTTCTCATTTATAAAATGGAGATGATATTCAAGCCTACAAGATAGGATGGTTATGAGGCAGAAGATAATACATTTAGCACAATGCCTGGCACAGAGTAGGCAGTGGATAATATTAGCAAGATGATAAATGTCCCCACACATGAGATAACATGCTACATGTTTTTAGAGGACGAAGCTACTTTGGTGTGGTTGGAGTATGTGGTGCTGAGCGAAGGTACTAGAATGAAAAGCAGATCTTTTATGCCAAGATGAAGAGTTTACACTTTGTCCTGAAGCCTGTGAGGAGTCACTGGAGGATTGTAAGCAGTGGAGGGAAACATTAGAGAAGAAGAGAGAGAGGACAAAGACATCTGTATATTTCACTCTTTCATGGGCTTTCTCCTCTCCATCAACACAGATAATTAACACCACTAGCTTCAGGGAAAACAAACCATTAACAGAAACGCCACATTTAACACTCTCACTTTGCAGCAAACACCTTATCAGAAGAGGGAACTCGGATATAAAGAAGTAACGAGCCACGTAATAAAGCTAGGCTTAAGCACAAACTCCAAAAAGACCGCTCTGCCTTTATCTCCCACTTGAATCACTGGGTGGAGGGTACAGGAGCTTCCCGTGCTTCTATGACTTAACCAAGGCTTCCCACTGCCTTCTCCATCTGTCCCCTAACCCGTGCCAAGCTTCCTTTGGCCCCTTAACATCTGTGATGAGCAGGGCTGGGTCAGAAGCATTTTGCTCCGGTTCAACCTGCACATCAAGAATGGCGTCACATAACCTCATCTCGTTTCAGTGTTCTAATGTGGTCACATTTTCACCACTGTCACTGAATGTCATTTTAAATAGCTGCTCTCTACTGATTTTTCTCTCCATCTATAACGCTTAAGCGTTTAGGTGAAACTCAAGGTAATGAAAGTAGCCAAAAGCACACATTTCTCCTGGCTAAGCTGCATTTTTCACCTGGTTCTGCTCAGTACTCTAAATGAGATTTTTGATTTTACTGGGTTTTTTCCTAATTACCTAAGTAATATACGTTCCACCTAGAAAATGTCAAAAATATAGAAAAGCAAAAAGGAAAAATAAAAATTACCTATATTCTTATCAACTAGATATAATATGCTTAAAAATACTGGTATACATCCTTCTAGGTTTGTTTTTTTTTTCCTAGTTTTCTATGCATATTACTACTTGCTCTTTTTAAAATTGGACTCATGTTGTACATAGTGAAAAACTTATGTTTTAAATAATAACTAGTAATTAGTCTTAACACTTCACATTTTATGTCATTAATAGCAATATTGTGAATCTATCCCTATGTCATTCAAAAATGTGCTTTAACGACTCCATAGCACACCATCACATTGTGTGTATCAGAGCTAGGATCTCCGCTGTCCAAGTTGTTGCCTGCACAAACTGGTAGGCCTGGCGTGGGGTGGGGTCCCCCTGGAATAAGAGGAGCCTTTTTTCTAAGTCATACAATGGTGTGCATTTTAGCTAGAAAACGCCCAGGTACACAAAGGGAACATAACCTAGCCAGTTCCCCATCGTTGGAATGTTTTAGGTCATTTCCAGTTATCTTTATTATGAATATCTTTGTACATATCTTGTTAAATCAAAGAATATACAATTTTTGAGACTCTTGTTAATGTTGCTGGACTGCTCTCCTACTAAGTGTTTCAGAGTGTTCTTTTCTCTGCAACTTTCCAATTCTGGATGTTTCCCTTCTTTTTAATCCTGGAAAATTATATATGTGACAGGTACACACTTTTAATGTGTAACTACCTGATTACTAGGGAGAATGAGTATTTTTAAATGTTTATTAGTAATATGTATTTCTTCCTTTAAAAATGCTCTATCCATATTTCTTGCCTGTTTTTCTACTGCAGTATTGATCTCATTGATTGTAGGGCTCTTTGCATTTCAAGAATGTTAACCATTTATCTGCCATATATATATATTTTTTTTTATTTTTGGCTGCGTTGGGTCTTCGTTGCTGCGCGCGGGCTTTCTCTAGTTGCAGCGAGCGGGGGCTACTCTTCGTTGCGGTGCACTGGCTTCTCACTACGGTGGTTTCTCTTGCTGCGGAGCACAGGCTCTAGGCACGCGGGCTTCAGTAGTTGTGGCACGCAGGCTCAGTAGTTGTGGCTTGCGGACTCTAGAGCACAGGCTCAGTAGTTGTGGTGCACGGGCTTAGTTGCTCCACAGTATGTGGGGGATCTTCCCAGACCAGGGATCTAACCCATGTCCCCTGCATTGGCAGGCGGATTCTTAACCACTGCGCCACCAGGGAAGTACCCTGCCATGTATTTTTTAAACTTTTTCCCCAATTGTACATTGTCTTTCAATTTTTGCTTTGATGTTTAAAAATTTGTACATCATTTTTAACTTGGGAGTAATCAAATCTGTCGATCTTTTCCTTATGTCTTCTGCCTTTGATATTTAAAAAGGCTTTCTCCATTCCAAGTCAGATTGATTTCACCCATATTTGTTTAATTTTTTATTATACACCTCATAACTGCAACCTAGGTTCTTTTAAACTGGGTTTGGTTTATGAGGTTCACAGTCCTTAAACCTGTGCTGAACCATGTAGTTGCTCTGCCTGGTAGAGCATTGTATAGGGAATGGGGAACTGGATGAGGAAATGGATTATCTTCACCAATGGACTTGGATCCTCTGTGCCTAAATCCTCTGTGTGTAAAATATAGGAAATTACATTTGGAACCCAAGTTTTACCTTTTTTAAAATTATAAAATATGGTACATATACAGAGGGCCGCACAGTGTGATGAACAATCATAAAACAAATGTTCATGTAACTGCTATCCATATTACTGAGATGGAGAGGGAGGGAGAGAGAGGAAACGAGGGAGGGAAGAGGAGGAGGAAGGGAGAGTGGAGGGAGGGAAGGAGGGACGGAGGGAGAGAGAAGACAGAAATTCCTAAGATGGGTTCTTTCTCAAGGACACACTCCTTTTACCTCTTGATAATCACTATCCTGTTTCAGTCTTCACTTCCTTGTTTTACTTTATGCTTTGCTCTCGTATGTATTCATCACCTATCTTTTCTGCATATTTTTAAGTTTCTAATGGTTTAATTTTTTTTACTCTTATTTATAATCCATTTGGAATTTATCTTATCATACGATGTGAGGAATCAAAAGTTAATTTTCCACAAATGGTTTATCAATTTTTTCAGCACTGTTTAGCATAATACTTTCTTCCTGAATCAGTTTTTTAAAGTCAGATCTCTCAAGATGTAATTCATCCTCTTGAAGATTATAATGCCATGAATTCTGACAAATACATAATGCATAGTCACAACAATCAAGACATATAGATGGAGTATTTCCATCATCCCAGAAAGTTTGCTTGTGCCCTTTTGTAGTCAATCCCCCATCCCCACCTGCCAGCTCCTGGAAACCACCGATCTGTTCTCTGTCCATACAGTTTTGCCTTTTCCTGAATGTCAACTGAATATAATTATACAATGTATATAGCCTTTTTTTTTCCCCCAATGTTTTATCCAGCCTTTTGAGTCTGGCTTTTTCACTTACCGTAATGCTTTTGAGATTCATCCATCTTATTGATGAGAAGTATTCCATTGTAGGGACGTACCACAATTTATAGATTCAATCTTCCAGCATTAAGTATAATGGTAACCATAGGGTTTTTGTAGATGCCCTTTATCAGATTGAGGAAGTTCTAGTTTGCTGAGTTTTTATCATAAATGGATGTTCAATGTTATCAAGTGCTTTTCATGCAGATATTAAGCAACACATCTTGGTCCGTCTGCCCTGGGAGTAATAGACTCTGCCACTCCAGAGACTTGAGGTTGTAGTCTACTGTCCAGGGAAAATTGTCCAGGTTAGTAGGCAGGGCCTTGGGCCTCACATCCACTGATCACTTTGAACCCTGTGGGTAACTGAGTTTGCTGCCCTACCCACAGTAGCTTAGAGCTTTTGATCCCTAAAGGAGGAAAATCCAGGGAAGCCAATGGCATTTTGTGTCCCCAACATCCATTGATTGCCTCCCTCTGCCTGGACCTCAGAGGTGGGCTCAAGAGGGCCAGCCTCCTGCCCTGCTCCCAATATTTCTTGTGAGCACCTGGTGGAAGTCTGTGGAAGAGAGTTTGTAGCTGAGTGGAAACTCCTCTTCTACCTCAGCTTTCCCAGGTTTACACACTCACCCACACATGGATTTTGTGTTACAATTTAGCTGATTTCTTCTCCCCACGTGGACAGTGGCTGTGCCTCTCCTCCCCATGCTCTGCCAGAATGCGGACAGTTGTGAAGCCCATT
The DNA here is from genome assembly GCF_951394435.1 of Stenella coeruleoalba. Lineage (NCBI taxonomy): Eukaryota > Metazoa > Chordata > Mammalia > Artiodactyla > Delphinidae > Stenella > Stenella coeruleoalba. The sequence goes on along the minus strand of NC_137148.1, from coordinate 130,288,044 downwards.
TCTCCTCGGAGGGGCTTGTCTCTCTTCTGAATGAGGTTACTTGGTTGCCTCACAACCTCATCTTTCTCGTGAGCTCAACAAAAGTAATGATTTTGTAGTTTATCTGTCATTTTCTCATTATTAGGACAGAAGCGATGTGCTTAGCAGCTTTCTGTAACTTAAGCAGAAATATAAGAACATTTCAGTTCCACCTTTATCCTAAACCATATGTATATACTTGAGCCTGTTTGGCGGGCTATTTTTATTCTTACACAAGAATCATGCTACTTTTATAATAAATCTTTCTTTCTAGCAGTGTAAGTCACCTCTCAATCTTCTAAAAATTCTTCAGCCTTTTATTAAGCTTCCCAGGTGACCTTAGGCTTATATTGTCTAGTTAAAAAGAAAAATACTTTTGACATTTTTATTAGAATTGAAATGGCTGAATTATCGAGTTATGCCATCCAAGAATGTGGTATGCTCTACCATTTATTTAAGTCTTCAAGTCTCCCAGGTAAGTTTTACAGTTTTATTTATATGGGTCCCGCATACTTTTCTTATGTCAAGTTTATTCCTAGATATTTTCTATTTTAGTCTCTATTTTAATGCCTTTTTAAAATTGTATATTCTGATGATTATTGATTTAAGGCATAAGCATTGACTTTTGTATACTGATTTTGTAACCAGCTGCCTTACTGAACTCTCATTACTTCTAATAATTCTTCAGTTGATTTTCTTCGGTTCCTAGGGAGGCAATTATACGCAAGTAATAATTTGTCTCTTCCTTTCCAAAGATTTTTCTCTTATTTCATTTTATCTTACTGCTTTGACTAAACTTTTGGTAAATTAAATAACCATGGATGGTGGGCATACTTGACTTGTACCTGACTTTGGTGGGAAACTCCAGAGCTTCATCATTAAGTACGATGAAACCTGAGGCAGATACAACAAATTCGCTTACTGAGCAGTCACTCAAATTCCCTTCCAGCCTGTACTTGAAAAAGAAGAGAAAGGAACAGCCCCTGACATTCAGAAGCTGGCCAGGCACTCAACGCTGTTATTCTCCTTTTATCTCACAGAATACCAACTCAGACAAGGTCATTCTGAGAACATGATTAAATCATATAAAGCAAGTCCACAACATAATTTTGTCTAAGCACAGACAAAAATAAGGTTGCTGTGCCATCCACAAAACACCAACCATCACCCTCTTTTTGCTTAAATGAGTGACTGTTAATTCTTTATCAATTAATGACACCTGTTTCCTCACCCTAGTCTGCCCTCCCTATGTATAAAATTTGAGATAATCATAGAATTCCCACACACACACTTTCTGATGGCATCCAATACAGAGCAAACCTTAGCTTCCCTAGACTCTCCACAACTCAATCAACCAAAGCCCAGATCCTATAAAGTCACTCAACCAAAGCCCAAATCCTAATATCCTCTTGCTGAGGATTCCCCATGGTTCCCCACAGTGTGTGTTCTCCCTTGCTGCAACAATAAACCTGACTTTTTCAACTATAATTGTGATCATGGTGGTCTCTGGCTGCAGGACATTGACATGTTTTAAGAGGCTAGAAAACTAGAAAGTACATTTCTATACTCCTTTATAGCTAAGGTTCAGTCCTATGACATTTCTGCCAGTCACTGATACCCATGCTTAAATTAGTCTAACAAGATGTTGGAATGGGACACTTGCTACCTTAGTGTGGTGTCTTAGACTGAGGCACCACTGTGATAGGTATCAAGATGCCAAAATGATTGTGAGAGAATCACTTCTAACTCCCAATTATGACTCAAGTTCATCTTTTGATCAATTCTAATCCAGAACCGTACAGAGAAATAGAATGATCCAGCTCATTCCTACAAAGAATTTTAAATTTTTTCTGTATGTTTTATGCCCTTGTCTCATACGTATTTTTTCATTTGTATTTCTTTTTAATTGTAGTTGATTTACAAGGTTGTGTTAGTTTCTGGTATACAGCAAAGTGATTCAGATACGTATATATATACACACACATATACTTTTTCATATTTTTTCCATTATAATTACAAGATACTGAATATACTTTCCTGTGCTATACAGTAAGACCTTGTTATTTACCTATTTTATATATAGTAGTTTGTATATGCTAATCCCAAACTCCTAATTTATCCCTCCCCCACCCCCTTTCCCCTTTGGTAACCCTAATTTTGTTTTCTACGTCTGTGAGTCTGTTTCTGTTTTGTAAATCATTTGTGTCATAGTTTACATTCCACATAAAAGTGATATCATATGGTATTTGTCTTTCTCTTTCTGACTTACTTTACTATGATAATCTCTAGGTCCATCCATATTGCTGCAAATGGCATTATTTCATTCTTTTTTATGGCTGAGTAGTATTCCATTGTATATATACATATATACACACCACATCTTCTTTATCCATTCACCTACTGACAGATATTTAGGTCACTTCCATGTCTTGGCTATTTGTATCATTTGTATTTCTTATTGGACTTACAAGATCTGTCCATTTCAATGATTCTTTCCCCCAAAGAACCAAGAATTAGGAGTGTTTTATTATCAAGTATATTATGCTTAAACTTTCTTTTTAAGAACAAATTTCTGGTTTTAGGGCAGTATTTTTTAAAGTGACCTAGGGCTTCCCTGGTGGTGCAGTGGTTAAGAATCCACCTGCCAAAAAAAAAAAAAAAAAAAAGAATCCGCCTGCCAATGCAGGGTACATGGGTTCGAGCCCTGGCCAAGGAAGGTCCCACATGCCCCAGAGCAACTAAGCCCATGCACCACCACTACTGAGCCTGTGCTCTAGAGCCCGCGAGCCACAACTACTGAGCCCACATGCCGCAACTACTGAAGCCCGTGCACCTAGGGCCCGTGCTTTGCAACAAAAGAAGCCACCGCGATAAGAAGTCTGCACATCGCAACGAAGAGTAGCCCCTGCTCATCACTAGAGAAAGCCCACGCACAGCAACAAAGACCCAATGCAGCCAAAAATAAACAAAAATAATTTTTTTAAAGTGGTCTATATAATTCTTATTTGAGATAATGTGAGGTCTTCTTTGTAAATCAATTTTACAATTGTAGAATCAATTTAGAGTCTACAACTGTAGAATCTAAAATTTGTAGAATCAATTATACAAATTGTTATGGACATTTGAAAAGGATAGGTATTCTCCTTAAGAGTACAAAGTTTGAAATACTTATCACAGCTGCTACTATGTAGCAAACTACCTCATATTTCAGTGGCTTAAACAATAAGAACTTACTAATTTCTTCATGAGTCTGTAGGTCAGTTTGTGGTGGTTTACCTGTTCTCACCTGGGCTCATTCATGCTTCTGTCATCAGTTTTTGCTGCATCTGCAGCTGTGCTGATGTCTGCTGGACTCTCTCGTGTTTTGTGGTTGGCCGCCTGTAAGCTGGGGCCCACATCTCTCTTCCACGTGGTCTCTCGTCCTTGAGCAGATCAGCCTGGGCTTGTTTACATGGAGAAGCAGAGGTCCAAGAAAGAAAGAGGAAGCAAACAGGGCCAAGGCTGAAAACCTGCAAACTGTCACTTCTGCCACGTTCTATTACAAAGTAAGCCCAAATTCAAGAGGTCAGAAGAGACTCCACCTCATAATAAGAGGCGCTGCAAAGTCACACTGCAAAGAGCATGGATATAGAGAGAGTCAAGAACTGTGGCCAGAGAAAATGAACTTAAATCATTTCTTATGCTGGGGTCCACTATGGAAACTTGGAACTTTTCGATGACCTTCAGGAGGTTTAGAAATGGTTTCACATTGACTGCAGAATGTATTCCTCCATATGGGCATTAAACAACGCTTTTAGGTTCATTTATGTCTTTTCCTTAAATTCCACTTTGTGATATTAATATTGCCATCCCTGACTTTCCAGAGTGGAATTTTTATAAGTCTCCTTGAGCCATAAGTGAAAATAAAAATTCATTCAAGTCCCTATTGGACAAACACAAAAAATATTTTACTTGACTGCACAAGTATGATTCATTTCCCAATATTTTCTCTTTGATCCAATGTATTCGTGATTCCATACAGATAAATCCTAAGTTATGTACTAACATAACTCAGAGTAGGCTGGTTTGCTTAAGAATAAAGGCTAGAACCTCTCTTATATAGAGATCTGATCCTAGACAGTTATATCAGAGACAGTGGGTTAAGAAGAGGTGCCTATTCCTAGAAGTGTTAATAATGTCATCTACATAGACAAAACTACATAGTTTTGTCCTGCTTTAGAATCTTTCTGGAAGCTCACCTACGCCAAAACATTTCCTGTTTTAAACCCACACATGTGATTGAGCTCTTCTTAATCAACTAAAATTGTAATTACAACCTCTGCACTAAAATGAAATGACTGGAAAAAATCTAATCGTTTTCATCACATAGAAAAACATATCCCTTTTATTTTGCAATGTTTGCGGTATACTCACTTTGCATGCTTTTCCCCTCAGTGTTAGCTGGAGCCTCATAAAGTTTAGTAACTCTGAGTCAGCTCCAAAGACAGTATATTCCCCATCCACATCACACATCCCACATCTTATTTCTGGAAGGATGAAGTGGTCCTAACATTTATAGAGTTGAAAACAAAACCCAAGTCAGCATTCTGACAACATAACCCTTTACTGATCCATATGACATTTGTCATTTTACCCTTTCCCCTTACTGTATCTTTAAGAAAATAAACTTGCCCAAAAATCCAGTGACTGTTTTCCAGGGCACCCTGATGTCTGCTCCCATAGGCCCATGTCCCTCTGCTTTCATAACACTCAGCACAGTGAAGACTTGTAATTAGTGATTTACTGGATTACTCTGCCTTTCCCAGCAGAGTGTGAGCTCCAGGAGCAAGGGCTGATTCCTCTTTCACTATCTGTATCCTCAGCACCAGGCATATAATGGTTGCCCAATAAATTATGCTGAGTTAAAGAAAACAAAAGCTAACCTTTAAAAAAAAAAATCTATCATATGGTAGCAGTCGGGGTGACGGTTACCTTTGGATAGGTGGGTAGTGACTGGGAAGGGGTATGAAGGGGACTCAGGGTTGCTATCACATTCTATTTCTTCACCTGTTTACCTGGGCACGTTCACCACTTGATCAATTATTGAGCTAAACTTATGATCAGTGCACTTCCTGAATGTGTTACACACCAACTAAAAAAGTTTAAATCTATCATAACTCTTTGACAAAGAAAGAAGGAAATCACAAGCATTCAGATATTGCCATTAAAGAACAATTAAGACATTAGTTTCTGAACCATGTAAAGTGAATTTTAAGTGGGGACCAAAATGTTCATTTATGTTAGAAAGTGCACTCTCAGCCACGGAAACTAACCAGATGGACTTAGCAACAGTCACAATGGGAAAGATTCATTGGGAAAATATATATATACAGTGCTTAAAACAGTGCTAGGTACCCAGTGCTGCATGTTAGCAGTTAGTACACTTTAACCAGAAGCAGCTCCGAATAAAGGCTGAATCTTAGATCACAAGCAAACTTTCTTCATTAGAACCTAAGATCTGTTTTGTCCTTAACTCTTTCAAAACAGCTTTAACAGCCTGATGAAGCAGCAACCTCATTTACGTAATTTATAGTTACGGAGTCCACATCACCACCTGGCGTGTTTTAGTCACACCCGAGGAAGTCAAAACTCAAGGCTAAAACTCATGGAGCCTCTGCACTGAAAGAGAGCCCAGAGACCCTCTGGCCCAGTGATTCTCTAGCCACACATCACTGGGGCATTCACTACAAGTGCAAACCCCCTGGTCTTCCACACCAGCTCCTGACTCACTAAGTCTGAGATAGGGCCCAGGGATTTGGATCTTTTAACAAGTCCTTCAAGTGATTCTGAAGAAGGTGGTCTACAGACAACACTGAGCCTCTTATCTTCTGGATGAATGAAATGGAGGCCAGGGAGGGAGGAGACCTGCCCAAAGTCGTCTTCTGGTTAATGAGTATGCCAGGACTAGAATAAAGTTCCCTTTCCACCACTCCAGTGTTATTTCCATGATTCCATGCTATAATAGCTTAGGACCCAGGATCTGCCCTAAACCTCAGTGGCTTACTCCACCGAGCTCTTTGCCTTTTTACCCACACATTAAGGTAACTGCAGAGGCCCAGAAAATACCTGTATATTCACTAGGTATGCAGAACCAGGTACTTAAACCTAGAGTTTAAATCATAGCTCCAATATTCACAAACTGTGTGACCCTGAGACAGTTATTTGTAAAATACAGCATGGAACATGTCAAATAATGAGGTCCCAGTAAATAGTATCTATAATTAATGCCATCTTAAAACATGGCACTAAAGCTACATTCTTCATTTGACTAGAGGGATATTCTCAATGTACAGTCCCCTACAACAGAATCACCTGGAAGTGCTTGTTTAAAACAGATTTCTAGTGAATCAGAATCTCTTGGGCGAAACCCAGAAGTCTGCACTAATAAGCAAGCACCCCAAGTTCTTCCTCTACATACAAACGTTTGAGAAACACCGGACTAGGGCTGTGGACAGAGTGCCTCTTGTCAATGAAAACATGTGTATCAACGAGAATCAGGTACTGCCGAACACTCTTAACAATTTTCTGCTAACAAGAGGGAAGTGAGTGCCACCTACTGCCTTATTTTTATTTATTATTTATTTATTATCATTATTTTATTTATCTTTGGCTGCGCTGGGTCTTCATTGCTGCGTGTGGGCTTTCTCTAGTTGCAGTGAGCAGGGGCTACTCTTCGTTGCAGTGTGCGGGCTTCTCATTGCGGTGGCTTCTCTTGTTGCAGAGCACAGGCTCCAGGCACACGAGCTTCTGTAGTTGTGGCACGCGGGCTCAACAGTTGTGGCTCACAGAATCTAGAGCACAGGCTCAGTAGTTGTGGTGCATGGGCTTAGTTGCTCCACGGACTATGGGATCTTCCCGGACCAGGGCTCAAACCTGTGTCCCCTACACTGGCAGACTGATTCTTAACCACTGTGCCACCAGGGAAGTCCTGTGCATTAATTTTGTATCCTGCAACCTTACCAATTCACTGATTAGTTCTAGTAGTTTTCGGGTGGCATCTTTAGGATTTTCTATGTATAGTATGTCATGGGCAAACAGTGACAGTTTTACTACTTCTTCTCCAATTTGTATTCCTTTTATTTCTTTTTCTTCTCTGAGGCTAGGACTTCCAATACTATGTTGAATAATAGTGGCAAGAGTGGACATCCTTGTCTTGTTCCTGATCTTAGAGGAAATGCTTTCAGGTTTTCACCATTGAGAATGATGTTTGCTGTGGGTTTGTCATATATGGCTTTTATTATGTTGAGCTAGGTTCCCTCTATGCCCACTTTCTGGAGACTTTTATAAGTGGGTGTTGAATTTTGTCAAAAGCTTTTTCTGCATCAATTGAGATGATCACATGGTTTTTATCCTTTAATTTGTTAATATGGTGTATCACATTGATTGTTTTGCATATACTGAAGGATCCTTGCATCCCTGGGATAAATCCCACTTGATCATGGTGTATGATCCTTTTAATGTATTGTTGGATTCTGTTTGCTAGTATTTTGTTGAGGATTTTTGCATCTATGTTCGTGATATTGGTCTATAATTTTCTTTTTTGTGATATCTTTGTCTGGTTTGGGCATCAGGGTGATGGTGGCCTTGTAAAACAAGTTTGGGAGTGTTCCTCCCTCTGCAAATTTTTGGAAGAGTTTGAGAAGGACAGGTGTTAAGTCTTCTCTAAATGTTTGATAGAATTCGCCTGTGAAGCCATCTGGTCCTGGACTTTTGTTTCTTGGAAGATTTTTAATTGAAGTTTCAATTTCATCACCTGTGATTGGCCTGTTTATATTTTCTAATTCTTCCTTACTCAATCTTGGAAGGTTGTACTTTTCCAAAAATTTGTCCATTTCTTCCAGGTTGTCCATTTTATTGGCATAGAGTTGCTTGTAGTAGAGTCTCTTAGGATGCTTTGTATTTCTGTGGCGTCTGTTGTAACTTCTCCTTTTTCATTTCTAATTCTATTGATTTGCATCCTCTCCCTTTTTTTCTTGATGAGTCTGGCTAAAGGTTTATTCATTTTGTTTATCTTCTCAAAGAACCAGCTTTTAGTTGTATTGATCTTTGCTACTGTTTTCTGTTTCTGTTTCATTTATTTCTGCTCTGATCTTTATGATTTCTTTCCTCCTACTAACTTTGGGTTTTCTTTGTTCTTCTTTTTCTAGTTGCTTTAGGTGTAAGGTTATATTGTTTATTTGAAATCTTTCTTGTTTCTTGAGGTGAGCTTGAATTGCTATGAACTTCCCTCTTAGAACTGCTTTTGCTGTGTCCCATAGGTTTTGGATCATCGTGTTTTTGTTGTCATTTGTTTCTAGGTATTTTTTGATTTCCTCTTTGATTTCTTCAGTGATCTCTTGGTTATTTAGCAGCACCGTTTAGCCTCCATGTATTTGTGTTTTTTACTTTTTTTTTTCCTGTACATGATTTCTAATCTCACAGTGTTGTGGTCAGAAAAGATGCTTGATACAACTTCAATTTTCTTAAACTTTCCAAGGCTTGATTTGTGACCCAAGATGTGATCTATTCTGGAGAATGTTCCATGTGCACTTGAAAAGAAAGTGTATTCTTCCGCTTTCAGGTGGAATGTCCTAAAAATATCAATTATTTTATAATGCAAGCCTGAGACTGGTTCAATTCCTCTCTCCATTAATTTGAATGCACTCTGAAAAATGAATCAATCCTAAACAAGACAACCAAGCAATAGAAAGCATTGTTGGTAGGAGACATAAAATAGTCATTATTTAAGTAAAATAAAACTTTCTAAGTTAAATGGTTTTTGGAGTTTTAGATTAATATATCTAATAAACTCCTGTAATTTCAAGTTACTGCTAAATCAGTAAAGGAAAATATAATCCCTCATCCACTGGCCTACGCCAAAAGTGAAAGGAAAAACTGAACTACAGAATGCCCTAAAATACTGCACTGAAACAATGTGCAGGGATGCTCCCGTCCACCACCCCCTCCCCCAGTTCCAGGAGAAAAATCAAGTGAAATAGTAAGGACAAGTTTTCTTATCCTGTAACTTTCTACTCAAGTCCAGTATCAAAGGTACCACCTGCAGGGCACAAGCTAGAAAGCTAACATTGCCTTCAAACATCACTCAAAAAAGCCTTCTGAATTACATAGTCTGTCACTATGTTTAAAGCTGATTTCTCCTTCTTAGTTGCAAATACATAAAATATACCCAGAGGCTCAAGAGAGATGGGCAGAGCTTTATAAATATTCATGTAAAACTAGCAGTTGTACTTCATATTTCAATAATTCAATGACAAATCATAAAAAGCATCTGTCTTTAATTTTTGTTGGTTTTAGGAAATGAATGGTAAAATATATACACTGTGGAGTCTTAATACCCCCATCATAGAGTGTGAATGATGGTCCGGTTGCGAAGCTCCTGGATATACTCTTTGGCGTGGGCGACTGCTGTCTTTGGTGCCTCAGGTGGAGGTGGAGGGCCTTCCACCAACTTCACAAAATAATGGCAAAAAACCTTCTCCATAATCCCAAAGCGACCTCTGCCGTGGTATCGGATGCGTTTCAGGTACTGGCCTCGCCCTGAGGTGGACTGAGCTAGACAGAGAAGAAAAAGAAAATTATAGGAAACAACTGTATCCACAAGATTACAGCTTGATCAGCTGAGCAATTTCTGCCCTTTCCTCAACTGGATTCTAAGACTACATGAGCTCACAGGCTGGCTACAGCAGGTTTGTCTCAAGACAAGTATCTCCTGAGTCCTTCCTTACTAAGGACCAGGCTCTACTCCAGGTGCTGCAGAAATAGGAGTGAACAAGAATAGCAAGGGCCCTGGCTCTGTGCAGTGCAGACTCTAGAGGAGAAAGAGAGAAAATAAACATGATCATTTTAGTTAGTGACAAGTGCTACGAATAAAGAAAACAGTGATGTGACAGAGACTGATTGGGTGCTGGGAGGCAACTTGAGACTGGAGGGTGTCAAGACTGGAGGGTGTCAACTTGAGACTGGAGGCATCCTTGAGGAAGAGACATTTGATCCAAGACCAGAATGAATCATTCATGCAAATATCTAGGGGCAAGGTGTTCCAAGAAGAGGGAACAGCAAGTGCAAAGGCCCAATGGTAGGAACATGCTTGGCTTGGTTCAGGAACAGAACCTGCTGAAGCATAGTAAGCAAGGGAAAGAGTGATACAAACAAGGGGACGAGATCAGAAATGAAGGCAAGATTACACAGAGCCCTGGAGGCTGAGGGATGACGTCCTGATTTTATTCTAACTGTATTATATTCTAACTGTTCCTTTGGAACCAATGATTCCCAAATGCTGTCCTCAGGCTACTACATCAAACTAACTTAGGGAACATATTTAAAATGCTGATGCTGAGATCCCATCTCTAGATACTCTATATTTGGAGTGGGCTTTGAAAATTAAATCCTGAGCAAACAACACTCCCCCACACCCCAAGCAATTCTGATTCACAGCGAGGTTTAGGAACTCCTGTATCACATCTGTCCCCTCATCTCCCCTCTCCCATTCAACATGTCAAAGTTTGACCCTGCAAAATTTGAAGAAACCTCTTAAACAGCACAAGAAGAAATCTGTTCACCTGTTCACCCACAGTAAATCAGGGTAGTAATTACCTTCTACCACCTTCTGAATTTACTTAGTCTTACGTTTTTAGTTAATTTAATAAGCCTTTTAAAAAGGCAAAATCTATAGCATATGTAGCAAATTAATTCACTTCAATACTCACCATTCTTTTACTGTGACAGAACTTTATATTGCAGGGACCATATCAAAGTATGTGCTCCACAACCCTCTAACTACAAACCTCTCATGAAATGGTTTCAGCAGAAGCACCCTAGCTTTGCCAAAGAGAAAGCTAAGGATGAAAGTGATTAAGAAAACTGCCTAGGGTCTCAGTGAGATAAGGAGAGAACTACCACCCTTTTATCAACTTCATCTACTGGCACTAAAGAAATGAATTTAAGAATTTCCAAAGATGGGGGTGGGGGGCAGGTGGCTGAAATGGGTGAAGGGAGTCAAAAGGTACAAACTTCCAGTGATAAAATAAATAAGCCATGGGGATGTAATGTACAGCACGGTGACTATAGTCAATAATACCGTATTGCATATTTAAAAGTTGTTAAGACAATAGATCTTAAAAGTTCTCATCACAAGAAAAAAAATTCTGTAACTATGTATGGTGACAGATGTTAACTAGACTTGTAATCACTTTGCAATACTGAACCATTCAGTTGTACACCTGAAAGTAATATAATGTTATACATCAATTATACCTCAATTTAAAAAAAATTTAATTTTTCCAAAGAAAAAGCAGCATTACACAAATCACTTTATAATACAGTACTACCAGGTGCCCTGAATCCACTTGTCAGGAGGAATCCTACAAACAAAAACAGTGACATTGGGAAGAGTGTAGAAACTTCTTAAAAGATTTTACAAACATGGTAGCTAATTTTATCCAAAACTGCTACTCTACCCAACTTGAGCACCAGTTTCCAAATACCCTGAGAATAAGGAATACTACTCCAGTGAAGGAAGTATCAAAATTAGCTAACTGTGCAGGACTACATAATCTATCAAAACACAATGATCAACCCTATGAGGGTCTACGTTAACTACCATTTTCCTTCCATCTCTCCCAAAATACAGAAGAGAAGACACTCAATACCTGCTAAATGCCAGTTATGATTTCCTCCTTAATCCATAAAATATCATCTGCTTACCTTTATGCAAATAATGCCATCCCTTTTTTATGTCAAAACAAAAACATTAATTCTTCTGAAACACCAGGGTTCTTTAACACTCTGGAATGGGAATACCCAACACAGCCACTCGGACATCTGAATGAAATCAGGGCTTAGAGTATAAATTCCAAATTGTTTTTTTTTTTTTTTTTTGGCCGCACCACACAGCATGCAGGATCTTAGTTCCCTGACCAGGGATCGAACCCGTGGCCCCTGAATTGGAAGCGTGGAGTCGTTTCAAACTGCTTTAGTACGGAACCATTTCAATTAAATGAAACAATACGTAGATGCCTACTTCCACGTGAATCTGTTAAGAATGAAACACGGGTGAGAGTAGATCCAAAACTGCTGCCATTCATTCACCCAACATATAGAAATTCCAAGTTCCTGCTGGGTGTGAAGCACCATCCTGGGCTCTAAGGATACAGCAGTGACCAAGAAGCCTTTCTGCTTGACCCAGGCCCCACCCCTGGAGGCCTCAGAGCACAATTTCAAAACCAATGCTTAGAGTTAATAGTCTTAAAACACTGCCTTAATAACATAAATCTCTTACCCAAAAACCTCCTGTGGTTCCTCGTCAATACTGTTTTAACCAAATGCCACAGCTTGCCATGTTCAGCCCTCTGAAATCTAGGCCATGTTCACCTTTTCAATTTCATCTCCTCTAAGGCAAGCCTCTACTTCCTCTGCACTGTTCTACTCACTGTACCACACACTTACTGCTCATCCCAACCTATGTGCCTTTGCTTAAGTGGTTACCTCACTTTGAAAATTTTTCCTCTTGGACACTCCTTCAGATCCCCAAAAGCGTATCTTTAAAAGCTAAAATTGTCTAGAAAATCTCCATGACTATTTTAACCTATACTGACCTCCTCTTCTCTATTCCAACAATACCATTTACCTGTTACTCTTTTTTGTCCCAAACCATACGCTACCTTGTGTACGTGTTCATATTTCACCTGTAAAAGTTACTTCCTCAACAAAACTTACACTCCTCTTGTATTGTCCCCAAAGTTCATGCCCCATAAGGAACAGAAATGATTTTGAAATACATCTTCTGCTAATTAATATCATTTTTTCAATACAGATGTCTCTGGTAAATTTGCTCAAATTCTAAAATAAATTTCAAAGTTTTCCAAGTACATACAATACTAATAGTGTACGTGGTTTTGTTCCAACTAGGGAGAACAATTTATGTATTCTTCCAAAGGGCTATTACTGTCAAAGAACAAAACTACTTGTGCTAAATGTTTTAAATTGCTATAAAAGATATACCATCACCTAACTGTGTGTGTGGTATACTCACTGAAGGCACTCAAATACTTTTTGAAAGAAAGAAAAAACATAAAGACATCTCAAAAGTGGAAACAACCTTCTAAAGATAATGCCCAAGATAATGCTCTTCTAAAGATAATGCCCAGCAGGTACCATATTTAAAATATTGTCAATATTTCCTATTACTTGTATTTAGGTAAATACGAATCTTGACTTAACTTTAGAAACTCTCCCCCTTTCTCCTTCATCATTCTTAGCCCAGAAAACTGATTTACAAAGTCAGTCGTTCACTTTCCCTGAAGTGAACTACTATAGATGTCATGAATCATGAAGCAGTGACATTTTATTAGTCCATGTCCACTTGTTAAGGCCTGTTCACAGTGTCATTAGTCATCATTGTAAGTCTGAAAAGGAAATGAACTTTCAAAGTCTGTGGTCATGCAACACCAGGTATTAGCTTTAGACTGATGACAAGCATTTGAGGGAATTACCACATAATGAGAACATATGCTACCAAAAAAGCAAGTCCCTTAAAATGCCAGTACTTACTTATTTCAGGGGACTGAAAGAGCTATTGCTGAGCCGAAACAGTAGCCAACAAGTAACTAGTCTTTCAAAGCTCTAAAAGAAGTCTACGGAATAAAATGTCTAGGCCTTTTCAAAGACTGTAAGAAGATAAATCCATTTCCCAGATTTTATAGGTAAGAATGAATAGAACTTACCCAGGCCTCTCCCCTGGGGTTTCAGATTCAGTAAGTCTGTGGTGAGGCCTGGGAATCTGTATCTTTAATAAGAACCTCAGACGATTCTTATCAGGGAAGTTTAGCAAATACAGGGATAAAATGCCTGATGTGTTGTGGTCAGATACTTCATCTTCCTGTGGGTACTCATCTCTTTTTCCTTCATAATGGAATTAGGCAACAAAATACTTAGCAAATGAGTTTTTAAAATCATAAGACAAATCCAAAGTTATTAGCCCTACTTAAGAAAAGAGATTTTGACCCAGGACTACATGAAAGGAAGGTGTAGGAAGGGCAGAGGTTTTTCAGCAGAAATGTGCCTGAAGAGACCAATGCATTAAAGGACCATTCACATGGGACTGGTTAAGTTGATTCTTGCTTAAAGGCAACATTGGACTTTGCTCCTTCATTTGGGAAGACAGGATTAAGCTCCTCACCCTCTCTCTCAACAGTACTACAACTGTTGAAACATATTTAACACAAATCCCATTTCACTTGCATCTGATTTCCATTATGAAATGTTGCCTATCAGCTAAGAAGCCAATATTCCTATAAAGTTGAACAAAATTAAATAAATTTGATTTCATATTCAGTCATGGAGCAGGAAAGGTCACCAAGAGGTTTTAAGCAAACGGTCTTGCTCTTTATTTCACCTCTTCCAATGATTCTGGGTCCTTCCAGCATTATTTATTCATGCTGCTTCCAGAAAAAAATGCTTATGATTAATTACTGTGGACTGCATCTTCTGAGTTGCCATTTGATTCCCCTCTGTATAAGAATGTAATTAGTTATACAAGATTCAGCTTTAAAATAAGATATTTCAGTTGAAAATCATAACTCATTTGAATTTCAGAAGTAGGTGTGGTTGCCAGCATCAATTCCAGGTGAGTTGAGGTAAGGTACTAACTAAATCAGAATAAATATCTCCAGTAGAGCAGAGGTTATATGACAAAGTGCAATTTAGATGTTTTTTTTAAAATTCTAATTTTTGAAAAACTATAAGGCACAGCTAACTTCCCCCAGAATGATTCAGCCTTTTACCCTCCATTTGGAGAGCAGCAGTTCCCATATTTTGAGTTTAAAATAGCTTTAGGTAAAACAGTCCTTCTCATATGCAGGTTTGGCAGATTGAGAAAATTTTGCTTTGACATCAACATCTCTGTTTGATTACAAAACTGCTGAGGTTAGCAGTAATTGCTGCAGTAACTCCAGCCACTGCTCTACTTTACTGTGGTGTTAGGGGAGCGGGGGGAGAGCTTTATAATAACCATTGATCTCTTTCTAAAAAAGGAGCAGTATGAAGGTATGCTACCAAAAAATCCCTTACATTTGTACAGTGTACCAGGCTTCCCAAAACATATTCCCACACATTAATTTAATGTGATGTGGAACAAGCATACAAAGCTGAGGTAATGCTTCAGGATGTAATAACAAAGGGGAACCAACACATCTGGGTCATCTGAGCCTTCGAAGGCCCCCTTGGCTTTTAGAGTTCAACAGATTTTCCATTCTGGTAAATGGAAGACTAACTTATAGGATACCTTTAGGGATTAGGCACCTGGCTTGGCACATTATAAATAAAGATTTTTTTAAGTCCACCTGTGATCCTTTATACATCTCCTTTGGGTTGACAAAGAATTCATTTTTTAAAAAATCAGTTACATTCTTCCATAGTTTCATTATGATTAACGGACCACTCTATATATCATCTTGATATCCATTATTTAATAATTATCAGCAATAGGTTTCATGATCTCAGTCTCATTACGGAACAGGTAACAATAAAGCAGTAAAGTTAGGACCATTTACAACTGACTAACATTAGCATGCTGAAGGCTGAAGAATAAGTTATTACCAGCAATTTTCACTAGCAAACACAGTCCAAAGTATTTAGATATCAAAGACTGTTATTAGATGAAGAATTTGGCATCACTGTTGGAAGCCATTTTCCAAAGCTAAGAATATTAAAGATCTTACCTATATATAAATTGGATCTGAATTCCACATTGTGGTCTCTCACTGCCATATCTTGTGCTTCTAAGAGAACCTTAAATAAGGAAAAGAAAGGCATTCATATGGCTGACCTGAACTAAAACAGAATTAAATTTCTCATTTCTTATTGTTATCTCTATGACTGCTAATCACATGCCTTCCTATTGCAGTCAGTTTTAAAAAGAGAATATCAAATTATAACAGTACTAAGGAAAAGGGATACAGTGAGCTTTCCTTCCTCAGACAAGAATTGCAAATGCAAAGAACACAGTCCAGGTCCTGCTAAGTTTTAAATGGAATGTGTAAGCTGTAAAGGAGGAGATAACAACACTTGCAGCAGTACCCTTGGTAATGGGCATTATGGCTTTGATTCATAGACTTGTCAAGTTCAAGAAGCTCAAGGGCTAAATCTTATTGAAAATTCTTAAACTTTAGATCCAAAATAACCATTAACAACATCAGACAAGTAGAGAAAATCATACTTGAAAATTTCCTTTAAGAATTATTAAATTTGGGAATTCCCTGGTGGTGCAGTGGTTGGGAATCCGCCTGCCAATGCAGGGGACACAGGTTCGAGCCCTGGTCTGGGACGATCCCATATGCCGCGAAGCAACGAAGCCCGTGGGCCACAACTACTGAGCCTGAGCTCTAGAGCCCACGAGCCACAACTACTGAGCCCGTGTGCCACAACTCCTGAAGCCCATGCGCCCAGAGCCCATGCTCCACAACAAGAGAAGCCACCACGATGAGAAGCCCATGCACCGCAACAAAGAGTAGCCCCCTCTCACTGCAACTAGAGAAAGCCAGTGCACAGAAAGGAAGACCCAGTGCAGCCAAAGATAAATAAATAAATAAATTTTTTTAAAAAAGAATTATTAAATTTATACTCCAAGGATATTTTGAATTAACTTCCTCCAGAACACATTTTTTAAAATAGGACAACTGTTGTCAGAAATAACAGAAATCAGATCTTTCCCTCCTTTAAAGATGAAGAATGTAGTACAAAGCTGGGTACACAACAGATAATTAGTAACTGCATTCTGAATGGAAATAAATACAAGCATTACAATAGAGCCTCTTAGAAGTCTGAATCCAACCACCTTAAATATTCACCCACTAAAAGATACGACTTCATATGAAAATTAACTGAACTATAGGAAATAATGCTAATATCCCCAGATGTCCTCAACTCAGCTTTTTGAAACAAAAACACTCATGTGCCTAGAATGAGTCAGCACAAATATCAACAGTCATGTGCACCTAGTGAATCAGCTACATTTAGAGCTAGAAGTGTCTTTAGAGATCATCCAATCCAACCCCACCTAGTTTACAAGTGAGAAAAATGGAACCAGGCAAGTGTCTTGCCCAAAATCACAACAGAAACTATCAGAGAAAAGATAAGACTCCAACTCCCCTGAGTCCCAGTACAGTGCTCTTTCCACTCAACTAGTTATAAAATCCCAAGCTCTCAGTTGTGGAACTTACAAAAAAAAAAATCTTTTAAAAAGTTTATCAAGCCCCCAATCATTAAAAATAAGATGTATCACCTCACTTCACAGACAGATCATAAAACATAAATCACTATCTGGTGCAAATAAAAGCATCTAAGGAAAAAAAAATACTTAAAGCACAGAACATTCCTAAGGTATAAGGACATTAATAAAACGGAGTCCCCTCAATCTGCATTATATAAACTATGCATTTACACTAGCGAATTCAGGATTTAGGCAAAGCTTACTAACACCTGCAAGCCAACTATTCGCTCCCTCCCCACCAATCTTAGTTTACCTCTTTAATTATCTGGGCCCCTTTTTTGTCACTGAATTCCAACTGAGCCAGAGCCTGGTCAATGGACATTCCTCGTATCTAGAATTAAAGGGTAACAGACAAGAGAAAATAAACAAATTAGTTTACAAAGTCAGCATTCCCTTTTCAGTGAAAAGTAAAAGTCTTACATAATCCAAATAACTTCTAAAATTAGCTAACTAGTTACATGTTAATTACATCTCAATAAAAGTGGGGAAAAACCTTTTTCATTAATAAAAATAGCTAACTAAATGCAGGCAAAAGAGAAGAAAACAAGTTTGAGAAGGGATGCCACCACCCTCTGTAGGTCAAAATCAAACTTAAAATTTTTAACCACTAAACCTGGATTATAATGGTTTCAATAATAATAAAAGAAAGCGGACGTGACAGAGAAAGGTCACAGGTTGGCAAGGATCACAGTAGGCACTAAAGGCATCTCCTTCTCTTATTGAAGAAATGTATTACATGTGTATTTGCTGCTTTTGTCTTCTCTCATATATAAATTTCATTTTCGAGGTAAAAAACTTACAAAGGCAACAGTTTTGAAATAGGTTGAATCAACTTTTACAGATACGTAAGTTTACTTCCTGGATTCTCTAACTATAGCCAGGTTCTTGATGCCTTTCTTCTAAAGTGTCTATATATCCAACATGATTTAGTTTGTCAGGAGGTAAAAATTAAGCAAAATCACCAATCTCTGAACTATCACTTTTGGATTACCTATGAAATGTCTAAAAATGTAATTATATTCCTCACTTTTTGGAAAAAACAGGGCAAGTTTTTTTGCTTTTTTCAAATCCTGGGGTAAAATTTGTAGCTTCTTTCCCTATATATTATACGGTAATAGTCATTTTAGCTTACCAATTTTGCCAAATACCACATCTTGTCTTTGCTGTACTTTATTTGTCTTCGACAATGGTAGATTTCCTTACAAACAGGAAAAAAAATTAAGCAATTTTATCAAAATGACAGTAAAACACTGTTAATAAAGTTTTTACTTTCTGTGCTTAATGAAATGCTGCCATAAGAAATAAAAACATTATTAAGAATTTGGAAGACTTCCCTGTGGTGCAGTGGTTAAGAATCCGCCTGCCAATGCAGGGGACACGGGTTCGAGCCCCGGTCCAGGAAGATCCCACATGCCACAGAGCAACTAAGCCCGCGAGCCACAACTATTGAGCCCGTGTGCCACAACTACTGAAACCCGTACACCTAGAGCCCGTGCTCTGCAACAAGAGAAGCCACTGCAATGAGAAGCCCATGAGCCTAGAGCCCATGCTCTGCAACAAGAGAAGCCACTGCAACAAGAAGCCTGCGCACCACATCGAAGAGTAGCCCCCACTCACTGCAACTAGAGAAAGCCCACGTGCAGCAACGAAGACCCAAGGTAGCCAAAAATAAATAAATAAATTTATTTATTTTTTAAAAAAAAAATTTGGGGACGCTTTTTCCCTATACAAAGTTATACTTTTCCAAATTCTCACTATGTTATAAAGATTACTAAGGGAAAAACAAACTGTAAAATGGCTAGTTTGTGACAAAGTTTGCAATGCTGCTATACAGAGGAATAGTAAAAGACTTAAACTAAAGTATTTTGAAAACATTTAGCTGGCTAAAAGAACAAAAGAAAAGGTACAAAAAGGTTTCTTGTTAGTGAGGAGAACAATGGCAAAATGGATAAAGTAACTATTTTCATAAGAAAACCAATATTGTAAGTGTTCAGTCAAGAGCAGGTTCTAGAATCAGACTACCTCGGTTTGAATCCCAGCTCTACCATTTACCAGCTACTTAACTTCTCTCTGCTTAAGTTTCTTGTTCTTTAAAATGAAGATAATAGTACCTAACACATAAAACTATAATAAGGATTAAATAAAGTTACCTATATAAAGTAAGTACTTTACAGTGTCTAGCACATGGTAAGATCTTACTAAACGTTAGCTTTTATTGTCTTCTATTTATAGTGGTAGGTATATCCTACTGAATTTTTAAATCAATCATCCGTTAAACAATTTATAGTTCACAAAGCACTTTTCATAATTCATATCATCTAACTCTATGAGTTGGGAGAAAAAACACTTTATAAACCTTTTACAAAATGAAAATCAGAGAAATCAAGTGACTTGTGCAAGATAGCAAAGTTTGTAAGCTAGTGCCACACAGGGAAGTATGTGAAGGGCTTAATACAATGTCTGGCAGGTGTATCTTTAAAGTTCCCCTCATGACTCTAAAACCCACATTCTTCCTACTATTATACCATAATGCCACTTAAAAAAAAATTAGAAAACATTTTTCAAGGCAAATAAAAGCAGAGGAACCTCAAAACTTTCTAACATCTGACTCCTGCTAGAAGTTTACAAATGCCTTAGGATTTTACTCAGTGCCCCATCTACTATTATTTAACTACATATTCCAAATTCTGAAGATCAGAATGAGATAGAATAGTAAATATTATCTGGCCTTCTTCTAAACAAGAGATAAAACAAATTTTTAAAATGTTTGCAGGTAGCGGATTGGAAAGCCTAAGGGACACTGCAAATAATGGCACAGTGTATCAACTATGTGGCTAGGTGAGGAAATTATTCCCTGTTAATAAGCAAGGTGTTTATAAACAGCATTAATAATTTAGGCATAACAGGTATAACTGTTACACCAAAATCAATTTACTAAATACTATTTAAAATCAGAAAATGTTAAGGTATTTTCCAAAAGTCTTAATTTGTCCCAGAAAAGGATTACTCCCTCAAACAAAATCTGTGCAAAATAGAGAACTAAATGAGGTTTCTCCAAAGTGCCTATATAAAATCTAACCAAACGTCTTCACACAGGCACTTATAGAAGTATATATTATGCAAAAGTTAACCAAAATAGTTTCAGTAAATTACAATATATAACAAATGATTTAACTGACACTGTTCTTCATTTGCTAGAGTTAGGTAGATAATCTACTGTTAACTATTTGAATTTTGCTATTTAGGATGTATCCTGAAGTGTGTTTAACATCCAAAAAGATTGGTACTTACAAAATACAAAATTTCCCTTTAGATTCTGGACCTGACAAATACTATTATGATTTCTTTATTTCCAGTTAAAGCCAAGTCCAGAGAGCTCAAGTAAGAAGTAAAGAAAGCTCATTATAGAAAATATATTTTTTTTTTAATTTTTACTTTATTTTTGGTTGCATTGGGTCTTTGTTGCTCTGCGTGGGCTTTCTCTAGTTGCGGCGCACGGGCTTCTCATAGCGGTGGCTTCTCTTGTTGCAGAGCACAGGCTCTAGGCGCACGGGCTCAGTAGTTGTGGCACATGGGATTAGTTCCACCACGGCATGGGGGATCTTCCCAGACCAGGGCTTGAACCCATCTCCCCTGCATTGGCAGGCAGATTCTTAACCACTGTGCCACCAGGGAAGTCCCTAGAAAATATTTTATTTATGATAGTTGTACAAATGTGTAAATTTTGGTTAATTACAAAATGGAGTCAATGCTTAATAGCACAGATTCTATGACAAATCAAACTTTTAAGCTCTGATGGCACAATAAAATATGAAAGTTAACAACTCATTTGTTTAAGCTATTAAGATCTCTTTTTCTTCTTAGTTCCCAATCAGGTAGGAGGTCTTTAAATGAATAAATAAACTCCCCTAAATGAGAAAAAAAAAAACATAAAACTGTATTAATTCAGACTAATATCTAGATAGCAACTGAATTTTAATAAAATGCATGCTGTCAAGTTCATATAAAAACTAAGCAAATGACATTACTTAGATTATATTGATTATCCAGTAGCCTTAAATCCCAAAGGACCTTAAAAGATGTTTGCTAAACTGAATGATTTATAATTAACACAGTAATTCTATTTCTAAAGTACTTATCACAGTTCATTTTCTCAAGGATTCAAATGTTCCCACCTTGTTCATGCTATTATTACTTACTTAAACTTTTTAAGAGATGTGTATGTATCCCACAGAAAATTCATATTAAGCTAGAAATTTGTCTTTTATTTCAGACTAGAGCAATGTCTAGCAATTTGGAAAGGGCAAAAGGATTCTGAGCAACTAAAGATAAGTTAAAGTCTGGAAGGAATAAGGTATCTCTGGAAGGAATCCAATGATTAAATTCAAACCTTAGGTTCAAAGTTTTGTAAATTACAAAAAAAAAAGGAAGAAAAACCTCACAACCAAGTGTGTCTATACTCAAGTATAAAACATTGGAAAATCATACATATGATTTAAATATTGGCCAACGGCTAAAGCCATTCTTACCAACCCCTCGTGCTCCATTATCAAGCCTCTTGGAGTCAAAATTCAGTTGAAACGTCTCAAGCTATTAGCTCAGTTTTAGAGTTAAGGCTCCTATCCAGGAAGTTAAGTCAAGGCAAATAAGTAAAACAAAGACAATCATTTTAACTACAAAAAAGATAAATCTAGAACATTTTCTGTACCAATTAAAAGATTCCTGTATAATTTTTTTCTTTTCTTAACATGGAATAATAAATCACTGCTAGCCACACAAGAGCAAGAGTGCTTTATCAAAATCAAGAGATTAGTTCTACCCACAAACTTACAGCTGGTCTCCGAGGTTCTCCAGGCAGTTGTGGAGGATAAACAATTTTATTCTTCTTCTCCCATTTTCGAGATATTTCGAGAGAAGCACTTGTGTGAATATGTGATTGGGGTAAAACGCTGTGAGATGAAAAATGCCTGTAAAGCAACAGACATTTAGAATCTTTTCCAAAGCTTATCTATCTTCTGAACCACATCAGCTCCATTTTGATGGCAACTATTTAAGGATCACAAGTGGAAACATTCTAGACATATTTGTTAACAAAGAATCGAGATTACATAAAATACCACAAAGAGCTAGTAGTTTACTGAAGACTAAGAAGAGTGAAAAGTCAGTAACTCATGTAAGTCAAATAATAAACAGTTATTAACACAAGATTTTAATTGAGGTATAGCTGGTGTACAACATTACGTAAGTTTCAGGTGTACAGCACAGCGAGTCACAATTTTTAAAGGTTACATTCCATTTACAGTTATTATAAAAGTTTGGCTTTGTTCCCTGTGTTGTACAGTATATCCTTGGAGCTTATGTATTTTATACATAGTAGCTTGTACCTCTTAACCTCCTACCCGTTCTGCCTCTCACCCCTTCCCTCTTCCCACTGGTAATCATCACCTTGTTCTCTACATTTCTGTTTCTTTTTGTTTATATACACTAGTTTATTTTATACTTCAGATTCTACATATAAGTGATATCATACAGTATTTATCTTTCTCCATCTGACTTATTTCACTAAGCAGAATACCAACCCAAGTCCATCCACGATGTTGCGAATGGCAGAATTTCATTCCTTTTTATGGTGGTCAACGACTATTGATTCTCTACTGTAAGTCATCTCAGTCCTAAAATAGATTTAAAGGCACAGAGGATCTCTGACATGATCTGTGGAATTCCTCAACTTTGTTGAATAATCAAGACAAAAACATCACTTTCTAATCCCTAAGAAATTAATGCATAAAGGTGGCTTCATTCGCCTCCTGATGTAAAAAGACACCACCCACCATCCATGAAGTAGTCTTTCTGCAAAAACAAACTCGAATTAATCAAGCCTCTAGATTCAATGCAGAAAATACAGAGACAGGGAAACCTGTTAAACAACACAAAGGGGATGCACTCAGCAAAATCCAAGCTGTACAAAACTCTACAAGACGAACAGCCCATTTTCTTCAACAAATAAATTACAAGGAGAAAAAAAAAGAGCTGAATAAAGAACCTACAGATTACGAGAATTAAGAAAAAAGTCAGTTAATGGGTGGACTTTTTAAAAAATTTTTATTCAATGTATTTAAACAAAAAAACAAACAAAACAAATAAACAAAAAACCCCAATTCACCCATTTCTCTCACCCTCAACCCGCTGCCTCTTGCAATCACCAATCTGTTCTCCGTACCTATGAGGCTGGTTTGGTTTTTGTTTTGTTTTGATTTTTAGATTCCACATATAAGAAATATCAAATGCTATTAGTCTTTCTCTGCCTGACTTATTTCACTTAACATAATACCCTCAAGGTCCATCCTTATTGTCACAAATGGCAAGATTTCATTCTTTTTTATGGTTGATTAATATTCCTCTATGTTTGCGTGTGGTGAGTGTGTGTGTTTATATATTTACATATATCACAATTTCTTTAACTACTCATCCACTGATGGAAGCTTAGGTTGTTTCCATACCTTGGCTATTGTAATGTAGCAACGGACGTGAGTGTGTATATATCTTTCCAAATTAGTGTTTTTGTTCTATTCAGAAGTGGAATTGCTAGATCACACGGTAGTTCATTTTTAGTTTTTTGAAGAACCTCCGTACTGTTTTCCACAGTGGCTGCACCAATTTACATTCCCACCAACAGTGCACAACAGTCCCTTTTCTGCACATCCCTGCCAACACTTCTTATTTCCTATTTTTTTGATAATAGCCATTCTAACAGGTGTGAGGTGGTATCTCATTGTGGTCTGGATTTGCATTTCTCTGATGATTAATGATATGGACTATCTTTTCATGTACCTATTGGTCAATGGCATGTCTTCTTGGCAAAATAGCTATTCAGATCATCTCATTTTTTAATTTGATTGGGGTTTTTTTTACTATTTAGTTGTCTAAGTTTGTTGTATATTTTGGACATTAGCCCTTTATCAGATATATGACTTACAATTATTTTCTCCCATTCAGTAGGCTGCCTTTTCATTTTGTTGATGGTTTCCTGTGCTATGCAGAAGATTTCTAGTTTAATTAGGTCCTACTTGTTTACTTTTGCTTTTGGTATCAGATTCAAAAAATCATTGCCAAGACCTATGTCAAAGAGCTTACTGCCTGCTTTCTTCTAGGAGTTTTATGGTTTCAGGTCTTACATTCAAGTCTTTAACCTATTTTGAGTTAATTTTGGAGTATGGAGTAGGATAGGATCAAATTTCATTCTTTGGCATGTGGCTGTCCAATTTTCCAAATACCATCTGTTAAAGAGACTGCCCTTTCCCCAACATGTATTCTTGCTCTACTGTCATAAGTTAATTGACAACATGTGTGAGGGATTATTTCTGGGCTCTATAGTCTGTTGCATTGATCGATGTGTCTGTTTTTATACCAATATCATACTGTTTTAATTACTATACCTTTGTAATATAGTTTGAAATCAGGTAGCATGATGCCTCCAGCTTTGTTTTTCTTTAAGATTGCTTTGGCGGGGCTTCCCTGGTGGCGCAGTGGTTGAGAGTCCGCCTGCAGGTGCAGGGGACACGGGTTTGTGCCCCGGTCCGGGAAGATCCCACATGCCGCGGAGCAGTTGGGCCCATGAGCCACGGCCACTGGGCCTGCGCATCCGGAGCCTGTGCTCCGCAACGGGAGAGGCCACAACAGTGAGAGGCCCATGTA
This sequence comes from Stenella coeruleoalba, assembly GCF_951394435.1. Lineage (NCBI taxonomy): Eukaryota > Metazoa > Chordata > Mammalia > Artiodactyla > Delphinidae > Stenella > Stenella coeruleoalba. The sequence goes on along the minus strand of NC_137148.1, from coordinate 130,263,026 downwards.
ACACACACACACACACACACACACACACACACACAAAAGATTGCTTTGGCTTTTGGGGTCTTTGGAGGTTCCACACAACTTTTAAGCCTGTTTGTTCAGGCTTCTCTGGTGGCACAGTGGTTATGAATCCACCTGCCAGTGCAGGGGACATGGGTTCAAGCCCTGGTCTGGTAAGATCCCACATGCTGCAGGGCAACTAAGCCTGTGCGCCACAACTACTGAGCTGGTGTGCAACAAATACTGAAGCCCGTGCGTCTAGAGCCAGTGCCCCGCAACAAGCCACTGTAATGAGAAGCCCGTGCACGGCAATGAAGACACAACGCAGCCAATAAATAAATAAATAAATAAATAAAATTTAAACAAAACAAAACACTGTTCCATTTCTGTGAGAAATGCCATTGAAATTTTGACAGGAATTGCACTGAATCTGTAGACTGCTTTGAGTGGTATGGTCATTTTAACAATATTAATTCTTCCAATCCATGAACACAAAATATCTTTGCATTTATTTCTATCTTCTTCAATTTCTTTCATTAATGTCTTGTAGTTTTTAATATACAAGTCTTTCATCTCCTTGGTTAAATTTATTTCTAGGTATTCTATTCTTTTTAATACAATTGTAAATGGGTTGTTTGATTAATTTATCTTTCTGATAGTTCATTATTAGTATAAAGAAACAAAAGATTTTTGTTTGATTTTGTATCTTGCAACTTTACTGAATTTGTTTATTAGTTTTAATAGTTGTTTGGAGTCTTTAGGGTTTTCTTATCATATCATCTGTAAATAGTCATAGTTTTACTTCTTCCTTTCCAATCTGGATACCTTTTATCTCTTTTTCTTGTCTAATTTCTGCAGCTAGAACTTCTAATACCATGCTGAATAAAAGTGGCAAGAGTGTACATCGTCGACCTTAGAGGAAATGGTTTCAGCCTTTCACCATTGAGTATGATGTTAGCTGTGGACTTGTCATATATGGCCTTTATTATGTTGAGGTATGTTCATTCAATACCTGCTTTGTTGAGAGTTTTTATCAAAAACGGATGTTGAATTTTGTCAAATGCTTTCCCTGCATGTCAATATTGAGACGATCATATGATTTTTATCCTTCATTGTGTTAACGTGGTGAATTGCACTGACTGGTTTGCAGATGTTGAACCATCCTTACATTTTTGGAATACAGCCCACTTGATCACGATGTATGATGCTTTTAATGTATTGGTGAATTCAGTTAGCTAAGAATTTGTTGAGGATTTTGCATACATGCTCATCGGGGATACTGCCTGTAACTTTTTGTGTGTGGCACCCTTGTCTGGTTTTGGTATCAGGAAAATGCTAGCCTCATAAAATATGTTTTGAAGAATTCTACCCTCTTCTATCTTTTGGGAGAGTTTGAGAAAGATTGATTTTAATTCTTTTAATGTTTGGTAGAATTCACCAGGGAAGCCATCTGGTCCTGGACTTTTGTTTGTTAGATGGCTTTTGATTATTCATTCAATCTCCTTGCTAGTAATCAGTCTGCTCAGATTTTCTATTTCATCATGATTCAGTCTTAGTAGTTTATATGTTTCTAGGAATTTCTCCATTTCTTCTAAGTTGTCCAATCTGTTGGCGTATAATTATTTATAGTAGTCTCTTAAGATCCTTTGTATTTCTGTGGTATCACTTTCACACTAGTGACACTATCACTCTTTCATTTTTGATTTTATTTATTAGAGTCCTGTCTCTTTTTTCTTGTTGAGTCTAGCTAAAGGTTTGTCAGGTTTGGGGTTTCTTCTCTTTTTTTAATCTTTTCAAAGAATCAGTTCTTAGTTTTATTGACCTTTTCTTTTTTTTTTTTTTTGATCTTTTCTATTGTGTTTTTAGTCTCTAGTTCATTTATTTCTGCTCTAACCTTTTTATTTCCTTCCTTCTACTAACCTTGGACTTCATTTCTTCTTCTAGTTCCTTGAGGTATAGAGTTAGGCTGTTTCTTCAGACTCTTCTTATTTCTTGAGGTAGACATTTATTGCTGTGAACTTCCCTCTTAGAACTGCTTTTGCTACACTGCATAAATTCTGCTATGTTACATTTCCATTTTCATTTTCCTCAAGGTATTTATTTCTTCTTTAACCCAGTGGTTATTCAGTAGCATATTGTTTAATCTCCTGAACTCACATCCTCCTACAGACACACTGAGTCTACAGCTACATGTGGAACAACTTCCTTTTAAAAAAAACTAAAGGCTGGCTGGGTGACAACTACATATCAGGCAAACAAGAAGAAAACGACATTAAAGCAGGTAGGAAAGGGTGGCTCACAATCCTGTCATAAACCCCACCCCCAGTATGGCAACCCACACCTGGGAGGGAACTCAAAACCCAGAGCTTCTCCCTGAGAAACAAAGGGTTCAACCCCACATCAGGAACTGCAACTTTTAAGACACGCACTTCAGATGAACCCCCAAAACACCTAATTTTGAAAACCAATTGAGCTCATGGCCTGAGACCCACAAGATGGAGACAATCAGAGAAACACCTCTTAAAGAGTCACGCTCAGAAACTCACCTGCCCCAATGCCCAGCTCAGAGGCAGCTGATTGCACCCATAAGTGAAGTAAAGGAGGCTCACCTGCTTACAGTAAAGCCTCAGGCTAGGGGGACTTCCCTGGTGGCACAGTGGGTAAGACTCCACGCTCCCAATGCAAAGGGCCTGGGTTCGATACCTGGTCAGGGAACTAGATCCCACATGCGTGCCGCAACTAAGAGTTCACATGCCACAACTAAGGAACCCGTGTGCCACAACTAAGGAGCTGGCAAGCCGCAACTAAGGAGCCCTGGAGCCGCAATTAAGGAGCCCACCAGCCACAACTAAGGAGCCCACGTGCTGCAACTAAGGAGCTGGTGAGCCACAACTAAGGAGCCCACAAGGAGCAACTAAAGGGCCCGCCTGCCACAACTAAGACCCTGTGCAACCAAATAAATAAATAAATATTAAAAAAAAAAAAAACCTCAGCCTGGGGACTTCCCTGGGAGTCCAGTGGTTAGGACTCCACACTCTCACTGCTGAGGGCCCAGGTTCAATCCCTGGTCGAGGAACTAAGATCCCACAAGCCATGTGGCATGGCCCAAAGCCAACAAACAAACAAAAAAAAACACCTCAGCCTGTGGATCAGGCATCCAATTTTACACACACCTTTAGGAGCCTGCTGGAACACTCACTGTACGGGGATGGAGACTAGTGGGTGCCATCTTTGCCCTCTCCCTTTGCCATGTCCCCTGCATTGGCAGGCAGATTCTTAACCACTGCCCCACCAGGGAAGAAGTCCCTAGGCGATAACTCTTTATTGCCTGGCTCTGGAGGTCAGGGGAGTTTGCGCTCCTGGTCACATGGGACTGTAATAATAGGTGTCACCCAGAAAGGAGTTCATAACCCTGTTTGGCACCATGATTTTTATGACTGCTGCTAGGGGACACTTCTACATCACCTGACTCTGGTGACCAGTAGGGCTTATGCTTGTGGGCCCCCCAGGACTGTAACCAACAGAGAAAGAGTTCCTAAACAGCTGCCACCCCCAGGGCACAGCAAGAGGCAACAGACCTTTGAGGTCTTTCTGTGAAGGAGGCCTATTAGCTAATCATAACGACTGTGGCCTGGGGGCAGGCTTCTAATTAAACAACATACAGAGGGGCTGACTGTAATCCTTTACACACGGCTGGTGCAGTTTCTGCAGCTGACATCCAGAGGATGCCCATCACCTGGCCCTGATGGCCAAAGGGGCTTGTGTTCTGGGGTCTCATGGGACTGTGGCAACTGGGGAGGGATGGCTGTTGGCAGGCTACTATCCTCAGGAGACTGTGCAGACAGCAGACCAAGGCACACTCCCCATTCGTTCTGCGAGGAGGCCACTCTGCCTGTCCTGGAGCTTTCGACTGAGTGGCAGGCCTCAAGTCTGGCACACGTTTGGTGGCCTGTGGAGCTGCTCTCAACAATGCAGACTGGAGACACCATCTTGGTGCTCCTTCTCTGCCTTGCTCCAGCTCACCAGTAACTCCCAAAAAAGAAGCTTATACACTCATCTGGACAGTGTATCCTGATTTTTGCAACTGCTGCCCAGGGGACAGATCATGTGGCTCTGGGGGCCAGCAGGGCTTACATTTGTGGCCCCCCAGAACTGAATATACCTGCATACTTATAAAGCTGCTGCCTGAGGGTCTAGCTTCCAGTCCGACTGAATCTAGGTGCTGAAATCCTCCTCTTTGGGACACTGTCTATTCTTGGCACATCCTCAACTACTGGGAGCTACTAATAACATAACAGGATGCTTGGACAAGCACAAAAGTTTGAGAGATGACCAAAAGTTGGGGCAGGGCTAAATAAAAACTTTTATCTCTTACATGAGTCCACTCGTTCAAGACTGGGAGAAGTGGTTGTTTCTTCTACTGTATAGAAACCAACACAGAGAGTCAAGCAAAATAAAGGAACAGAGGAATATGTTCCAAGTCAGTTAACAAGATAAAACCTCAGAAAAATATCTTAATGAAACAGAGATAAGTAATTTACCTGATAAAGAGTTCAAAGTAATGGTCATAAAGATGCTCACCGAACTGGGAAGACAAATGGATGAACACCGCGAAATCTTCAACAAAGAGATGAAAAATATAAGAAAATACCAAACAGAAGTCACAGAGCTTAAGAATATAATAACTGAACTGAAAAATACACTAGAAGTGTTCAACAGCAGACTGGATAAAGCAGAAGAAAGAATCGGTCAACTTGAAGAAAAGGCAGTGGAACTGACCCAAGCAGAGCAGCAAAAAGAAAAAGAATGAAAAAATTTGACTATAGCTTAAGAGACTTATGGGGCAATATCACACAGACTAACGTTTGCATTATAGGGCTTCCAGAAAGAGAAAGAAAAGGGCAGAAATCTTACTTGAAGAAATAATGGCTGGGGAATTCCCTGGAGGTCCAGTGGTTGGGACTCCAGGCTATTACTGCCGTGGGCCAGAGTTCGATCCCTGGTCAGGGAACTAAGATCGCTCATGGCCAAAATAAATAAATAAGTAAATAAATAAATTACTATCCCTCTACTCTACCATAAAAACTCCTCTTAAGAATGGACTTGAGGACATGGGGTGGGAGGGGGAAGCTGGGGCGAAGTGAGAGTACCATGGACATATATACACTACCAAATGTAAAATAGCTAGTGGGAAGCAGCAGCAAAGCACAGTGAGATCAGCTCAGTGCTCTGAGATGACCTAGAGGGGTGGGATAGGGAGGGTGGGAGGCAGGCTCAAGAGGGAGGGGATATGGGGACATATGTGAGCATATGGCTGACTCACTTTGGTGTACAACAGAAACTAACACAGTATTGTGAAGCAATTATACTCTAATAAAGACCTATTTTTAAAAAACCAACAAACTCCTCTTAAAAAAAAAAAAAAAGAGAGAGAAAAAGAAATAATGGCCAAAAACTTCCCTAACTTGAGGAAGGAAACAGACATTCAGATCTAGGAAGCCCAGAAAGTTCCAAGTAAGATGAACCCAAAGAGACCCACACCAAGACACATTATAATTAAAATGTCAAAAGTTAGACAAAGAATATTAAAAGCAGCAAAAAAAACCAAACAGAAAGTCTTGTTACATACAAGGGAACCCCCATAAGCCTATCCACAGATTTTTCAGCACAAATTCTGCAGGCCAGAAGGGAGGGGCATAAAACATTCAAAGTGCTGAAAGAAAAAAAACTTCCAACCAAGAATACTCTACCTGGCAAAATTATTCAGAATTGAAGGAGAAAGAGAGTCTTCCAGACAAGCAAAAGCTTAAAAGCGTTCCTCACCACTAAACTGACCTTACAAGAAATAAGAAATGTTAAAAAGACTTTTTTAAGTGTGGACTACTATAATCTTAAAAGTACAAAAGTTATTTAACCATTGGAAATTTGAACATTAACTAGGCATTTGGTATTTTTTAATAAGATACATGGTGAAATATTTATGGATGAAATAATATACTAACTGGGATTTGTTTCAAAATATGATGGGGAAGAGCAGGGGCTCTAGATCAAACAAGAAAACAAGATAGACCATGAGTTAATAATTGTTGGAGTTGGGTGATGGGTTCATGAGGGTTCGTCATATTGTCTACTTTTGTTTACATCTGGATATAGCCAAATAACAACTCTGGTGTTTCCCTACTGCTCAGAATATAGTCTAAACTCCTTAACAAGACACAGAAGGCCTTCCATAATCTAACACCAGCCTGGTCATCTCAGCTTATTCACCTTAAAGCCTAACGACACAAACATTCATTGTTCCCTAAACAAGCCACATTCTTTCATATCTTTACACTTTTGCTCATGTTGTTTTCTCCTCCCTTATTATCTCCTAAATGAAACGCTTGTCCTGTTTTAAGTCCCAGCTCAGGTGTCACCTCAATGTGAACCAGATCCCTTCTCCAAGAGAACCAATCCCCCCATTGCCTTAGTACTCTGTTCTTGCCAGCCGTATAGCAATGAGTTGTATTACTCCTGAACTGTAAGGTGGCTGCAGAAGAATGAGTTCCTGGATGTAAGAGGACAGAATTTTCTAATAAAACTATAAGCCAGGTGATGAGGGCAGAGACTACAGAGTCAACTAGACCTGGGTCTAAATCCTAACTCTAATACTAGAAGAATGGCCTTGGGGAATTCACATAACTTTCTAGACCTCAGTTTTCTCATCAGTAAATGGAGTAATAATAGTAATTACCTCATAGGCTTCTTTTTTTTTTTTTGGTCACACCGCAAGGTATATGGTATCTTAGTTCCCCAACCAGGGATAGAACCCACGCCCCTGCAGTAGAAGCACAGTCTTAACCACTGGACTACCAGGGAAGCCTCCCACACAGGCTCCTTAAGGAGCTCAAATGAGATACTTTAAGGAAAATACTTAACCTGACACATAATAGGGCTCAATAAATTTGAGATTATTACTTTTAGAATGAGAAGAATACCTACTTCATTCTGTTGGTGGTATATAAATAATTAACATACAACACCCTACAAAGTCTAGCACAAGATAAACACTGGTAGCTAGTATTAACTTTAAATTAGGCCCTCTGAACAGTTCATGTCTCCTGTTCTCAAAAAAATAAACAGTCTGAACTGTTTGAATTGTGTAAACTTCGTATTACACAATTTCAAACCTTCTTCTCATGTTTATAATCTTGATCATTTGTTTCTATGAAGTTGTAATTCGTGGGTGCACTAAGTTTGTCAATTTCTTTATCGATGAGAAGAGGAATTGGCGTACTTCATCTCCAGGGTCTCTCCAAACCTTAATTCTTCTTTCATCTCATGGATGACAGCAGGATTACAGAAATATGAATACCTTGGCTTCTCTTTAACTCTTCAGTGAAACCACTACTATACTAAACAGTCTGAAAGACTGCTTGACGGTGAGGCCCATGCCTTCTATATCCCCCATACCTAGCATAGTGTTCAGTACTCCTCAAATCCTCAATACACATTCAGTGAATTAAATACAATGGCTAATAAATTAAACACATTATGAATCAATAATGACAAAGCTTTCCGAACGCCTACAATACTTTCAGGGCTCAAATGCTTCATAAAATGAATTATCAACCAAATACTAAACAACTGTAATCAAATCAAAGTAAAATATGATTACAAACGGGGTCTTTAATTCAGAAGTATACTAAATCAAAAAGTTTCATGCGCCCTCTCCTGGCCAACTATTGGAATAACACTAAGTTAAAGCAGGAAACGAAGAGCTCATAAAGTACAATCGAAAATAAAACTAGTTCAAAATTTAAGGCTTTGTTTTTTTTTGCCATGCCAATCGTCTTGCAGGATCTTAGCTCCCCGACCAGGGATTGAACCCAGGCCACGGCAGTGAAATCACTGAGTCCTAACCACTGGACCGCCCGGGAATTCCCAAAACTTAAGGCTTTTATGAGACCACTTTATGTAAGAAAGCCTGTGAAGAGTCACTAAAGAAAACAAATTCAAGAAAAGGAAGTTGGGGGACTTCCCTGGTGACACAGTGGTTAAGAATCCGCCTAACCCATCACCAAAGAAATCTACAAACAATAAATGCTGGAGAGGGTGTGGAGAAAAAGGAACCCTCTTGCACTGTTGGTGGGAATGTAAATTGATACAGCCACGATAGAGAACAGTATGGAAGTTCCTTAAAAAACTAAAAATAGAACTGCCATACGACCCAGCAATCCCACTACTGGGCATATACCCTGAGAAAACCATAATTCAAAAAGAGTCATGTGGGCTTCCCTGGTGGCACAGTGGTTGAGAGTCTGCCTGCCGATGCAGGGGACACGGGTTCGTCCCCCGGTCCGGGAGGATCCCACATGCCGCAGAGCGGCTGGGCCTGTGAGCCACGGCCGCTGAGCCTGAGCGTCCAAAGCGTGTGCTCCGCAACGGGAGAGGCCACAACAGTGAGAGGCCCGCGTACCGCAATTAAAAAAAAAAAAAAAAACTCATGTTATTAGATGCATCAAGGTAAAAAGTTCTTTGTTCCAAATTTACTTCAGATAACATTAATCCCACACTTGAGGCTGAATAAAAGAACATCCTCCCTCTTGCCTCCATTAAAATCTAAAATAAAAAGCTGAAGTGATATGTATATTCTCATAACTCAGTATAAATTTAGTACTTAGTGAAAGTCAAGGACAATCAAACAAGGAAACAAGAATTTAGCAAACAAAAAAAGTGAAATCCCAGCAACTATGGACCATGGTAAGTTCAGAGTTTTTCGACCTCAGCATTACTGACATTTTAAGCAGGACACGCTTTGTTGTGAGGGCTCTCCTGTGCCTTTGTCATAAGGATGCTTAGTGGCATCCCTCACCTCTACCTACTAGATGCCAGCAGCACCCCCTGCCTTGTGACAATCTTGCAGCGCCTCCAAATGTTGCCAAATGTCTCCTGGGGGGAGGTGAGAGACAAAACTGCTCCCAATTGGAAGTCACTATTAGCTAAAGCAGCATTAAAACAAACACAAAAACAAAATGACAGTGCTAGTTTTTGCAGACTAGGGAGCATGACCTCTCTGTTCCAAAAGGTTCCAGTTATCACGCCATACACATGTGGATGGTTAGTAAGTCAGATTTTCTCACTCTGTAAAGCAATAATGACTGAATGCCTAAATTTTACATTCTTATTCATAAGAATAAGCGGGCCCTTAAGGCTGCCTGGCATTCCTACTGTATTTCTCTAGTCCATTTACTCTCCTAGCCCCTGTAGACAAACTTCATACCTCTTCCTTGCTAGTTAAACCTCCCATATCTCCTCCCTCATCCTCAGTCTCGGCTGAAAATTGTGCTTATTCCCTGAGAAAACTGAAAAATCAAAAGAGAACTTCCAGGGGACTTCCCTCAGTTAAGAATCTGAGCTCCCAATGCAGGGGGCCGGGGTTCAATTCCTGGTCAGGGAACTAGATCCCACATGCATGTCACAACTAAGGAGCTGGCAAGCTGCTACTAAGGAGCCCGCGAGCTGCAACTAAGGAGCCTGCTGGCCGCAACTAAGAAGCAGGTGAGCCACAACTAAGAAGCCCACCTGCCGTAACTAAGACCCAGCACAACTAAATAAATTAAATTAATTAATTAATTGTTGCTTTTAAAAAAGAAGAAGAAGAGAACTTCCACAAGCTCCCACCACCTAATCTATATACCCACCAGCATCCATACCCATACAAACTTACTATCGTCACTTGTTACTATGAATGCAAGTCTATGCCCTAATCAGGACCAATCTCATCCCTTGCTCCCTAAATCCTATTTCTTCCCATCTACTCAAGGGCACTGCTTCGGCAATGCTTTCTTCCCCCTTTAAATCATCAATTTTTCTTCTTTACTGGAACACTACCATCAGCAAACAAATATACTCTAATATCTCCCAACTTAACTGTCCCCTGACCAACTCCCTATAGCTACTGCTGCAAAACTCCTTGACTGAGTTACCTAAACTCCCTGTCTCTAATTCCAGCCCTCCCATTCATCCTTAACCCTCTCCCATCATTCCATCAAAAGTGCTTTATCAAGGTCATCGAAGATATCTGTGTTGTAAAATCCAGTGGACAATTCTCAGTCCTCATCTGAGAATGATCTAAGTATCCCTGGTAAAAGGGCTCTCAGACTACCCAACAATTCCAGAAAGCACAGGCACAGCAATGAAGACCCAGTGCTGCCAAAAATAAATTCCTCACACCACCACTAAGCAACGCTCTGACACCAGCTGGGTGTCCTACAATTCAATTCAATTCTGACACTCTCTACCTAGGGACAGCATCACATTAAGGGCTCTGTCCCACAAGACCACCCTCCACTTCTGATGCCAGTTACAAGCTCAGGTTGTTACCTGTGCTTCTGACCAACTGGCTATAAATCAAGAGGTTCTCATGATGCCCTTCTTGGGTTTGATTAATTTGCTTCACCAGCTCACAAAATTCAGGAAACCCATTTACTCACTAGATTACTGATTTTTTATGAAAGACAGTAAAAGATATGAATCAAAAGCCAAATGAGGAGATACATAGGGCAAAGTCGCAAACAAAGGAGCTTCTGTCTTCGTGAAACTTGGGGCCCAGCACAGTGACACACAGAAGCATTCTGGTTCCCCACTCAGAAGCTCTCTGAACCCCCTCCTTTTGGCTTTTTATGTAGGCTGCATTACATAGGCAGGATTAACTAACTCATCGGCCTTTGGTAACTGATTCAACCTCCAGTCCTTCTCCCCTCCCTGGAAACCAGGAGGTGGTGGGACTAAAAGTTCCACCCCTCTGTTCATGGTTGGTTCCCTTGGCAACCAACCCCCATCCTTAGGTGCTTCCCCAAATTCACCTCATTAGCATAAACCCAGTTGTGGTGGAAAGGGGCCATGTCAGGAATAACAAGACACCCATTTCACTTTATGGCTCTGAAGCCATAAACTGAGGACAAGAGAACAAATATGATGACAAAAGAAGCTGCCATAACCCTATGGCTCAGGAAATTCCAAGGGTTTTGGGAGCTGTGAGCCAGAACCAGGGACAAAGACAAAATATACATGAGAAATATATTTTGGCCTATTTGTCATAAATCATAATATCACATCTGGTCACCTGCTCTTCCTTGAGGCACTTTCTTTACTTGAGTTCCAAGACACTACACACTCTGGGTTTTCCTCTCACCTCTCTAGACACTTCTCTAGTCTCCTTTGTTTTGTCCTCCTCAACCTGATCTGTAAATGTTGGCTGCCTCAGGTAGGAATCAATCCTTGGACTCTTGTGCTTTCTATCTACTCTCAGAGTGAAGTCAACCAGACTCATGGCTTTAAATACCGTTCATACACTGATGGCTCCCAAACCCACAGGCCTTCTATGAACTCCAAACTCATATATCCAATTGCATCCTCACGTCTCTACCTCACACTCACAAGCCCCAAATCGAGCTCCTGATGGTCTCCCCAACTTGCTCCTCTGGAAGTCTTCCTATCTCAGCAAATGGTGACTCCACGCTTCCATCTGCTCAGGTCGTAAACCCTGGTGTCACCCTTCTTTCTCACAACCCACGTCCAATTCACCAACAGGTCCTGTCAGCTGCTCTTAATGCACTGCCAGAATCCAACCATTCACCCACCTTCACAGCCACCCTAATCCAAGCCACCATAATCTCAAACTTGAAATATCCAGTGGTCTCTACTTCTATCCTTGCTCCTCATCCCCACTCTGGTCTGTTCTGAACACAGAAAGAGCCACCATCCATAAACATATAAGTCCGATCATATCACTCTTGTACTGAAAATCCACCAATGGTTTCCCATCTCAGAATAAAAACCAAAGTACTTACAATGATCCATAAGGCTCTACATGATCTCCTATTCCTTCTTCTGACCTCATCTCCTACTACGACCTCCCCTCCTCACTCACCGCTTCTGACCATACTAGGTATGTTCCCTCCTCAGGGCCTTTGCACTTATGTCCCATCTCTCTAGAGTGGTGTTTACCCAGATGCTGGCGTGCCTTGACAGCCTGCTCCCTGGTTTCTTGCAGATCTTTACACAAATGCCATCTTAATGAGGCCTTTCCTATCTAAAACTGCAACCTCCCTCTTGTATACACACACTTCCTATTCCCATTCCCTGCTCTCATTTTCTCCTAAGCAGTTGTCACTATCTAATATACTCTGTATTTTACTTATTATTTGCCTCCCTCACTAGATTGTACACTTCATGAGAGCAATGATTATGTTCTTTGTTCACTACAAAATTCCTAGTGCTAGAATAGCCTGGCACACGGCAGGCACTACATACACATTTGTAGAATGAATTAGAGAATACAGGGGGCAGCCAGGTAATATAAATAAGAGGGCTGGGTATAGGTACCTATGTAAAAATTTCACACTTGGTTGGAAAATGAGGAAAACTGAAGAATATACATCCCATCTAAAGAGTGGTACACTCTTCTGCTCTAGAAAATTGTTGCCACGCTTTGCAATGCATAATAGAATCTAGAAACCTAGATTTTTATGAGCAAGCTACTACTTTTTAAACACTGATTGAAAAAGAAGCTTTTAAACACAATATAACATACAGACAAAACATATCTGTAGGCTTGATTCATCAGACAGATCTCCAATCTGTAACCTCTCGGGGTAAGCTAGCACAGCCCCAAAGCGGCTATCTAAAATGTTTCATTCTTCCCTGCCCCCATGTTACTCTTCTTTTTCATGATATAGCACATATTTATTCATTTATTTTTATTTATACTTATATACTTTTGGGAGTTTGGCCCACTATAGAGGGGATGAGAACAAATTTAAAAAGTCACAATTCTCAGTAGAACAATTTTTAAAAAGAATCTGAGAATAAATCAGAAAGTTTATAAATGTATTCTTGTTCAACTTCCTAGTTCACAGATCTAACATCTTCCCTCAGAAAAGCCTCTGGTGTCAATAATCATGTGAAAATAAGGCATTAAACCTTTCAGATCACTACTGTATCATTCAGAGTAATAACAGTCATATTCTAGTGAGTAACTAACTGCATGGGTATATAGAGCTTCTAAAGCCCTCATTTTGTCCTAAGGAATACTTAAAAGAATTTGTATAATCAGCATAAACTATTCTATTACATAAAGCTGGAAATCTGTACCTATACTTAATTTGCCATTAGGATTCCTTCTTGGCACTGGAGTGGAAAAACCTGAATCTCATTTCTGGCAATCTCTCAGACTACAACTTGCATCTGTTCAGGCTGACTGATGGTTCAACTTACACTTACTGACCAAGTAATAAGGATAGGGTACTACAGGTACTATTCTAGGTGATGGGAATGCAAAGAGACATAAAACCTATTTCCAGCCCTCAAGTGACTTAGAATTCAGTTAGAGAGATAAAGGATTAACCATAATGTGCAACAGGCATTACAATGTCAGAAGAAGTCACAGGAGGGCTGGGGTAATCAGGATGGCTTTAAGGAGTTGGGACTTGAGCTGAGTGTTGAACAAAGTATGGACTTCCACGTTCAGAAATCTGGTAAAAGAGCACTCCAGGTTAAAGGCATAGCAAAAGTAAAGGTGTGATTTACAGGGCATCTTTCCGAAAAAAAGGACCTGAAGATGATACAATAGACCTGTTTTGAAAGAGAATACAGTGGGCTGAATGCTGGCCCCAAAGATATGTGCACATCCTGACTCCCAGAATCTGTGAATAATACATTCTATAGAAAAGGAGGTAATTAAGTTAGGGATCTTGAGAGGAGGAGCTTATCCTGGATTATCTTGTTTGGCCCTAAATGTAATTGTGTTTTTCTTAATGAGAAAGATGCAGAAAAAGTTTTGAAACAGAAAAAAGGAGGGAAAGGTGAGATAAAGACAGAGAGAAGCCGGAAGAGGCAAGGAATGGATTCTCCCCTATAGCCTCCAGAGGGAGTACAGCCCTACTGACACCTTGATTTTGGATTTCTGGCCTCCAGAACTGTGGGAGAATAAATTTCATTTGTTTTAAGTCACCCAGTTTGGGGTAATTTCTTACAGCAGCCCTAAGAAACTAATACAGAAAACTTTCAGATCCATGAGTGAGACATGAAGGAGATACAAACTCTGATTGAAAGAAGAGTCCTGAGAGTGCTTTCAAAGGAATGAAGTGTCACATAAACAAGAGACTCACTAAACAAACATAAATATTATGGAATTGAAAATGTCCATCTATAAGGTCTCCTTGTTTTAATGCATGGCCATTTTAGGGCTTATTGTCAAGCCTCAATAATGGTCAATTTTTCTTTTTTCAAAAGTAAATGTCAGGAAACTTGCCTGGTGGTGCAGTGGTTAAAAATCTGCCTGCCAATGCAGGGGACACAGGTTCGATCTCTGGTCCAGGAAGATCCCACAAGCCACAGAGCAACTAAGCCCATGTGCCACAACTACTGAGGCCGTGCTCTAGAGCCCACGAGCCACAACTACTGAGCCCACACGCCACAACTACTGAAGCCCGTGCACCTAGAGCCTGTGCTCCACAACAAGAGAAGCCACCGCAGTGAGAAGCCTGCGCACCGCAACAAAGAGTAGCCCCTGCTTGCCACAACTAGAGAAAGCCCGTGCACAGCAATGAAGACCCAGTGCAGCCAAAAATAAACTAAAAAAGAAAAAAAGTAAATGTCAGGGAATTCCTTGGCGGTACAGTGCTTAGGACTCCATGCTTCCACTGCAGGGAGCACAGGTTCAGTTCCTGGTCAGGAAACTAAGATCCCGCAAGCCACACAGCGCAGCCCACTCCCCTCAAAAAAAAAAGTAAATGTCAGCATACACTTGATTTCTATTTGAATCCTTTTAACTAAAACATTAAAATAAAAGATCACCAAATTATACCATTTTGATCATGGTTTGTGGTTCTTGGGGACTGTTGTCACTTTCAGGAAATACAACCTGAAGTGATTAGGAGTAAAGTACCATAACATGTACAATTCACTTTCAAATGATTCAGGGAAAAAAGCATGTATATTTATAGAGTTATGTTTACAACTGATGAATCCAGCTGAAGGACATTGTAATCTTTCAACTTTCCTATACGACTGAAATTTCTCAAAATATATTGAGGAAAATATTTCACCCATTAACACAAGGGTCACTGCCTGACACATTTTCCAACATACTTTACACCACTAATCATTATTGTGTAGTTACGTTTATTATTGTGTATCATTATTGTCCTTTCGTTTCGTTATGATGTCCCAGTGCAAAGATTCCTATACTAAGGGTTATGAAATTACAAGCCAAACTATGAATGCGATATGCATTTTTCTGGGAACATTTCTTGTGGCTTTCGCCACACTCTCAAAGAGGTCTGTGACTCAAATTTAAGAACCACTGTCCTAAAGGGCAAGGAATCACGAGCCCTCAGATCATAGGATAAGATCTATTTAAGAGAGCACAAATCAGCGGGGCTGTCAAATCTGCTGGCCATGGCACTCAGAACATTGAAAGCATGGATGCATGAAAACAAGAGGTAATTGCTACCCCTTACACTGGAAAAGTCTCTTAAGAGTGACTCAACTGAATAGGCTAATGTATATTTCAGTTTCTTATCTTCCTGCCAGTTGTTCTACAAAAGTAGGGCTGATAGATGAAATATGTAATCTCATCTAAGAGTGTTGAAAAACTACTGATTGGTTCCAGCATTAAATCTGATTCCTCTCAAACAACTTCACAGCAATATCATCCCGAGTCAACACCTCCACAGTGCCAGGCGCTAAAATAGACATTTTATGTATTAGTCTCTTAGTTCTCACAACCACCCTTGAAGTTAAATATTATCCTCATTTTTTGATATGAGGAAACTGAGCCTCACAGAAGTTAAACAAATGGCCCAAGACCGCAATACCTGTCCCTGACAGAGACCTAAAATCCAGCTCTATCACCTGAAGCCCAGTATTTATTCAAATATATCACACTGTTCTCATCATTTATCCACCAAATTGCCGATTCATGACATTTCCAACTTGGTTTATCTTGTGGAGAATTTTAACCTATGTACAGCTTAGTAACCAGTGCCTTCAAACTTTTAAACCACCAAAATATACTCTTCATTCTTTAAACTTAAACTCACCTCTTCCAGAAAGACTCCTCCGACAAACCCCTTCAGGGCTCATCACTCAGTTCCTCCCAGGATGTGATACAGCACTATTTTAACCCAGAGAATTTTTTGTTTAGATCCTAGGTTTGCCATGTAACCTTCAGTAAGTCACAAAAATTCCCAAATGCATGCATCAGTAAAATGGGAGACTTGAAATTCAAAGGTTGGAAATTGTCAATCTGCTGCCAAATATAGCCTGCAGAAAAGTTTTATTTGGTCAGCAGCATTTTTTTTAATCCAATTCAATGCCTTTAGAGGAGGAATGCACCCTATGACTGCCACAGGCCCTACCACTCTCTTTTTACAAAGACCACGTCTGCTAGTTTATTCATTTCTATTACCTGTCTGGCAATTGGTATGTAATTAAGTTTCCAACCACTGAATTAGATATCTAAAATTTTACACGGTCATCAAAAGCATTAGTTATGCCTTTTCTACTTAGTTTTCATGTGGTCATTTCCCCACTAAAAAGTTCAGAATGGGGACTTGCAAAATTATATAACTTCAAAACTAGAAAGAGCCTCCAAGACTACCTAGCAAAATCCAACCCTCTTGTATTACACAGATGACAAGACTGAAGCCAAGTTGCTTTAGTTAGTTGCTCAGAGCTTCCCAATATAAGTCAGTGTGGGACAATTTAAATCAACAAAAATCAACAAAATATTCACTTTGTGCAAGACCCTATACTGGAGCTACAAAAAAAACAAGAAGTGTCCCTAACTGTCCAGGATACACGAGGTAGCAAAAGACACAGACACATATACATGAAGCCATTATTTAAGGAACACATACTAAAGGAAAGGAGAAATTGATTTCTTTCATTTTTAGTGAGATCATGAAGGGGAAACAGTTAAAGAGGGGTCTGAATAATGAGGACTGCTGTTACTGACAGAAAGTGACAGAAAATTATGAAAAACCAAGAAACAAGTAAAGGCACAGCACACTCAGAAAAAGTAAGTAAATCAGCATGGTTGGGGGTAGGGTGATAGAAGATAATCTACGAAAGCAGTGAAGACAAATCCTAAATGCCAGTACTTCCTACTTTCTTCTGTAGCCCACCTCTTCCTCCCTCGAGCCGAATCTAAGACAAAGCTAGATATAATGGGAACTCAATAGTAGTTTATAATGATAAAAACACTAATGGAAGCTAAGATTTAGAGCGGGATTATTATACACCATGCACTGTACAAAACACTTCATAAGCATTATCTCATTTAATCCTGATTAAAAATATATGAGGGAGTACTAATTTTCCTCTCATATCATAGAAGATAACTGAAGCTGAGAAAGAATAAGTAACTTTTCCAAAATCGCAGTTAAAATGTGGACTCACACTCAACTTATCTGTCTCCAAAGTCTATGGACTAAACCAAAATTAATGTTAACAAATACATCGATCAGAAAATTTACAATCAGATTATCAACCTCCAAAGAGCCACAGCTGTACTACAGAAGAAGAACAATAAGAAGGGAGCAGAGAAAGCCTCTTGCCAGTACTGACTTCAGCTGCATTCCCTAACCTTAACGCTTTGTCTTGAGGTCAAAGAATGCTCTAAAAATATAGTATAAAGCTTCAAAATTCCTGTAACTGACGGACCTTGGGCAACTTACTTTACTTTGCGGTCTTCAATTTCCTTGTCTGAAAAAATGGGTATAGCAGTACCTACACTACGTAGGATGCTGTGAGAAAGAGATAAGGCGTACAAAGATTTTAACAATGTCAGGCACGATGTAAACCGCACCTGTCTGCAATACAGTCCCTGCCCGTAATAAGCAAATAATTACAGAGATAACTAGAAAAGTACGCTCCCAATTTGGACGGGAGAATCTAACCATATCCAAAAAGATCAAAAAAAAAGTGTTCAGAAAGGACATTTACAACGTCTCTTCGGTCATAGATAATCCTGATACCCGCAGGGCTATGCAATACGGCGGTGAAAACACAGGGTGGCAAAGCAGAGACTAGCTGTCTCATTCGCTAGCCTCAGAGCCTAAAGCAGAGCCTGGCACTTAGGCTCTAAGTAACTGAGACTAGTAAGACTAAGGCTTGGACCCTTCCCCAACTCCGAGGCGAAAGACTTACCCCAAGGCCAGCTTCCCCCTCAGATTCTGCATCCATAACGCACCTGCAATATCAACACACGCCGTCAATTCAGACTCCCACCTCACTCCCTCCCTCCACCCACCAAGAAATCCTTACCCAAACGATCCAGTATTGCCGCCGCCATCTTTCTCCCGCCCTCTACGGAAGCCTCCGAGTTCAGAGGCCGTGTGGGCAAAACGCATGCGCAATTCTCCGGCCTTAACCCCCCCCCCCCTTATCGCGAGACCGAGCCGCAACTGACACCCGAGGTGTTGTCATGGAGACCGTGAACACGCGGCCGGCGCTTAAAGTGTGGTCAGATCAGCCTTGCTTGGGAAAGAATTACTTAACAAAGGTCAAAGACTAGCGAGTTTCCGAAAATTCGTCGGGATCCAGAAAAACTGCGAAGCCTCACCTCACAAATGGTCTGAAAGGATTTGGAAAACAGAGACCGTGAACGAAGCCAACTAACCTGGGAGGGCTTCAGTTTTCTCAAAAGAACTAAGTATCCCTACGGCACAGGCTTGTGAAGATCACTAGAGATTGTGTGAAAGCTCTTTTAAAGAACAAACATACAAACTACTATGTATAAAATAAATAAGCTACAAGGATATTTTGTACAACACAGGAAATATAGCCAATATTTTATAATAACTTTAAATGGAGTATAATCTTTAAATATTGTGAATCACTATATTATACACCTGAAACTAATATTGCAAATCAACTATACTTCAATAAATAAATAAAAATAAAGAACCAACAGTTCAAATACAAAGTATGATGCTAATCTCCAGGTTGCCCTCCAAGAGATAAGGGTTAATAATCAGCAGGAACTTGCTACCATATATGGCCAGCAGGCATTTCACTAAATCTCGTGTATTCCTCACAGCAATCCAACTAGACCTGTATTATCAGGTCTTCAATTGAGAAAAAAGATTTAGGATAGGTTAACGTCTCTCAGATAATACCTGGCAAAAACAGTGGTCAGTCTAGGGTTGGGTGCCTCCAAAGTTAGTGCTCCTACCCACATCCGAATAAGTAAATGTATGTGTGTATATATATATTTTTTTCATTAGCATAGATAGCTCTGGTTTCGTTTGCTACATATGCAAGAGTTCCTGGTATCCAATGAAAACAAGCAATACTGAGTAGAAGAGTGTACGCGCAGAAACTGAGCATTTTAGGACGTTTGAGTTGGAAGGAAACTTTGGTTCTTTTTCCTCCACAGCACTTAACACAAACAGTCCCTTCATAGAGTTGGCACTTAATCAGATCAAAAGAGAGTCACTCTATTCTGCTGCTTCTTGAGTATCAAAAACCAGAGCCAGAATTTCCACCCAGTTGCAGAAACCCTTGTTTTTGATTTCTGATTCGAACTTTTATCTTTTTGTTAATTGTCTTCTTGTAGATACGTTTAAAACATCTCCAGAGCTACCAAGGCGCCCCGGCACATAGCTTTAAAAAAATATTTGATGGGACAGGGTTGAACAGGTCCAGAGAATAAACCAGCAGTGCGGGGAGGTGACTCCATCATTCTAACCTCTTAATTAACCTTCCTTGCTGTAGCAAGTGAGAATACCTAACCAGCAGCACCAGACCCTCCAGCCGCAGGCGGCATTGATGGAGCAAAAAGCCGCCCGCAGGGCCCAGCCTTTCCCAGCCCCGAGGCCGCAGGAGCGGCGCGCGCAGTGAGACCTGGACCTCCGCGCGCGCCGTAGCAGCGTGCCCCAGGAGGCGGGGCTCTAAATTAACCCCGCCCCCTTCCCGTCTCTGGCGTAGGGCTACGAACTGTCTGCCTCATTCCCGGTTGCTCGTGATCATGGGACAGGAACCGCGCACGCTGCCGCCCTCCCCTAACTGGTACTGCTCCCGATGCAGTGATGCCGTGCCCGGGGGCCTCTTCGGCTTCGCGGCGCGGACCTCTGTCTTCCTTGTCCGCGTGGGCCCGGGAGCGGACGTGATCCCAGGGACGTCTCCATTTCGAGGTAATTCCCCACCTCTTGGCCCCAGCCTTCCTGCACTAATTGCGTTCCCCGGGGGCGCCGAGTGGGCGTGTCCATCCACCCCCCTCTCTATTGATGGGGAAACTGAGACACGGGCAGGGAGAAGGGTCCGCTCACAGTCATCCAAACTGAGTCGTGTCCCGGTCTCCGAGGTTGGCTGTACACCACGCTGCGGCTGAGTGGTCCCGCCTCTTGGCGCTCTCACGTGGATCCGCTGGCTTACTGAAGAGTTACCCATGTGTCTCGCCAGGAATTTATAACACCTAGCCCTTCCTCCCCAACCCAGTGCGTGCGGGCCCCCTGAGAGCCTTCCTGGGATTGGGTGCTGCCTACAGCTCCAGGTCCTAAGAGAGATCCTACAAATATATGATACTCATTTCTGTAAGATGAATGACTTGAGCCGGATGCTTTCAGGCTCTAAACTAGGTTTTGATTATGTCTTGGGATATGGTATGCCAGATACTTATTCTTTTCCAAATGACTTCTGGCCAGATCTAAATAGGAATCCCTTTTACATTCTTCACTTGAGCTGCTCCTCAGCCTAAGAACTAGGCACATCAAGTGATATGAATGGTATTTTACAGTTGAGAAGACTGAGACCCAAGAAGATAAAAAGACTTGTCTGAAGTCAGGTGGCAGAGCCAATACCAGCAGTTGGGGTTTCTGATTGTGAGTCCCTGGAAATGTTTGTTATTCCATGGGATAAGTGAGGCCCCAATCACCATCTAACAACAGAAGGATTCTGCCTGGAATCCTAGGTAGCACTTTAATCTGGAGTCTGGTTTTGCTTGAAGTCATAGGGGAGTTGGTGGGACACACCGAAAGGGTGTCTGGCTTCACGTTTTGTCATCACCCGGGTCAATACAACCTCTGCGCCACCAGCTCTGATGACGGGACTGTGAAAATCTGGGATGTAGAGACAAAAACAGTTGTGACGGAACATGCGCTCCATCAGGTACCATGACTTGCTGGTTTCTCAGACCATTATTATTTATCTGTACCAGAGTTCTCTTCCTTCAAGTATAGTTTTGCTAGCTCATCTGTGCAAGGTAACTTTTATAATTGTGTTTGTTCATTAGATTAGAAGCTCTATACTGTAAGGTACCTCAAAACTTTTATGGAAGGAGATACATATAAATCAGAGGTCAGCAAACTGCACTGCTGCCTGCTTTTGCGAATTCTTTCATTGGAATACAATCACAGTCATTCATTTAAGTACTGTCTACAATTTTAAGTATTGGCTGCTTGACACACTACCGTGGCAGAGTTGAGTAGTTACAACAGAGACAGTATGGCCCACACAATCTGAAATATTTACTCTCTGGCACTTTACCGTGAAAAAGACTCCTGATATAAACCGTAAGTGAATGAAACTTGTTTCCAAACTAGATGATTAATTGATATACCTGCCTAGAGAATGTAGGAAAGGACTCAGTTAATCATAGTAAGGACTTTGCATTAATCTATCAAAGGAAGAAATTTTTTAAATGGCTTTTTGATCCCCAGTAGCCTAAATTCTCCTTTCATTTGGTTATAATGTAGTCTTGCTCTACAAGTGGTCCTAACAGTATTTATTAAGTACCTATAATGTGCCTAGCATTATACAAGTTAAAAACTAAGTAAAAAAAAGTTCAGCATTGACAAATGAAAAGCAAAGATATCTTTGTTTTGTTTTAAAGCATACAATATCAGCATTGCATTGGTCTCCTCTAGTAAAGGATTTACTGGTATCTGGAGATGAAAAAGGAGTAGTTTTCTGTTACTGGCTTAACAGAAATGACAGCCAGCACCTCTTTATAGAACCCAGGACAATTTTCTGTCTTACTTGCTCACCTCATCATGAAGATTTAGTAGCCATTGGGTAAGTACTGTGCCATCTGCACTGATGATCTATTTTTGTTTATGATCTTATTTTGCATTTTCTTTACCTTCTCCTGTCCCTTTATTCTTCAGAGGAAACCATTTACAGGTACTAACCACTCTCCCTTCACCCCTGGTATCATTTATTCTTGTGACCTCTGGGTCCTCATTGTCTCTCCCATTCTATTTTTGTTTCCTTGGTTTCCATGATACTGTACTTTACTCATTCTTCATATCTGATTTCTTCAGTCAACCTCCAAATGTCAGAAATGTCCTCTTTCATCTTTTTTCCCTCCATACTTACCCTTGGTTATAACATTTACTCCCAAAGTGTCAAATGACTCAGCTCTGTGTCTTGTTCTCAGCTCTCCCACTCAATTGGGAAAGCGATCTGGCATTGGGATCTGTCTCCCCAGTGATCACCAAGGTTGTTTCACACGAGCTGCCTGAGAGCACAATCCCCTCTCCTTTACCACTCCATTTACTTCTCTCCCAAAGATGTTCAGTCTCTCTAGTTTGAATACTAGACATAAGCACAAAAATGTAGGAGGAGAAAGTTCAACTGGAGTGGATTCAAGAGACTGGGAGGTGAGGTAGATACACATGGAGACAACGTTTCCACAGTTTGTTGTGACAATGTGCATATAGACATGAAGCCAGAGGAGGTGTATGGGGGTCAAGGGAGTATTAAATGGAAGATAACAAAGGCATGTTTTTATGCTGATGCTGAGGCAGAAAAGGGGGAGCCTGTGGCAGGGGTGAACAGTGAAGAATGCATGAGTGATAACGGGAGGTCAAGAGGAAACTGGATCCAGACCACAAGTAGAAAGAACAGCTAAGAATGTGGAAATAGGTGCGAGAAGGTTCACAGATCTTGTTGGAAGAGGAGGGTGTTTCATTCTGATGGCTGCTGATTTTCTTAGTGAGGCAGAAAGAGGTGCAGAAGAAGTCAAAGAGGTGGAGTCAAGTTCAGGGTGGGGAAGGAGCTGGATGCAGGAAGAGGGTATGTATACAGTCATCTCAGAGAAGAGGAAAATGAACTTACTGAGAGAAACTGCAGGTCCTGTGGTCCTGGTTGAGTGCCAAGCCAAGGACTGTGGTCATGAATTTTAAGTAAACTACTCAAATTGGCTGAGAAAGGAAATGGTGGGATTCAACCAGATTTGGGGTTTTGTGGAGTAAATACCCCTGAGAGAAAGGGGGAACAAAGGAGATAAGGGTGTTTTTTAAGGAGTGAATATAATGATGGATCATAAAATCTGCACTGCATGGGGCAAAGGACAGGAAGACAGGTGTGGGTGAGTTAACAGTGAAAATGGAAGGGGTCTGTGATCGGAGGTCTCCACGAAATGGGAGCATTGTCTTGGTGGGAGTACAAGAGAGGGAGCAGAAAGGGTGGTAGGCAGGGGTCAGAGAAGCGTGAATCAAACTGACCTTGAAAGATGAGCAGGAATTCACAAGAAGAGTCTTTCAGGTGGAAGACAATCAAAGAGGATTGAATCAGAATTTGTTTTTAGAGGTTCAAAACAGTCCCTGAAGTCTTGACTGAAATTGTAAAACAGGTTGATCACATGACTATTAGGTTATATATCTTGATGGTTTTCAAAGTCTGTGTCTTCAAAGATTTGATATATTCTATGATTTCATGTTTTTTAAATAAAGCTGTAATGGGGAGAAAAAATTTTTAACAAAAGGAGAAAAAATAAATAAAGCTGTAGTGGTATTTTTCCCTGTAGGACCGTCTAGTGTATAGGAAATGTAAACAGGTATGTCCACTTTGGAGAGCAATTTTGCACTTTCTAGTAAAGCAACAATGTGTATATCTTAACATCCTATTACTAGGCATCAAACCTGAAACTGGCTTAAGTGTGTATAAAATTCTTAATAGCATTTTTTGTTTGTAATGGTAGAAAAAAAATGGAAGCCCTTCAAAAGGAAAATGAGTAACTAAACTTGTGGTATATTCATAGAGTGGAGTACTATGCAATAGTATAAACGACTGACCAGGAACTAGAGTTACATGTGTCAACATGAATGACTCACAAAAAGAATGAGTGAAAAAAGCAAGCTACAGAAAAACAGACAACATGATACCATTTATATGAAGTTTCTAAATGTACAAAGTAATTCTGTATCTTATTTAGGAATATATACAAAGAAAGGCTAGGATTAATGTAACACAAAATTTAGGAATAGCAGTTTACCTCTGGGGAAGAAAGGGAGAGAGGTTTGATTGGGGTGGGATGTACAGAGGACTTCAACTGTATTGGTAATACTTTTTTTCTTAAGCTAGAGAGTAGATATTTCTTGTATCTGAAATACTTCATCATTAAAAAAGAAAAAATAAAACTATTACAATTTCTAAGTTTCTTCCTAATTCAAAAAATGACAGCCTTGGAATATCCAGATCTAGAAGTTAGAATTCTGCAGCTTTTGTTACAAAAGTAAGATCATTTGTAAAAGGAAGGAGATATTTTTCGTTTATTAGGACAAATTCATTTCCAATTAGGGAAATTGCTGGGCCCCTGTCAGAACTATTCTTCTGTAAGTTCCCCTTGGGCACAGGCATGGTCCACTGTTTGAGCTTCGTGACAGGCAATGTGTATAGTATAACTTAATGCCAGGAGTTTGGCATGGGGGAGGGTTTTTTTAAAAACTGGAAAACATGAAATAAGTACTTTGGAATAAGGACAGAACAAGATTATTTCTTGCTCTTTTTCCTTCCCCCCACCCCAAATGCACTTAACTTTTAGAAATGCACAATAACTCCTAAGCCAAAATGTTTCCTAGAAAGACAGTCTGTCTTCATTTTTCAGTAATATTTCTAACTCTCGTTTTTTAGCTACAAGGATGGCATAGTGGTTATAATTGACATCAGCAAGAAAGGAGAAGTTATACACAGGCTTCGAGGCCACGATGATGAGATCCATTCCATAGCCTGGTGCCCCCTGCCTGGTGAAGATTGTTTATTCATAAATCAAGAGGAAAATTCAGGTAGAGATGATTTAAGAGGGTTCAGTACTCTTTAGACCTAAAGAACAAATTAGGTAGAATAGTACAATTTGAATTATGTTTAAAACTAGATTTTACAGATCAAATCTATGAAAACAGTAACTAAGTTTCAGGAACCCTTGCAAACTAATTTTTCTTTGATAAGTGCATGTTTAATGCAAATTAAAAACAAAATTACCATCTCTACCCTAGAAGAACTTGAAATCCCCAATGGGAAAGTTATAGCACAAACTCCAGTAAAAAAAGGCTGCTACTTAGCCACTGGAAGCAAAGATCAGACCATTCGTATCTGGAGCTGCTCTAGAGGCCGAGGTAAGACTGACATTTAACATTTCCTTTGTGATATAACCTATTATCAATCCAGTAGAAGTAGAAGCTTATTATTTCTTGTTATCCTCAGTGTTGTGTCATCTGTCAGAAAGCAGTTCTTTACTTTTCTATCCAGAAAGTTTTAGCCTGGGCTGGAGCTCTCTGCACTCTGAACATCTGGCTTTGGTGTTGGCAATGAGGTTTTCTATTGCATTCACAGAAAGATCACTGTCTGGCCTGGAGGGCAAGATGTTTATTATGAGAATGGGAATATCTGAACTTGGCAAGGCCTGGATCGAAGGAATGGAAAAGATCTCTAGAGCTAGAGCTTTTTTTTTTTTTTTTTTTTAATAGAGCTAGAGCTTTTAATGCACAAATGCAGAATTAATAATGTATACCTAATATAGAAGTACCTGTTTAAATGTGAAAGCTCACTTTACCCAAATCACAGAGACCCTCAGTCATAAGCTTTCCCAAACTTCTCTTCGAACAGAACTTTTACCTTAAGTTTATATTGAATAGATTGAGAGGAACTCCAGGCAGACCGAATTCTACCTTTACAGTAAAAATCTAGCTTTTCTCTTTACAGCAGTCTTCTTTCTCCAATTTATGTAAAACCATGGAAGTTTTTTCGTCTTTATCCAAATGCATTAGTACACGTAAAGCAAGCAGCACAGTGCTTGGCACATAGTTAGGGTTCAGTCAGGGGTACCTAGTAGTATAATTTTGGAAAGCAGAATTTTTTAAGGTTTGTGGACTGCTTTTGGACACACTTTGGCTGATACTCCCTAGTAGGGACAACATTGGGCTAGGAATCCCTCCAAAAGGGTAATCTCTGAACTTACAGATGTCTAATACAATGGTATTCAATTCTGGTCATACCGCAGAATCAGCGGGAAGTGCCTACACCCCACCTCGGATCTGCTGAATCAGAATCTCTAGGCGTAGAGCCCTGGCATATGTATTTTTAGAAGCGTAAGTGGTAGTTCTCATACACAGTAGGGACTAAGAACATCTGGTCAGTAGCATGTCAGGAGTGGAGAACTTACCACCGCAACTGCCAAATTTGTCCCCGTTGTTGGATTTCTTGCCAGCTAGAAGATGGAGTCCTACTCTCTGTCCTTCCAACTTTGAAGAATCTTGGGTTGTGTTACCACCTGGGTTCTCAATCCCAGTTGGAACCTCATTTTCCCAGATACATCATATTCTTTTTTTTTTTTTTTTTTCAGTACGTGGGCCTCTCACTGTTGCCGCCTCTCCCGTTGCGGAGCACAGGCTCCGGACACGCAGGCTTAGCGGCCATGGCTCACGGGCCCAGCCGCTCCGCGGCATGTGGGATCTTCCCAGACCGGGGCACGAACCCGCGTCCCCTGCATTGGCAGGCGAACTCTCAACCACTGCACCACCAGGGAAGCCCCACACCATATTCTTAATGATAAGAGACAGCCTGTAAGAGCTTGTTTGACCAAAATGTGTTAGACTAGTATTAACCACTATATGCGTAAATTTCCATGAGAAAATGAGGTCTGAATTCTAAGCAACCAAACTAACAAACTTTTAAACATGAACTGTGTTGTGAACTGCTGGTGGCTTCATGCATGTACTTTCATTGTCTTGACTGTCCATGGACCTTCTTTTAATCTGCAGTGGTGACGACTTTGAAATTGCCCTTTCTGAAGAGAAGAGGAGGGGGTATAGACCCAACTGTTAAAGAGCGCCTTTGGTTGACACTCCATTGGCCCAAGGGTCAGCCAACACAGCTGGTATCCAGCTGTTTTGGGTAAGTCTTTTTGGTCATGCTCTCTGACATATTTTGTTCTTCACTCTAGCCTCAGGAATTCCTAGGCCTTTCTTTCTAGACACAGAAGATGGAGAAAGCAGTGACTAAGGTTTATATTATAATGGGCCATTTGTAATGGAAAAGTCATGGAACTAATACCTGTGCTGTCTAATAAGAGTTGTGAAAAGATCAAATAAGTACGGCCTGGTGGTTAAGTGTGGACTCTGAAGTCAGGCGGAACTGAATTTCAGAATCAATCTGTTGCTTACCGGCTGTTCATAAGCAAGACCCTTCACTTTTCTGAGCTTCAGTGACTTCACGTGAAAAAAGGGGAGGATATAAGTGTTTCCTCTCTCTTAGGATGATTATGGCCATTCATTAAGCAAAATTTATTGAGCACCAGCTTCTAGTTGCTTGAGATGATAAGTGAATTTAACAGACAAGTTCCCTGCTTTTAAATGAGGTAATACAGGCAAAGCATATAGAAATACCCCAAAGTGTTAGTCACATCCCAACTATCCCCACTGCTCCAAAAAAGACATACTATGTCTTAAAGCCTTTGTGGCTCTGCAAATTGTGGTGGCATTTTATAATTAAAGCTTTCAGGAAAATCTGTTCAAAAGGTAGTCCAGTACAACTGTATGATTCACAAAGAATGAAAGGATATAGTAAAGCTCCCTTTTTTTTTTAATATTTCGGCCACACCACACAGCTTGCGGGATCTCAGTTTCCCAACCAGGGACTGAACCTGGGCCGCCGCAGTGAAAGCACCAAGTCCTAATGACTAGACCACCAGGGAACTCCAAAGCTCCCTCTCCACCTCTGTCTTCACTACTTGGTTCCCCTCCCCATAGGCAGTGACTTTTTTTTGTTTTTGTGTGTGTTTTTCCAGAGATTATTTTGTGCCTATTTCAGAATATGTAATTTTTATCTCCTTAAAGGAACAATGAACAAATTATTTTGCAGCTGAGGGCCCACACTCTCTGGCCCAAAATCACTTGTTTTCAGATTGCTCATGAAAGAGAACTAATACTTGTTTTTCCTTCACAGAGGCGAACTGCTACTATGGGATCTCACTCAGTCTTGGAGACGGAAATATACCCTCTTTAGTGCTTCATCAGAAGGGCAGAATCATTCAAGAATTGTGTTTAATTTATGTCCTCTACAAACTGAAGATGACAAACAGCTGCTGCTTTCCACATCAATGGACAGAGATGTAAGAACAGCTTATTTTGCATTCAGCACTGTACAGCAGTGATTGAGGACTTGCGTGGGATTAGGGGGCTTTTTCAAACCGTACATTATTTCTCACACCTCACCTTGCCCCCGCGTTCCAGGTTCAGAGTTACTGTTACTGATTGGCATTAAATACATTAGCAGCAGAAAAGTAGGGGAAAGCTGAGAAACGACCAAGATGCCTTTTTGCTAAAGCAGGTACGACAAGGAAGAGTAGATGTGTCCATGGAAGGCTGTGCGAGATCATCAAGCCTTAGCTTTCAGATACCCTCGTCTGTCGTTCAGGTAGCAGAGCCATCCCTTCTTGGCACAGTCTCTGTAAGACACAATCGGCTTTACTTGAGACACCTTTCTGTTTTACAATAAGCTAGGCTTGTTTGACAGACCGTTCTCTTCCAAGTCACTGTTAAACAAGTGACGATTAAAAACTCAGCACTCCTCTTCCACTGGCTATGATAAAATATTTTGCTTTTGAAGATAACGACTCTGATTCTTCCACTGTCCTGAGGCACCTGTATCTTTTTTTTTTTTGAGTCTGCCAAATGAGAAAATTACCAATGCTGTAATACAGTGATACAGTATAGTGGAAAGGCCACTGAACTCTGGGAAACAGGAAGCCTGGGTTCTAGTTTATTGTGCTCTCTATTCACTTGGCATCTTAGGGAATAAATGTATTCTAAGATCCCTCTGAGCTCTACAATTTATAACTGATTATTTTTTTCTCATTCCTACTGGAATAGTTAAGTTACATTATCCTGATGTATTCTGAGCCCATCCTATTTGAAGTGTTGATTGTTTTCCCTGTTTCTCTGACCTTCTTTATAAAGACCCTAACCCTTCATCTTTTCAGGTAAAATGTTGGGACATGGCCACCCTGGAGTGCTGCTGGACCCTGCCTTCCCTTGGTGGGTTTGCCTACAGTCTGGCTTTCTCTCCTGTAGACACAGGCTGTTTGGCGATAGGCGCTGGTGATGGCATGATCCGTATATGGAATACATTCTCCATAAAGAACAACTATGATGTGAAAATTTTTTGGCAGGGTGTCAAGTCCAAGGTTACAGCGGTAAGGAAGCTTTCTCTGAGCTTGCCTCGAACTTTTTTCAAATAACTAATTCTCTTTTAGAGAATACCTGTTCATATAAATGAACTCTGTTGGGAATTCAGACTTCTTCAAGGGTATTTTCGATGCAATTTGAAAGTGGAACAGCAGAAGGACTCTCTCTGACCAAGCCCATTACATACCTCCTAATTCAGAAATTTGGCTTTGTTTGTAAAATTAAGGTTTTGTTCAAGTCACACTGTTTTCTAATAGTAAGAAATTAGAAATAACCTGGATGTGTATTCATAGGAGATACATTAAATTGTAACCACATGGGGAATAGTATTAAACTATTAAAAGTGATAATGTAGATCTTTCTTTGATGTGGGAAAATGTTAATGATTCATGAAAAATGCAAATTACAAAACATGGAATGCAGATTACAAAACAATACGTATAATTTTTTTGTTTTTCTTCGAAGTGATATCTTTGTTGTGGCTATTTAGTCTAAAAGCAATAAAGGTTTGTGGTTCAAAACGAAAACCACAGTACAGAAGTGTAGGAAGCAAAAAATGTTTCCTACCCCACCCTTGACTCCATTCTCCCACTTCCATCATCCAGAGAACCACTGTTGACAGTTTGTGATGTATCTTTCCAAGCTTTGTTAATGATGAATAGAATCATATTTTCTGAATTATTCTGGAATCTTTTATTCCCCACTCAACAATGTATCATGCACATCATTTAAATGTTTGAACCTATTTTTGTTTTTTCAATTATATATAAAGTTCAACCACAAAAAATGTCTAGAAAGATACAGAATTGGCAATGGGGTGTTTGGATGGTGAGATTACAGGTGGCTTTTACTTTGTTTTTAATACTTCTTTGTTTCTCTCTTTTAAATAATGAGAATTTGTTACTTTTAAAATTAGAAGACAGAAAGAACAAGAAAGTTTCCCAACTGAACACTTGAAGTATAACCTAAGGATTCCCTTAACACTGCCCCTTTCCTCATTTTTTTGTAGCTCTGCTGGCACCCAACCAAGGAAGGCTGCTTAGCTTTTGGAACTGATGATGGAAAAGTGGGATTGTATGACACCTACTCCAACAAGTAAGAAATAGACGATTCCTATTTAGCCCATTGACCAAATTGTCAGTGAGTTAATTTTGAGTTCATAAACCTGGATGTATATCATAATAGGCCTGGGAAGCATCTTTAAGATTCTGACTCTGAGTTTAGGCTTAGAACTCAGAATTTTATTTAAAAAATTTTTTTCAGGTGATGGTGGTTCAGCCCATCTGACCTGTGGGAACCACTGAAATAAACCATTTGCTTTTGTTTTCCCTCAACATTTTTTTTACAAAAGTTTTCAGACATCGAAGAATGTTAAAAGCCGAGAACAAAGAACATCTCTGTACCTTCCATCTTGATTTACCAGTTAACATTTTGCCATACTTGCCTTATTTGTCTACACTTAACAAAAATTAACAATATCCATAATATGAGCTAATATCCAGTGCATATACAAATTTCCTCATTTGAGCCAAAAATGTTTTCCTGAGTGTTTTTTTTTTCAAACTTTTTTCAGTCAGGGATCACACATTGTATTTTGTTATGTCTCTTTAGTCTCTTATTCTAGAATAATCCCCCACTTCTTTCCATAACATTGCCTTTTCAATTTGAAGATTCCAGATAAGTTGTTTTGTAGCATATTCTGCATTTTGGACTTCTTAATTCTTTGTGGTGACTTGTAACTCATTTCACTATTCCCTGTGTTTCCTATATTCCTTGTATTCCCTGTATTTCCTATAAACTGTCTAGAGCTGCACTGTCCATTACAGTAGTCTTTAGTCACAGGTGGCTACTGAGATGTGCTGAGTGTAAAACATACTCGAGAGTTCAAAGGCTTAGTCCCCAGAAAAGAATGTAAAATGCCTCAGTAATTATTTATTTTCACTATATTTTAAAAGATAATACTTTTTATATACTGAGCTAAATAAAATACATTCTTAAAATTGAATTTCACTTGTTTCTTTTACTTCTGTTAACTTGGCTACTAGAAAGCTTTGAGTTGCAGATGTGGCTCACAGTATAAATCTACTGGGCACAGCTATTCTAGATGCTTGATTAGATTCCAGACCTGCACTGTTCAGTTTGGTAGCCACTGGCCATGTGTGACTATTTATAGTTAAAGTAATTAAAAATAAATAAAATTAGAAATTGAGTTGTTAGTTGCATGAGCCACACTTCCAGTGCCCAAGGGCCATATTTGGCTAAGGGCTACTTTATTGGACAGCACTGTTCTAGGCCAGGGATTAGAGAATTATGGCCCATGAGTTAAGAATAGTTTTATCTTTTGAAATAAATGAAAAAGAATCAAAAGAATATTTCACAATGTATGAAAAGTAAATAAAATTCAGATTTCTCTGTCCATAAGTAAAGTTTCATTAGAGCCCAGCCATGCTTTCTTTTTTTTTTTGGCCGCATTGGGTCTTTGTTGCTGTGCATGGGCTTTCTCTAGTTGCAGTGAGTGGGGGCTACTCTTCATTGCGGTGCGCGGGCTTCTCATTGTGGTGGCTTCTCTTGTTGCGGAGCACGAGCTCTAGGCATGCAGGCTTCAGTAGTTGTGGCACACGGACTCAGTAGTTGTGGCTCGCGGGCTCTAGAGTGCAGGCTCAGTAGTTGTGGCGCACAGGCTTAGTTGCTCCGCGGCATGTGGGATCTTCCTGGACCAGGGCTGAAACCCGTGCCCCCTGCCTTGGCAGGAGGATTCTTAACCACTGCGTCACCTGGGAAGCCCCACACTCATTTTTTTTTACCTCTTGTCTGAGGCTGCTTTCATGCTACCACAGCAGAATAAACGAGTTGTGACAGAAATTGCATGCTTCACGAAGCCTGAAGCACTGACTATCTGGCCCTTTACAGAAAAAGTTTGCCTAAAGATCATTTGCATCTAAGTGAGAATCATTCATTATACTGTGCAGCTAACCTTTTTATATGCCAGTTTTTTAGGTACTTATGTATAACTGAATACGCATTAACTATTTTTCTTCATATCTAGCTTTTTTTTAAAAGGCTACACTATTTCAAAGAAGTATTTAATAAAATAAAACTATATATCAATTTAAATAGGTTTGTGTCATCACAAAACTGCTGACTAATTCTGGTAAATTACTATCGTTTGGTTATTATAAGCTGAATATCCAAACTGATACCAGCAAAGGTATGTAGTAGGAGGAAGGATGTTGCTGTAGGTACATTGTTAGTATTCAGCCAGAAATGCTTATTCTACTTCTTTCAGCCAAAGAAAAATTGGTTCATTGTCTAGAGTGATAATGGTAAATGTGTCAGATACATGGAAATAAAGAAGTCAACAGCTAAGTTAGTTCAGTCATAGGTTCTAGAATCCTGGAATTCTAAAATTATACAAAGAATACAGTATATGTTAAAGGTAATAACCGCACTGCTCTGTCCTGACACATCACATATTATTAATCACCACAGCAACCTTCAAAAATACCCTGAAGAGCAACGTTTCTTTAAAAAAAAAAAAATCAAAAACTCAAAAAGAACTACCATATGATCCAGCAATTCCACTCCTGGGTATATATCCAAAAAAAACAAAAACACTAATTCGAAAAGATACATGCACCCCAGTGTTCATAGCAGCATTATTTACAACTGCCTAGATATGGAAGCAACCTAAGTGTCTATCAACAGATGAAAGGACAAAAAAGTTGTGTGTATATACACACACACATACACAATGGAATAACTACTCAGCCATAAAAAATAATGAAATTTTGCCATTTGAAGCAACTTGGATGGATGTGGAGGGTATTATGTGAAGTGAAATAAGTCAGACAGAGAAAGACAAATACTGTATGCTATCACTTATATGTGGAATCTAAAAAATACAACAAACTAGTGAATATAACAAAAAAGAAGCAGACTCACAGATACAGAGAACAAACTAGTGGTTGGGGTGGGGTGGACTATAGGGGTGGGGGAGTGGGAGGTACAAACTATTGGGTGTAAGAGAGGCTCAAGGATGTACTGTACAACATGGGGAATAGCGCCAGTATTTTGTAATAATTAAATGGAAAGTAACCTTTAAAAACTGTAAAATAGGGCTTCCCTGGTGGTGCAGTGGTTGGGAGTCCGCCTGCCGATGCAGGGGACACGGGTTCCTGCCCCAGTCCGGGAAGATCCCACATGCCGCGGAGCGGCTAGGCCCGTGAGCCATGGCCACTGAGCCTGCACGTCCGGAGCCTGTGCTCCACAATGGGAGAGGCCACAACAGTGAGAGGCCCGCGTACCGCAAAAAAAAAAAAAAAAAAGAATGTGATGTTAACGACAGGGTAAGCCAAAAATGACTTCCAGTCTTTTACTTGAATATAAGGTGGATACATCTGCATGGTGATAATATATGCTTAGCAGTAACCTTAGTTCTGGGCTTAACAGTTTGCATTTTCTGTCTTGTCCTGTTTTTCTCTAGTTGTGATAGCCTTTACGCTGGTATATAACTACAGTAATATTAGAATATTTGACAGAGATGGGGAGATTGATCCCAAGCTGGCCAGTTGGGGAGGTTAATAGCATTCTTTTACTGGGTGAAGTATGTTCGGGACTTAATTATTTTGTTAGTAGCTATCATTACATGGTATATTATTTAAGTGTTTGCTTGTTTACAGTCAGTTATTTGGAGAAGGGTACTGTTAAATTATTTTTCTTTAATATCAGCAACTAAGTTTATATAACAGGTAACTTTTTGAAAAAGATGGTCTGTTTTCCACTATATCTTTTTGTTTTAAGTCTTTCTGTTTGTAATCCCCCTTCCCCCCAGGCCTCCACAGATTTCTAGCACATATCACAAGAAGACTGTATACTCATTAGCCTGGGGGCCACCGGTACCCTCCATGGCACCCGGTAAGTGTGAGTCATTCTGTAACAAACGTGAGAGTATTCTCTTTCTTTCAACTTAATCCTAGGATGTGCAACCTGGAAAGAGTCATAAATATTCTAATGCAGTGGTTACTTAAGCAAGCTGCTATGTTCCCAGGGGTCCATGAGGGCAGTTGTAACAGGTGATAAATTAGAAAGCATTCACCCAGAATGAGCCTCTCCAAACTCCAAACTAAAGCATATTTGATCTCTTTGAGCTGAATTTTTTCATTGTGAATATAGTTATCTCATGCTTGGTCCTGATACCTAATCTAACGATTTTCACTAAAATTTGCTATCACCTTTTAATTTTATCAGAATGATAATGTTGGGAATTCCCTGGCAGTCCAGTGGTTAGGACTCTGTGCTCTTACTGCCAAAGGCCCAGGTTAAATCCCTGGTCCGAGAACTAAGATACCACAGGCCATGCAGTGTGGCCAAAAAAATAAATAAATAAAGATAAGCAATTTATTAAAAAAATAAATTTAAAAAAAAGAATTGTAATGTTAATGATCATCTGTTTTCACCTACAGTTAGAGCAAACTTAGAATTTCTCAAATGATCTCTTGTTGCCTTTGATGTATTCTGACCCTTTTCCTTTTCTAACCCCTCAGCCTTATATTTCTCTTTCGTATGCCTACAGTGGTAGGTCTTGCAGAATTTTAAAAATGAATGTGTTCAGCAAAAGTCTTTGGTAATCTTTTCTTCACCATATATAATGGAACATCTGTAAATTTCCATAATAATGTAAACGTTTACAGTGTAAATCATCAGAACTCAAGCAGCACTGCAGTGGTAGTTCGTTCATTCATTCATTCATTCATTCATTCAACAAATGTTGATCCTCGACTTGTGCCAAGCATAGTTCTAGCAGTGGTGAAAATAAAACTTGCCCTTACAGAAACCCACCAGAACCACTGTTTGCTTCTTAAAAATCAACAGGATGATTGCTGTAACACCAAAGAAATCATTGCTTTGAGTACAGCTTCTTACAGTTAGTCATAGCAAGTCCTGCAGCTCCATATATTTAAATGCCCAAAGAGTACTTGTCGGTAAGAGAAGGTAAATTCCCCAAAACTTTGAAAACATGTTTTCTGATCCCAGCTTTGGCACCTCTACTATTTTGAGTGGCAGAAGAATGTTTAAAGCAAATATGTTGTATTATAAATATTAATGTAGAATTAATATACCGTTTATTTCTGCCCCCAACAACTGTGTTCAGATGCAAAGAACAGTGACTTTATTCCAATAAATTAATGTAATTCTTTTAAAACATCTCATAGTATGATATGGTCATACTACAGCAACAAATAGTTAAGCTGGTGAAGTACAAAACGGATACGCTTTCTTTCCTTATCTCATATAGGAGGAGAAGGGGACAGACCTTCCCTCACTTT
Organism: Stenella coeruleoalba; assembly: GCF_951394435.1. Classification (NCBI taxonomy): domain Eukaryota; kingdom Metazoa; phylum Chordata; class Mammalia; order Artiodactyla; family Delphinidae; genus Stenella; species Stenella coeruleoalba. Next base: position 130,227,247 of record NC_137148.1, on the reverse strand, counting down.
ATACAGCTGTGGAGGGGAAGGGATTGTCTTACAACACAACCCCTGGAAGCTTAGTGGAGAGGCCTTTGACATCAACAAACTCATCAGGGACACCAATTCAATCAAAGTGAGTTCTTGTGGTCTAAAGTCTTCTCATGATCTCTCCATCTTCTTGGCTTCTCATCTTGCATGATAAATGCCATTATGAGAGGTATCCATTATGCTCAGGCAGATTTCAAGCGTCTCTCAATTGCAATGGTGATTTATTATAAACTTTCTGATCTTGAATATAAAGCAGCCTTTTCACGCCAGCCACTTTCTCCAGAGTGAGGTGTTCGTAAAAATAATTTTTTAATATGGTATTCAAGTGCAGATATAAGGTATTTTGCTCAAGACAGAATTGTCATTTTGTTTTTAATTTTTTTAGTGAAATAATTACAGATTTATACAAAAGTTGCAAAAATAATACAAATAATTTCCTTATATCCTTGACTGAGATTTCCACATTTAGCCACATTTTCTTTACCATCCTATCAGTGTATCTGTATGCCAGAACTGTCTTTTTAAATGAAACCGTAAATGTTGAGATTTCCTTACTCTTTCAAATGAGCATTTTTTACTGTTGCTCATTATTTTGTATGGCTAGCATAAAAATAATATTTAATCATAAATTGAATTATTTTTGTTGACTGTATTCCTTCATGTCTTAAATGTCATCTGAACATTAACATTCAACAATGAATAAAAGAGACAGAATTCCTATTCTTAACAAACTTTTAGTTTTGTGACAGTTAAATGTATGGATCAGAGGCTCATATAAGGAGTTTGGGCTGGAAATAGAAATTTGGAGTCTCTTCACATGAATGGTAGCTAAAGAAGCTGCAGGTATGTATGAGGTGATCTAAAGAGACAAGTAAGAAAAGAAGAGGGCCCAGGCAGCTTTGGGGAACACCAAAAAAAGTTAGGAAAAAAAAAAGATTCTGGAAAAGAAACAGAAGAGATAGGAAGAAAAAAGCGTAGTGTGTATGACTTCTATTAAAAAGGCGACGACCCCCATGTTATCAAAGCCAATGGATATGTTTCATGTCTTATTGTGGGATAAAAATCATTTTAATTAAGTTCATTTCACAAGGTTAGACACTGCAGACATGTAATATTTACTGGCCTCTTCTTTATCCCATTTAAGAAATCGTATTTCAAACAGTTGCTCTTAGTACCTCTTTGGCGAATTATGTAGATTATTTATAAGAATGGCTGTTGTACAATTAGAACATTTTTAAACTAGGGATTTTCTTTTTTTTCCCCACACTGTCATCACTGATTTGTAAGAAGAACAATGTTTTCAGTCAAGATTGGTTTGTTTTGCTTTCTAGTACAAATTGCCTGTACACACAGAGATCAGCTGGAAAGCAGATGGCAAAATCATGGCTCTTGGCAATGAAGATGGGTATGTGTTTGTTTCTTTATAAAAAAAACTTTGTAATTGCGCATATATTTGATCACAAGCTAATGCCATCTGTAATGTTAGTTGGGAAAACCTAGTTGTATTTGATGTTCTGACTTATCCTTGATATCCTTAAATGACTCAGCTCTCTGCATCTTTGAGAACTGCAAAATAAGTTAAATATTTTCAGCCCAAAGAGTACTCAGCACTACTCTGTGTTTTGGCTGTTGTGTGCTTCACAGAATCCTCATCTCCAGAATTAAACTGCCTAAATCTCCCTTCATTTTTTTTATAGTAAACCTAGGCAGAAATGCTTTTTAGGCCTCACCATGCCCTTTGCAACATCTTTTTCTTTTGTTTTTGTTTTTTGGGGGTTTTTTTTTTTCCCCTTTCCAATGTTGATCATAGTAACATAGTCCTATTTCAGCCATTTGTTTATTAATTCTTCTTTTAGCTTCTCCCTTGCACCATTTATTATAAGAGCCTGATAAACACAACTTTCCAGAGATTGTTGAGATTTGTGAAAACTGTTTGAAAGACTACTTTTTGTGTCTGGTTCTTTGTGAGAGAGTAACCTCTGCAGTTTATATAGGGTTATCCTATTCCATTTCACCTTTCTTTGACTGATGGGATGAGGGAGATACCTGTTTGCATTGGACTGTAATTTGAGCATCCATCTTTCTTGTCTTGGTGTGTTTCTTATTCCAGATCAATAGAAATATTCAAGGTTCCTAACTTGAAACTGATCTGCACCATCCAGCAGCATCACAAGCTTGTGAATACTATTAGCTGGCATCATGAGTATGGCAGCCAGCCAGAGCTGAGCTATCTGATGGCCTCTGGGTCCAACAATGCAGTCATTTATGTGCACAACCTACAGACCGTCATAGGTAACTTTGGTTTCTTTCCATATTGGGGTGGTATATGTGTTCCACTACTTCTTGTTCCAATTTCTGTGCCTTTTTCCTTTCTTTTCGGTATTAAAGTAAATACTATTTTTATAATTTTTCTGCTTTCAAAAGTAGTATATTCACCTTATTTAAAATACAACAAAAGTTTCAAACATGACAAAATTCCCTAATCCCATCCCTCAGTAAAAACCAGTGTTATTAGTTTGCGGCATGTTTTCTCCAGATTTTCTAAAGTATAGTTATTGCTATAGTTATTCCAGGCCAGGGGTAGGGATATGACTTTTCATCTTGTGTGAAACTGTCGCTCTCCAAAAAGATTCTGCCAGTTTATATCCCCTTCCCTCAGTGTTTCCATGTGTGACTGCAGCTAATTCTCACAGTCCTGGGAGGCAGGTTTTGTTATCTTCATTTTCCTGATTAAATTGAGGTGCACAGAGGTTAGCTCACTTCCGTAAGTCCCACAGCTAGTATATGATAAGAGCCTAGACTCAAACCCAAATTGTCTAATTGCAGAGTCTGCATGTGTTCTAGTAACTACTAGTCCCTGCCTGGCACGTTGATCTTTTTCATATTTTCATATGATGTATTCCTTAATGAATCTTAAACTTCTCTGAATTTCTTCAGCACCCAGAAGAATCATAATAAGTGGTCAGAGGCGCCTGTTCTTTTAATGTGAAGGAGATGTAGTTACTTTTTTTCTAATATGAAGAAATTATAATGTGACACTAATCTGTTTCCAAAGTGCTGGAGAGTATGTGCTGTCAACCATAGTGAAAATTTCAAGTTGACATTTTAAATTTCTCTAGAACTAATTTCCAGTGATTTCCTGAGAATCTTTATTTGTAATAACAAAACAATTTTTATTCTAGCAGTGACTCTCTCAAGTTAAAAGGAATATAGGAAAACTAATAGTGTACATAGATTTTGCTAATAATAAATAGCAGACAGTTTGTAACTAATAAGCATGATATGTTAGAAAGCTTATCCTAGTCCTCTGATTCCAAATTAAATATCTACTTTGGCAAAGGACATAAACTTAATTTTTTTAAACTGAAGTATAGTTGATTTACAATATCGTATTAGTTTTAGGTAGACAACATAGCGATTCAGTATTTTTATAGATTATATCCATTTAAAGTTATTATATGGGCTTCCCTGGTGGCGCAGTGGTTGAGAGTCCGCCTGCCGATGCAGGGGACGCAGGTTCGTGCCCCGGTCCAGGAAGATCCCACATGCCGCAGAGCGGCTGGGCCCGTGAGCCATGGCCACTGAGCCTGCGCGTCCGGAGCCTGTGCTCCACAACGGGAGAGGCCACAGCAGTGAGAGGCCCACGTAGCGCAAAAATAATAATAATAATAAATAAATAATAAAGTTATTATAAAATAATGGCTATCTTTCCCTGTGCTATACAACATATCCTTATTGCTTATTTATTTTATATACAGCTTTGTACCTCTTAATCCCACACTCCCATCTTGCCCCTCCCCTCTGCCCTCTCCCCACTGATAACCACTAGTTTGCTCTCTATATCTGCGAGTCTGTTTCTGTTTTGTTACGTTTATTCATTTTATTTTTTAGATTCCACATATAAGTGAAAACATACAGTATTTGTCTTTCTCAGTCTGACTTATTTCACTTAGCATAATACCCTCTAGGTCTCTTTTGTTGCAAACAGCAGAACTTCCTTCTTCCTTATGACTGAGTAATATTCCATTGTACATATATACCACATCTTTATCCATTCATCTGTTGATGGACATTTAGGTTGCTTCCATATTTTGGCAGTTGTAAATAATGTTGCTATGAACATTGGAGTACATGTATCTTTTAGAATTAGTGTTTTCATTTTTTTTGGATATATGCCCAGGAGTGGAATTGCTGGGTCATATAGTACTTCTATTTTTAGTTTTCTGAGGCACCTCCATACTGTTTTCCATAGTGGCTGCACCAGTTACATTCCCACCAATAATGTACTAGAGGGAAAAAAAAAAAGAGAGAGAGAAAAAATAATAATAATAATGTACCAGAGTTCTCTTTTTTCCACATTCTCACCAACATTTGTTATTTGTGTTTGTGTTTTGTTTTGTGTTTTTTGTTTTTTTCTTTGGCTGCATTGGGTCTTCGTTGCTGCACACAGGCTTTCTCTAGTTGCAGCAAGTAGGGGCTACTCTTCGTTGCGGTGCATGGGCTTCTTATTGCAGTGGCTTCTCTGTTGCAGAGCACAGGCTCTAGGTGCGTGTGCTTCAGTAGTTGTGGCACACGGGCTCAGTAGTTGTGGCTCACGGGCTCTAGAGCACAGGCTCAGTAGTTGTGGCACACAGCCTTAGTCACTCTGCGGCATGTGGGATCTTCCCGGAGCAGGGCTCGAACCCGTGTCCCCTGCATTGGCAGGCGGATTCTTAACCACTGTGCCACCAGGAAAGTCCCTATTTGTGTTCTTTTTGATGATAGCCATTCTGACAGGTTTGAAATGATGTGATTGTGGTTTTGATTTGCATTTCTCTGATAATTAGCGATGCTGAGCATCCTTCCATGTGCCTGTTGGCCATATCTTCTTTGGAAAGATGTCTGTTCAGGTGTTCTGCCCATTTTTTAATTGGGTGGTTTGTTTTTTTGACACTGAGATCTATGAGCTGTTTAGGTATTTTGGAAATAATCCCTTATCAGTCATTTGCAAATATTTTCTCCCATTCAGTAGGTTGTCTTTTCGTTTTGTCCATGGTTTCCTTTGCTGTGCAAAAGCTTTTAAGTTTAATTAGGTTCCATTTATTTATTTTTGCTTTTGTTCCTTTTGCCTTAGGAGACTGAGCCAAAAACAATACTGCTATGATTTATGTCGAAGAGTTCTCTTCTAGGAGTTCTAAGATTTCAGGTCTTACATTTAGGTCTTTAATCCATTTTGAGTTTATTTTTGTATACAGTATGAGAAAATGTTGTAATTTCATTCTTTTACAGGTAGCTGTCCAGTTTTCTCAGCATCATTTATTGCAGAGCATTAACTTAATACTTAAGAGCAGTGCAGATCTTTTTCTACTGTAATACTGTCACCCTAGTTTGTTTTTTATTTCATATCTACTGAATAACAGAAAAAGGAAAAAAATGGCCAGAATCCATTTGATTTTATTTTTACCTTCTTATATTTAAATAATTGAGACTTAGAGGAAAGTTGCAAGAATAGTACAAAGGACTCCCATATACCCTTCACAGATTCAACAACTTATATTTTGTCATATTTGATTTGTTCTGTGTGTGTATGTATGTATTTTTCCAAACTGTTTGTGTTGCATGTGTCATGCCCCATATCCCTTAATATTTGTGTATTTTGTAAGAATAAGGCTATTCCCTTACATAACCATAATTCCATTATAAACTTCAATTAATTTAATACAATAGTTTGATCTGCCATGCTTATTCTAGTGTTGTCAATTGATCCAATATTGTCTTTTATATCTAGAACAGTGTGTCAGCCTTTTTTTTTTTACCGCACCACGCAGCCTGTGAGATCCTTGTTCCCCAACCAGGGATCGAACCCATGCCCCCTGCATTGGAAGTGTGGAGTCTTAACCATGGGACCACCAGGAAAGTCCCTCATGTTGATTTTTTTGAAGAATGCCAGCCTGTTATTTTGTAGATGTCCCCTCAATTTAGTTTGGTCTCCTATTTTCTCATGACTAGATTCAGGTCACACATTTTTAGCTAGAGTGCCATATACATGATATGTTCTTGGTATCACATCCAAAATATATTATTTTCATTTTGATGGCTTTTAGAAAGAAAGAATGATAGCTAATACTTCTTGCAGTAAGCCCATGTGCCAGGCACTGTGGATATGCCTACGCACTTAACTACTAAACAACACTGCCCACGTAGAAACAATATTGAAAATCACACAGAAAGCACGTGGCAAAATCTTGACTCTTGCCATGTTAATACCCTCCTTTATGTCTTTCTGTAGTTGTTGCTGGTAGAAATGACATCATCCCCTTGTCTTATAGAGAGCAATCCTGAATCTCCAGTGACCATTACAGAGCCCTACCGGACCCTCTCAGGGCACACAGCCAAGATTACCAGTCTGGCATGGAGCCCACATCATGACGGAAGGCTGATATCTGCTTCCTATGATGGTACAGCTCAGGTACTATTGCGTCCTTGATTCAGTGGGTTCTTCACTGTGTACTCTAACTCAAACTCTTTCCTCCTTTCCCCCAGTTTTGTACAGACTCCTTCCCTCACCATTATCTTCTATAGAAAGGGATTTTTCTGAGCTCTAGAGGGCATTTTAGTTTATTAAACATATCTGGGCCCTTGGCAGGCTAAGTTTGGGGTGCATTTTACTTAGATGAAAGGGGAAATATTAACAGGAACTAGCTAAATTCTGATGTTTTTAAAGATTTCATTCTGACCTACTGTCAGTTTAATGGACTAAAGTTGATGTGAAAAGTACTCCTCCCATTCTGTTCTATCACAGAATGGTGACTATAAGTAATGAAAAAATATTTCTAATAATAAATTGGTAACTCAGACCTCCAAGTTCTCAAAAATAAAGATGAGGTGCCAAACCAGAGGTATGGGGTGAGTTTCGGATATCAGAACCAGAAGAGACCTTAGGATCTATCATCTGTGATGGATGTCTGTCTCAGTATTGAGTGGTCAATGAGCTATCTGCACAGAGCTGAGAGCCATGATGGGCTACCCTTTGTGCAGCGCAGACTGGAGTAATTCAAGAAACAGCAAGGAAATTGATCATTTGCCCACAGACAGAAGAATCACCTGTGAGAAGTTAGAACCCTAAGCATCCATCACATGTGCAGGTGTGGGCTCTGAATTAGAATTCTCTTCATGGTATCTGAATCCCCAGCCCAAAAATAACATACGATACTGGTTGAGGACAGTGAAATCCATAGGGCACCGTTAAAGCTTACTCAAAATCATCCACATGGGAATGCCTCTATATCCCAGAATACAAAAATCTCCCACAGGAAATAGCACTTTCTGAAACTGAACTCCTAAAAGTACAAATCACAAGAGGAAATAAGAGTACACGGATTTTTTCTAAAATCTATACCCCCCCAAAAAACAATAGAATAACGAGAAATTATTCTCTTGTGTGACTTTTGGTTCTAGGTGTGGGATACTCTCCAGGAAGAGCCTCTATGCAATTTCCGAGGACATCGAGGTCGACTGCTTTGCATCGCATGGTCCCCGTTGGATCCAGACTGCATCTACTCAGGGGCAGATGACTTCTGTGTGTACAAATGGCTCACTTCCATGCAAGAACATTCCCGACCTCCTCAAGGTCAGTCAAACCCTGGAGCCCATAAAGGCTTGCCTAATTCCCTTTCTCCTTTCCTCAGTAAGTGAGTTGACTGGAGTCAAGCAAGGAAGACATTCATGCAGGGCGGCAGCAACAGGATGGTAGGGTTGGAAGCCCAAGCAAGGATAGCAGCCATGAGGGGCCTGAGGACAATACCCAAATAGTAACAAGTATACCTAGCACCCAGATCTTGTTTTCTAAATATCATTCTCCATTAAAAGGGACTGACCAGGGCTTCTGGAGAAATGGCTAATTCCAGGTTAGGACAGGAAAAATACAAGATGAGCCTGCAACATCATATGCCACAAAGGAAGGAAGTGCTCAAAGAATAGAGATCATCAAAAGGACAAAGAAGCCAGCTTGAAGGGGCTGGCTATCCAAATCTGGGACATTCTGAACTTGAAATAATTAACAGAATTTCATTTCTGGCTATAAAAGAGTAACTGGTACCAGATTTGCCCACTCACCAGAAATAGCTAGAAAACTAGACAGAGTATATAAACGACTAGAAATATACCCGAAGAAATGAAATGATACATCCATATAAAGACCTATAAAAGAATGCTTATAGCTTTATCTATAACTGCCACAAACCGGAAACAACAACCCAAATGTACCTCAGCTGGTAAATAAACTATGCTATATCCTGTAGTGGAATTCTACTCAGCAATAAAAAGTAACTACTTTTAAACACAACAAAATGGATGAGTCTCAAAAAGGATTATGCCTAGCAAAAGAAGCCGGGCACAAAGACTAAATACTGTATAGCTAATACAGAGTATGAAATGTAGTCATAGGGCTTCCCTGGCGGTGCAGTGGTTAAGAATCCACCTGCCAATGCAGGGGCCGCGGGTTCGAGCCCTGGTCTGGGAAGATCCCACATGCCACAGAGCAACTAAGCCCATATGCCACAACTATTGAGCCTGTGCTCTAGAGCCCGTGAGCCACAACTTCTGAGCCCACATGCCACAACTACTGAACCCCGTGCACCTAGAGCCCATGCTCCGCAACAAGAGAAGCCACTGCAATGAACAGCCCGTGCACCACAACAAAGAGTAGCCCCTGCTCGCCGCAACTAGAGAAAGCCCATGCACAGCAACAAAGACCCAATGCAGCCAAAAATAAATAAATAAAATAAATTTTTAAAAAAAAGAAATGTAGTTATAAATCATATGAATTTCTAAAACAGACAAAACTGAACTACAGTGACAGCAAATCAGTGATTGCCTGGGGCAATGAAATGCATAACCTAAATCTAATCGTGAAAAACATAAGGCAGACCCAATTTGAAGGAAATCTGACAAAATAAGTATCCTGTAATCTTCATGAGTTTCCAGTCATGAAAGTCAAAATAAAATCTGAGCCTGTTCAGGCTGAAAGAAAGTAGAGACATAACAAGCCAGTGCAACATGTAGTCCTGGATTGATTCTTTTTGCTATAAAGGACATTCTTGGTACAACTGGCAGAACTTAAGTGAGGTGGGAGTAGACAGGAGTAATGTATCATCGTTAATTTCCTGATTTTAATGGTTGTGCTCTGATGATGTAGGAGAATATCCTTGTTTGTAGGATACACACTCAAGTATTCAGGGGTAAATGGGGCATTGTGTTTATGATTTAATGAAATCCCAAAAGGGTTTGGTTTGGTTAACGTTTTGATAATATAACTAAGAATTCATTGGGAAGGAAGGGAAAGGGCAAGAATGTTATCAAAAACAAGAGTAATAAGGTTTTGGAGATTATCTCCTAGAGTGCTTTTAACCAAGAATATATACTTTAATCTATCCTTTTCTGAACTGTGATTTCTATAGGCAAGAAAAATATTGAATTAGAGAAAAAAAGGCTCTCTCAACCTAAGCCAAAGCCCAAAAAGAAGAAAAAGCCCATCTTGAGAGTGCCTGTAAAGCAGGAATTGTGTGACGGGAATGAAGAAGAGAGTGTAAAGGAGAGCTCGGGCCCTGTTGAGAATGGAGTGTCAGACCAGGAGACTGAGGAAGAAGCCCAGGAGCCAGAGCTACCCTGTGGTGTCACCTCGGCAGGTATGTGGCCAAATCCTGTGTTTCACTAACTCTCTAGGACTTAGTAGTCATGACCAGGAAACTAAGCCAGGTCTACCTTTGACGTATTAAGGGGGTCTACTGGGTGACTGGGATGGAAATAGTGAAGTTCTATAGAGAAAACTTCTTATCAACTTGAGCAGGGTAAGACTGTGGGACAAAGTGAAACTAGGGCAATGTATACATAGAAACTTACATGGGGAAAGTTGTAACAATATGATGTCATCAGCCATGTTTACTGAAAGAAACCATTGTCCCTTACAAATATCTGACCTAGAAACTATCACCACTCTGGGAACTTGCAGGCAAACAATATAAATAGGACTGACTCATGTTTAATTCTACAGCAGAATATTTTGATGTGACAGAATTTAAAATGGCCAAAATATATGGTACAGAGTCCTCCCTGACCCTCTCCATCCCAAGGGATGGCCACTGGGACCCACAGTTTGGGTAAATAAAGATCTAAAAAGTTTAATGGATTTATTTTTTAGATTCATCAGAATACTTCTTTATCGTAAAATGTTCTTTACCCCTGTAGATCAACAACTTAGTTTGGGTTTTTTGTTTTTTGCGGGTTTTTCTGAGTTCATGGTGTGTACACTCAGGATTGTGACTCTGTATCCCATACACTTTAAATTTCTATTGGTAAAGTTGTTCCTTGTTTGTGGAATTAAATATGCAATTAGTACTTTGTCACCCAAGCCAAGTTGGGAACTCCTAGACCTATGGTATAAAGCTGTGGAGGCTAGAACCTTTATAACTTTTCCTTAGATCAATTAGTCAAGAGTTCTAAGTAATAAACTTACAGATTCCTGGAAGGCAGTTTGTGAGATGGGGAAAGGGAGACTACCCATGCTTCCTATCTGAAATATTTCATCTTATATTTGGGGTAATAGATAAAATCACACCATTAAGACTGGTATACTCTTAATTTTTAAAAAGAACTAGATTCTACATTGTTCTTATCCACATTTTTTTTCTTTTTCCCCATGATGTAGTCTCTAAAGAACCAGTTATCTGCACTCCAGCATCCTTAGGCTTTGAAAAGTCAAAAGTCACCATTAATAACAAAGTCACTTTACTGAAAAAGGAGGCACCTAAAGAAAAGTCAGGTTGGTATTTAATAATTAAAATATTTGGGGGGACTTCCCTAGTGGTGCAGTGGTTAAGAATCCGCCTGCCAATGCAGGGGACACGGGTTCAATCCCTGGTCCAGGAAGATCCCATATGCTGTGGAGCAACTAAGTCCGTGCACCACAACTACTGAGCCTGCACTCTAGAGCCCACGAGCCACAACTACTGAGCCCGCATGCTGTAACTACTGAAGCCTGCGCTCCTAGAGCCCGTGCTCTGCAACAAGAGAAGCTGCCGCAATGAGAAGCCCACACAACAACAAAGAGTAGCCCCCTCTCACCACAACTAGAGAAAGCCTGTGTGCAGCAATGAAGACCCAACGCAGCCAAAAATTTTTTAACAAAAGAATAAAAAATTTATTTGGCTATTACAAATAAATAAAATATTTTGTTAAATTATCCTCAAAAATTACATGCAACTGAAAACTCAGAAGTTTTCAGTTTTTCGTTTTGTTTTAGATTTTAAATATTTGTAAGTGTTTTGATTGTTTCGATTTGGGGTCATTTTTTTAGTACTTGAGGAACTGTCATTTTGCAGTTGTTGATGTTGCTTCACAAGTTTTCACAGGGACACGTTTGTGTGTGTTGTGAACATTGCCCCCAGCTAATTTAATTTGAAAACTTCCTTATAAGAGTGGGAACTTTCTCTGCCCAGCAGTATCCCTCCAGTAGGTTACATATAAAATGGGCATGCATTCAGTTTTGTGTTTTTGATCAACTCTTCTTCAGACAGTCGGTACTTTTATTACATTTCAGAAGCCTTAATCAAGAAGCGAAAAGCTCGTTCCATGCTTCCACTGAGTACAAGTCTGGACCACAGATCCAAAGAGGAGCTTCATCAGGACTGTTTGGTATTAGCCACCGCAAAACACTCCAGAGGTACAGAAATACACTTCCTTGGCCCATCCGTAGTCTTCTGGGAAGTGACACATAAGAAGTGCTTGTTTATATGTTATATGAATGAGCCAACAAATGTCCAAAATTGTTGTATTTCTGCATCATCCCTCCCCCACACCCTGCTTCCAGGTTCTGTCCACACTCTGACCGCTGTCAGCACTCTCCAGTGCCTTGGAGACATAATGCTGTTTTTCTATTATAAATCAAGTTGTTGCCAGCCATATGGGTGCTGGAATTGGTATGATGGCTTAAATATCTCAGCGTGAATCAATTCCATCAACTGTTTTTCCCCAGTAAACAGCATGTACATGTAGAAAAAAAAATCATTTGCTCATTGGAAATAACCCTTAATACGGCAGTTCCTTTAAAAATTTTTGATGGAAGTTTTTGTTTATAGAAGGTTTTTTGGTCTCAGTTTTTCAAAGCCCTCACCTAATGTGTGTTATTTTAACATTTGAGCAACTTTTTTCTTTTTAATTTTGAATTTTATGTGTTGAAAAGGGATGCACATGATAAAATGAAATTCAAACAGTATAAAACCTGAGCCTAACAAACCTGACAAACAAACTTAACAAACCTACCAAAGAATTTTCATATTTTGCCAACTTTGTAACCAGCAGGGGTCTCTGTTAGGGTAAACAAGGGCACAGGACTCTTTTTCTCAGCATCTGAAGTGGGTGTTACATACATTTGGAAGTAACTGGACAGAAAACAGTAACCTATTAAATGACTTCATCTTAATTTTTGTCTTTCTGAATTAGCAGAGCCAAAGGAGGATGTGTCTGCTGATCTTGAGGAAAGACTTCACCTGGGGCTTTTCACAGACAGGGCTACCCTGTACAGAATGATTGAGGTTGAAGGTGAGACTAGTCCAATCAACACAATCCTGTCCATCTTTACGCTTCCCTAACGCTTTACACATACCTCTTTTATGGCTGCCATCCTGTGGTGTGGTAATGGTTAGTTTTACATGTCAGCTAACTAGGTTTTGAGTTCCCTTATTTGCATGTTCATAAACACCCCTCACTCGCATCTGTCACAGGACCCTAAACATACAGTGTTCATTCTGAGTGTCTGAGTACAAGTGAAAGTGGGTGGGTGGGTGGACAAGTGACTGAGTGGGCTTCAGTCCCCATTATGAACACTCTGGGAAGTGACTTACCCATCAGCCAGTGACTACATATTCTAGGAATTTATTCCTGTCGTTCATCCTGCCTTTCTTTTTCTAGAAGACAGTGCAGACAGATGTTTCTGAAACATCTTCCAAATATTTCTCCTCCAAACAGGAAAAGGTCACTTGGAAAATGGCCACCCTGAATTATTTCACCAGCTCATGCTTTGGAAAGGAGATCTAAAAGGTGTTCTGCAGACTGCAGCAGAAAGAGGGGAGCTGACAGACAATCTTGTGGCTATGGCACCAGTCGGTATGTTCTTTTCAACAAAAGCCCTAGCATCTCTAGGATACATCCACTAAAGATAGACTTGTCTTGAAGGACAATTTGGCCATGTCTAATAATTAAATTTAAAATCCACATCCCTTTGACCCAGCAGTTCTGACTGTAGGAATTTAACTGCACCTACACATGCAAAATGGCAGCTATATATGGACTATGATTGCAGTGGTGTTTGTAATAGCAAAAGATTGCAAGAACCTCTATGTCCATCAGTATAAGACTGGTTAAATCTTGTATATCTATACAGTAGAAACTCTTATAGGTACCCCAAAAATGAGGCAGCTCTGTACATTCTGATACAGAGCGGAGCTCCAAAATTTAGTAAGTGAAAAGAATCAAGGTATAGATGCACAACAGAATATTTAATACTCTGTCCTTGATACTTATACATGTGTGGTTATATATTCATAGATTATTGCCAAAGGTTTCAAAAGAAACTAATAATAACGGTTGTCTCCAGGGAAAGGAATTTGGACAAGTTTGGGTAGTAGGATGCCAGGATAACAAGGAAATTTTTTATGCCATGCCTCATTTTTTAGCTTTTTATTGAAGTATGCCAGAGAGAGAGATGGAAGTACACAGGTCATGAGTGTACTTGAATTTCACTAACTGAATACACCCTTGTAACTAGCACCCATATCAAGAAACATAACATTACCAGCACCCTAGAAGCTTCTCTCATGCTCCCTTTCAGGCAGTCTACATGCACCCCAACAAGGGTAAGCACTGTCTGACTTCCATACTCATGTACATTTGAATTTTGTACTATTTTTTATGTATTACATAATCAGAGAAACAATTTACATTTCAAAATGTAGGGATGGGGAGAGGTAGATGAAACATGATCAGATGAAACAGCAACTGAATTACTATCTAAATGTTCTGCTTAATGCAGTGACTAACAAGCATTTTCAACCCAAATGTACGTGCTTTTTTTCCTTAAATCTGCTGTTTTTTGTTTGTTTGTTTGAAGCCGGTTACCACGTGTGGGTATGGGCCGTGGAAGCTTTTGCCAAACAACTGTGTTTTCAGGACCAGTATGTCAAGGCTGCCTCTCACCTACTTTCTATCCACAAAGTGTATGAAGCTGTGGAGCTGCTCAAGTCAAACCATTTCTACAGGTCTGTATGACCCAACAGTTGAACCAGCAGTTGGATGTAATGTGAAATTAATCTACGTAACAGTTCTGTTTCATTATAACCACCATAAAACCTTTATTGTAATTAAACATCTCAAATGTACACAAATATATGTTCGCTAGCTTAAACATCAGTGCACCCACCACCTATACTTAACAAATGTCAACTTTCAGCAATATTTGCTACTGATATTTTTTTTTAATTTCTTTATTGTTAATACAAATAAGGAAAAGAGCATGACACAAATGAACAGCTTAATGAATTACTAAGAGAGGAACTTTTTTAAGCCCCACCCGTGAAGTGAGAAGTATAACATTCCAGACTTAGTTGAATTGCCTTTCCCCGATTCTGTCCTCATCCCTTCTCTAGGAGTAACCACTCTTCTGAGACTGGTATGAATCCTTTCTGTTCAAGTTATTATTCTTCCACTACAGTACATATTTAACTACAGAAAACAAAAGCAACAAAATATTTCTTGTAGACAGCATACAGTTGGGTCTTGTTTTTTATCCGGTCTGAGAGTCTCTGCCTTTTAATTGGAGTGTTTTAATGTAAATATTAGTGTGACTGATTTAAATCTACCATGTTGCTATTTCATTTCTTCTTTTCCTGCTTTCTTTCAGATTAGTTAAATATTTTTTTATCTCCAGTACTGGCATGTCAGCTATAATCCTTTATTTTTTTTAATGGTTACTTTAGGGTTTATGATGAGCATTTTTAACTTATCAGTTTACCTTCAGATAATATTGTACCACTTCTTGCATACATCATACTTCTTTCTTTCTTCCTGTCCCTTCCACTATTGCTGTCATATATTTCACATACTATATACATGTTATAACCCCACATTACAATATTAGAATTCTTGCTTTAAACAATTACCTTTCTTTAAGTTTTTAAACATTTTCTTATATTTGCCCATATATTTATTTCCAGCACTTTCCATTCTCTTATGTAGATCCAAGTTTCCAATTGCTGTCAATTCCTTCTTTTCTGTGAAGAACTTCAACATTTTTTTTTGTAGTGTGGTCCCGCTGGTGACATATTCCATCAACTTTTGTTTGTCTATAAAAGTCTTTAATTTTGCCTCTATTTTAAGGGATCTTTCAGTGGGTGTAGACTTCTAGATTGGAAGGTTCTGTCATTTTGTGCTTCATAGATATCATTCCCTTTTTTCTTGGCTTGCATTGTTGACTTGACTACTGCATTTATTCTTATCTTTGTTACACAGGAACTATGTCTTTTTTCTCTGACTGTTTTTAGGACTTTCTCCACCACTGATTTTCAGCCATTTCATATGATGGCTTTGGTGAGACTTCCTTTTAATCCTATTTTGGTGTGTTGTCTTCCTTTAGAGAATGCCGGACTCTGTTTTGGCAAGCCGTAAAGTTACCTGCAGATCAACTTGATCTTTTCCTGGCTGTTTTAAGCTTTCTTAGGGCAAGTTCAGAGAAATCCATACTCTAGAATTAGTTTGCCCTCCTGCCTTCTGGTGTCTTTACCTAATGCCTTGTGTAAGTCAACAAATCAGAACTCAAATGTCTGGGTGGTCAAAACTTTTATGTCTCCACAACCTGAGTGAGCCCTGGGAATTATTCAGCTTATCGTTCCCTGATTATTCTTTGTACAGCCTTAAGGACTTTCCTACATATGCAGAGCTTTGTGTTTAAACCAGAGACTCAACAGGATCCCTAAGCACTGTTGTGGAGCTCTTTCTCTGGACAGCTTCTTCCTTCCTACTGTCCTGCCCCACAAATTCCAATGGCTTCGTCTCCCCTCAGCCCTGACTGCTGAAGCTCTGCTGGGATTCCTTCTGGGAAAATGGTTTTAGGCAGAAAGCCAGGGCCATGATTGGGCTCACATTTGTTTCGTTCTCTCCGGGATGACAGTTCTGTGCTGCCTGGTGTCCAGTGGCTGAAAACAGTTGCTTCATGCCTATTTTCTCCAATGTTTTAATTTTGCAACAGGAGGATACGTCTGGTCCTAGTTGTCACTCCATCATGGCTGGAAGTAGAGGTCTCAAATTATGTACTTCTTAAATATTGCTGTGTCTAAATCACCTTAGTCTAAAACACTTCTATTCCAGCTACAACTTTATGTTGGCTGCAACTCAGAAGTTGTATGTCATTTGGAAAATAGTAGTTCAGTCAGTTAACACAGATCCTCCAAATGTTAACATATCTCACTATAAAATACCAAAAAAAAAATCACATTGCTTACTTCATCAGAAAAGTCTTTAACTTTGGGGAAGCCGTCAAGCTCACAGTGGCAGGCACAAGTTTCCTAAAACTCTAATTTTCACCTGAAAGCTCAAATTTTATCATTGGCAACAGTACTGTTGGTCGTTTTCCATGAAATGACAGGCTTGCTTTGTTCATTTTTGAGAAAACATCTGCCAAATACTCAACACTAAATAACTATAGTTTGTTTGTTTGTTAGTCATTCTTTCAAGAAGTAATGAGATTCCATCTAAAAAAAAGCAACTAGTTCAGCTTGCAATTCATTCATACAGGTTTTTCATAGAACCATTGTACTTTGGAATTCAGCAAAGAATACAAAATGTTCTTCCCATTTTGTCACATAGAATATTAACAGGATGTGCAAGATTTACTGAAATTAATCATTTCTCCTTTTCAAGGAAATTTACCTTTTTTTTTTAACGACAAGGGCCACTAACTGGATTCCTGCTCCAGGTGCCAGCAGTTTACCCACCATTGCTTTCGCATAATCAGTACAAATGTCAACACACTGAGAAAAGGCAAATAACCTCTTGACATTATTGTGAAAATAGTCTTGACCTCATGAACCCCCTGAAAGAGCCTTTGGAACTCCGGGAATCCACAAACCACACTTTAAGAACTGCTGACATAGGTGAAGAATTGAGCACAGCACGCAGTTCTAACTTGCCCTGTAATGCAGGGATACAGTTTTTTTATGGGAAGTTGGAACAAGACAGACAACACAAAGGGAACGGCTTATCCTACCTTGCAGCCCCTCCTAGGGCCTCTTTCAGATTGGCTAATTACCTATTCTTGCCTCTAGGGAGGCTATTGCAATTGCCAAGGCCCGGCTGCGCCCAGAGGACCCGATCCTGAAAGACCTGTACCTCAGCTGGGGAGCCATCCTAGAAAAAGACGGCCATTATGCCTTAGCAGCCAAATGGTAAGTCTGAGGGAAACAGGAGTGCACCCAAACAAAGAAGAGCTTTGAAAGAGCTGGACAAGGATGGAAGAAAGAAGTTTAGAGGTGGGGGTGAAATAACTAGCAAATTAAAAAGCGTATATGTATTAAAGCAGCTTCATAAGATTCATCAGGATCTACCTACTTGGTATTTATGTAAGTCACTATAACTTCAAGAAATCCAAGTCGTGGACTTGGAAATCACTCCTTTCTTTAGGGATGTCTTGTATCAGTAAATATGGGAAATGGGAGGGAATGCCTCCTTTGCTTGGGTTCAACTCAGCAACTGCTGAAGTTCCTTTATTTCCTTAACCTGTATAATGCTGCCTCTTCAGCTTCTGCTGCACTGGCCTCAGCCTTCACAGGGACAGCCACAGGTAATGACACACCTGGGACCACAGGAAGGCACGCAAGGCAAAGTGGACAGAAAGAGATGATTCAACCCTCTGGGGAGCAGGTGTAGGCGATCTGTTTATGACACTCTGCTTGAGTTTTCTTTTGTATTTTAGCTATTTAGGAGCCACTTCAGCTTATGATGCAGCCAAAGTTTTGGCCAAAAAGGGGGATGTGACATCACTTAGAACGGCTGCAGAGTTGGCTTCCATCGTAGGAGAGAATGAGTTGTCTGCTACCCTGGCTCTCAGATGTGCCCAAGAACTGCTTCTGGCCAGGAACTGGGTGGGAGCCCAGGAAGCCCTGCAGCTCCACGAAAGTCTAAAGGTCAGTCTGTTACTGCCTCTCCTGCTTTTAAGAGGGATGAGCCCCAAACCCTTTTCTAGTCAAATTCCAAGTGAATTACCCAGTTGCACAAGCTGTACCAATTTGGTAAGTATCCTTAGAAGTGTCCAGCAAGCCCTGGCCATACTATCCCATTTAAGTACTGTGGCTTATCAGTTGCCCCATTCAGAGTAAAAGATAATGTGGTTACTGACAGTAATTCCCACTGCTTAGCAGTCGAATAGCCTTCAGTCAGTTCAGCCCCTGTGTTTCTTCATTGATGTCATCAGCACAAAAATGAAGAGGAAGAGGGTCTGCTTTGAAGAAAATGGATTGGCTTTAACAGAAATCACGTTGCTCTACCTGTAGCAGCCCTCTCCAGCTGTTAGCTGTAATTCTGCCTATATGAAACAGAGACCTTCCCAAGCTTAAGTGAGAAAATATTATAGGGATATACAAGGAATCTCATGGCAACTGAAAACCCAGCAGAAGTAAGGATTTTTTTTAGACCTTTTCTCTGTGCTCTCTTCTCTTCCAGCTGATTCCCTCTGTTAAACCTACTTGGATACAGCCCCTAACCACTCCCCCAGCTCTCAGATCTACACAGCTTGTCTGGTCCAGCACCTTCTGCCTATGATGCTTTAACTTCTGTACGCTTTAATCTGAAGTTTGGGCAGAGAAAAGAACTAGATGAGTCCAGCCCATCTTTTCTCAAACTGGGCCACAAGTCTTAAGTGGCTGGCCTGCATGTGGCTTAAATTTCAGTGAGTAGGGCTATAGCTGGGGTGTCATATTACAAATATGGTTGCTAAAAAAAAAAAGTAATAAATATGGTTGCTTGAGCCCCAAGAGCTGTGGGTAGGAATCCCCCAAAAGGCATTTGGAAAAACTGTCTGTTAGATCACCTCTTTTTCCCTCCCACAAGACTCACTGGGCTGGCAGCACAGAGGGGAAGGCTGCTGCAAATGCAAAGGGGGAGAATCTGAGAGACTGGGGAGAGCTCTAGATAATGGAGCACTTCCCTGCATAACAGCTCCTCTCCTTTGTTATTGGGTTCCAGGGTCAGAGATTGGTGTTTTGCCTTCTTGAGCTACTGTCCAGGCACCTGGAGGAAAAGCAGCTTTCAGAGGGCAAAAGCTCCTCCTCTTCTTACAATGCGTGGCCCGCAGGCAGCGAGAGGCCCTTTGTGGAGAGGGTGACGGCAGTATGGAAAAGCGCCTTCAGCCTCAACTCCCCAGAGCAGTCCCAGGCAGCATTTCAGCAGCTGCAAGATATCAAGTACCCATCTGCTACAAGTAACACTCCCTCCAAACAGGTACCCCTTCTGCATGAGCTTTTGATATTAATCACTCAGTAGTCTGAGACTTCTCTAATCCATGTCTAGTATAATAAGGAAACATGTAGAATGCCAGTTTGTACTTCAGAAAAGATTAAGCCAGGCCCAGGAAACCTGGAAAGATCCCTTCAGATGAATTAGAGCCCTTTATCTTTAAAGTTAGTCTTCGATCCGAATTCCCTTCTAAAAGAAAAAGAAAAAAGTCTAAACACAAAGAAAAGCACAGAAACTAATATAATAATAGGTACCCATCAATTAGAATTAATTAACAGATGTTCACATTTTGTCATTTTTGCTTCATGGAGTCTTTTGGTTTTGTTTTGTATACTCCTTTGCTTTTGGTAGAAGAATCAAGTTGAAGTCCCTCATGTTCCCTTCCCCAGTGCCATTTCCCTGCCCTAGCTCACAAAAATTTCAGCCCCTGCATCAGACCACATGTGTTATTTTGTGGCTTCCTTATGTGATCATTGTTTATAAGATCTTAAACATACCTGTGCACGAAGACACCCAGCAACCCCATTGCTTAGATATTTCACTAAAAGAAGTGAACCCAGGTGTCTACAGAGTCTTGTACAGAAATGTTCATAGCAGCTTAGTTCATAATAGCCAAATAGAAACAACACAAATGTCCATCAGCTGGTGAATGGGTATACAAACTGCAGTATATCCATATAGTGGAAAACTATACTATGCAACAATAAAAAGGAACAAATTACTAATGCAAAAAGAGTATCAGTGAATCTTGAAAGCATTATGGTTAAGTCAAAGAATCAAGTCACAAAAGACTACATACTCTACTGTTCCATTCATATGAATTATAGAAAAGCCAAAATTATACTGGCAAAAACTAGATCACTGGTTGCCAAGGGATGGGGAGAGGGGAGGTGAATGCAAAGGGGCACAAAGGAGTATCTTACAATGAAAATGTTCTATGTCTTGATTTTGGTGGTAGTTATACCATATGTATGTGTGTGTATATATACCTGTATACATATATATATACACACACACATATATGTATTTGTCAAAACTCATCATATTGCACACTTAAAATTGATAAATCTTCATTACACTCCAGATTTTTTTTAATTACAGCTTTTAGTTCAAGAAACTCACTTTTTGTTTTAATTTTTGTTTAATTTTTTAAATTTTGTTTTAATTTTAATTTTTTGTTTTAATTTGCATTTAGCAAATGTCAAGGCATTTTCTTAGCATGAACAGACTTTAACACCAGACAGTGTATGTTGCTGTACAACTAAATATGAAAGTTTCCAGTGAGGAAGCAAAAATGGGTGGTGGAGATAGGGAGGACCTTTCTTAATTGTGGACTGTGTGTACTTCCCAAATGCAGTTAATAGGAACATTTCTGGTGTCATTCCCAGTGCCTGATGTGAGAGGATGTTTAACTGAGTCTCTGGCTCCTCTCTCCAGCTCCTGCTTCACATTTGCCATGACCTGACCTTGGCAGTGCTAAGCCAGCAGGTGGCCTCCTGGGACGCAGCTGTGGAAGGACTGCTTCGGGCTGTGATCCGGAGCTACAACTCAGGAAACTTCACCATCATGCAGGAAGTGCACTCAGCCTTTCTTCCAGAGGGTAAAAGACCCCCAGCTCTGCTGGAGCACACCCACTAAAGGATGATATAACCACCGCCAGTGTTGTGGCACCAGGAGTACCTAGGTTATTGAAAGACAGACATGGGCCAGTGTGTCATATAGTAGGAAGTTTGAATTCTCTTACCCAACCTCCTTAAGAGGTAGCCAGAATGACTAAGCTGTTTTCCTTTACCTGGTCCTACCTACCTACCTCACTGCCTCCTATATACTTTCCTACACACAGCTCTAGAGAAATAGCAGTGTGCTCACAAGTTATTAAAAATGGAGAAGACATTCCTTGAGCTGCACAATTAGTCACTAACCTAAAACACTGTGGTTTTTCAGAGACACAGTGGGATCTTACCCCCAGAGCCTTCAGTGGGACAGATGAAATACTTTTTCTATCATGCTTTAAATGGCCTGTAGCAATGAGGACACTGCCTTAGGCCAAGAAATGTTTAGCTCTGGTTGGCTTCTGGTGGAAAGCATGTGGTCCCATGGATCACTGCTGCTCTGTTTCTTGGGATCTGATATGCCTCTTGGGTGACAGGAAACAACATGTGGGCAGGAAGCCAGATTTCTGACAGATAAAAGAAATGAACAACCCTAAATCCTCTTCTTCTCTCCTAGGCTGTGACCACCTAAGAGACAAACTGGGTGACCATCAGTCCCCCACCACACCAGCTTTCAAAAGTTTGGAGGCCTTTTTTATTTATGGACGTCTGTATGAATTCTGGTGGTCTCTCTCCGGGCCTTGCCCCGAATCCAGCATCTGGGTAAGGGCTGCTCACAGAAGGACAACCTCTGTTGAGCAGAGCCAACAGCTCGACAATGTCAGCCCTGAAGAAACTGACCCCAAAGCTTCCCAGCCAGAGCCAAGCAGGACTCTAGAACTAGACGTGAGACTCACAGAAGAAGGTGAGCAAATGCTGAACGCTTGTAAGGAGCTCTTTTCAGAAGAGCACGCTGGTCTCCAAAATGCACAGAGAACCATTGCTGAAGTCCAAGAGACTTTGGCAGAAATGATCCGCCTACACCAGAAGAGTCAGCTTTGTAAATCCACAGCAAATGGCCCTGATAAGAATGAACCTGAACAGGAAGCAGAACAGTCCCTCTCTAGTCCCCAGAACCAGTGGTAAGTACTGATTCAATACAACATGGAACTAAAATACCCTGCTGGATTCTCACATAGTACTTGATGAGATTGATCAGGTCACTTGGAAGCACCACAATGCAGTCATTAAGGCACAGGCTTTGAAGTCAGATGTGGGGTTGCAATCCTGGCCCTGTTCAGTGACCTCAGGCAGGAGTCTTTAATGTCTCTGAGCTTTAGTTCCCTCATCCATAAATGGAGTACCAACTCCATCCTTGCTTGTTTTGAGAATTAAACAGAATCACAAATATTGTTAATAACAACAGTACAATAAAATCCTACTTTTGTGCAATAGGTTCCTAAATCATCAATCATGTAAAATAGGGAGTTGCATTATTGCATCATTAATGAAAACCATTGATTTTCTTTTTTTTTTTTCTTTTTTTTTCACCATACCATGCGGCTTATGGGATCTCAGTTCCCCAACCAGGGATTGAACCCGCACCCTCATCAGTGAAAGCAGTATCCCAAAAAATACACAAAAAGCGTAGTGTACAGAATTACACACTAAACTGTAAAAAATCCCAAATGATCAGATTGCTGCAGCATCCTAATCATTTCCATTGAAAATAAGGGCCAGGTAGATATAGATGATTATTAATCACTTTAGAGCCCTTTTGCATTATCACAGGGCACTTGGCTGTGGGCATTTGCAGTGATTAACAGTTACTGATTAGTTGTTATGCCGAGTGCCTTTTACCTTGATTATGTCCCCCCGCAGCACAGGGCCTAAAATATAGTAACTAGCACAGTCAATAAACTTACAGCTATTATTACTAAATTTTTAAAAATTAAAGTTACATTTGTTGCTCTAAAAATACTACAAGTGAAATCCTGAGTCAGAGTTTTGAGTTACTTCTCTAGTGAGCTACCACACTCTAGGCAGCGCTTTATGTTTGGTTTTAGTAATAAGAAAAACACAAAAAGGTTCTCTAACCCAGCGGCTCTTAACCTTTGGATCAGAGGGCCCCTCTGAGAAGCTTAAGACACTCTTCCCAGAAAAATGTGCATCCACACACCCTGAGGGTAGGAACCCAGGCTCTGTCTAACCCATTCCCCAGAGAAGTCCAAGCCCTTTGCATTTGGCTGCGGACTGAATCCCCTAAAGGTCCTTAGTTTTCATTGGAGCTCTATGTCTAAGAAGTGGGGATTTGGAAAGTGGTGAGGAACAAGACTGCATTTTGAAAATTTTATATCACATCACATTAAATTCCCTTCTCTTAGCCTTTGTATTTAAAGATAAGAGATAAAGACCCAGGTGACAAAGTAATTTTATTTACAGGACAATAGACTTAAAAGTTAGGGGCAAGACGTATAATTTGCACTTTTTTTATTATTATTATCACTAGTAAAGAAGAGAAAAATGAACCAGTTTCTTTGCCTGAATTAACCAAAAGGATTACAGAGGCCAATGAGAGAATAGCTAAGTTTCCCGAGAGTATTAAGGTAAGATTTATATAGCAGTTCATTTGGTAAAACATTACTTTTTATATTATCAATTGACTACACCAAATTCTTTAATGTCATCTGAAATCTGTACACATTTGTATGTGCTTAAAAATTGAAGATCCAGTTGCCTTTGGTGAGCTAAAATGTTTTGTGGGAGTAGAATTATTGACACCACAAGCAATTTTATACCTTAGCCTTCAAAGAAATGTAACAAATTTTCTAATGACGAGGTAAAGTAAAATTACAGTTGGTACCATGTATTTGGTTGCTTACAAATGAATAGGTATATTTGGATGTGGCCCTAGTAGTAACAGAAGCATCATGTTTTAAATTCATTTGAGTAGGGCTCTAGAAAAAGATTGTATCATTTGAGAGGGACATCTCAGTCTTGAGTATCATCTCTCCTTAGAGTAACTGATGAAGTCTTAGGAGAGAAATGGCTCAGCCGTGCCAGAGAAGTGTCATGAGATAAGACTTGAGACACTCATGCCTCTGTGCAGGTGTCTGTGGCTTTTTTTTTTGCAAATGCTTCCTTATTTATCCCCGTGTCATCTTTCAGACCTGGCCCTTCCCAGATGTGCTGGAGTGCTGCCTCATCCTGCTTCACATCGGGTCCCAATATTCTGGCTTCGTGACCCAGGAAATGCAGCAACAGGCTCAAGAGCTCCTTCAGAAATACGGCAGCACTAAAGTTTACAAACGACACTACCAGACCCTCTGCACGTGAACTTTCAAGGACCTCTAAGAAACTGTGCCAAATTCAAAACATCCAACACCTTTCACCTCTGCATTTACACCTCGCCAGACATTCACTTTGATCCCTGTATGTTTCTGCAGTGATCCAGATAATACAAATGAGAGTCAAGTTTCAATCAACTCTACACTTAAACACAATGAAATCTGACTTTGGACTCAATTGTGGTTTCCTACTGGAAGAAAGATCATGAAAAGCCAGCAGTAGTTACTCAGAACTAACACCTACAAAGTGATTGTTGATAATCTCTAAAGCCTTATGCAGGTTTCGTCCAAAGAGGAGAAACTATTTTAATCACCCAAAGTGTTACATTCTTAAACACAAGCTACCTTTATAAATGCTTTGCCTGATCATAAACATGTACACTCTTGTTTGAGGGTAGAGATTATGTCTTCCCTTTACTATTTTACCCCTAGCACTCACTAAAGAGTGTCTAGTATCTAATAGGCACATAATGGAAACTTTCAACTGAATAAGTTGGGAAACAGAAAGAATGCTCATCAATAGCTTAGACTTAAAGAACTCTAAACTGAGGTCATTGATACCAGCACTGGCTGACAACTAAGGCTTGTGATTGGTAGGTGACCTTACTGCGTTAGCAGAACACAGGAATTCAAGAACATCTGGCAGTACAGTAGCACCCCCGTCAGCCACGATTTCACTTTCCACAGTTTCAGTTACCCCCAGTCAATAGCAGTCCAAAAATATTAAATGGGGAATTCCAGAAATAGACAACTTACAGTTTTAAACTGTGGCCATTCTGAGTAGCATGATGAAATCTCACGGCGGTCCCACTCCGTCCTACCCAGCACATGACTCATCCCTTTGTCCAGCATACCCATGCTGTATATACTACTTGCCCATTAGTATAGGAAAACCACAAAGCATACATTACAGGGCTCAGTACTACCCATGGTTTCAGGCCTCTACTGTGGGTCTTGAAACATAACCCCCGCAGATAAGGGGAGACTACTGTATATGGAGGGGCTGAATTACACCCATAGTTTGTATTCTCTTGGTTACTCTTCAGGACCATCCCTTTCTGAGGATGACCACTAACACAGCCCTACATACACTCATATATATACACAAGGCAAAGTTCTTTACAGTTCTACTACACTTGCGCCCCTTTCTTTAGCACCACTTTAATAAGCTGTTTCTTATCTCTCCCATGCAATGAGCACACCCCCTACTCAACACTCAGTTCCTCAACCCTTCATCTCAACATTTCTCCTGACATGTCAGTAAGCCTGTTGTCAACTGTGGCAAAAATAAACACCTATTTTAAATCCAAATTTGTTAAGGATATATGTGGAGGGCTCACAGTCACCAGCATGCTAAAGCACCTTGGTTGAGAACCACTGACCTATGCTGCTTTACCACAAATCTTACGATAAATATATCTCTTCCAGTATGTGAACATCCCAGGCAAAATCCTAGATCTGCTCCTGTACCTGACTTCTTAACAACCCCACATTTTTGGGCCAACAGACAGGATTGGAAACAAAGTCCTGAACCAAGTTTAGGATATCAGACGTTCAATTTATCCAAAAGAAGTCCACCAATTAATAAGTGAATCTGCCGTATATCATGGAGTAGCACCAGGAAGTAGAATTAAAACTGATTTCCTAGTAAGGCCCAATAATCAGCGAGGCGTATGAAGTTAAGGGACAATTCCGCTTACACAGCTGCTCGTTAAAAGCTTCCTACAAAGTGAGACATTCTGTAATGCAAGCCAACTTGTGGAAAATGAAGGCAAGAGATAGGGAACAGACAAGATGCTTCCATATCACTGACAGCGAACAACCGTCTTCTAAAGCCAGCAATTCAGAGCTTTGAAAGACCAAACCTTCATGCCAGTGGTTAAAAAGAAATCTTTATTTTACAAAATTAAAAACATAAATAATATTTACAAGCATCTTAAATACCAGCTTATAATACTTGACACTTTTGAATCATTTTAAATTGAGTTTTCCATAAGCTTTTAATATGCAAGACTATTCAACCACTTCAGTGAGTTACCAGTTTTCATTTCCACTATTCCAAAGGAGTTTTTGGTTTTTTGAAATTGTCCATACTGTAGTCATTCAAAAAAAAATACAGTGTACTTTTTAAATGACTAGTTTTAAAAAAAAAAAAAATCACAGTCCTGAGCTTCCTACCCCAGTTGTGGGATATTACTCCAAGAGAACCCTATAAACCAAATTCCTTACTGTCCTGTTTACATGTAACCACTATAACTTTTTAAAGACTCACATTGCTGGTACTCACCATAATCCATCTACCTAACTTCTCCTCAGTTTGCTGAAAAGGAAAGGCAGGGAAAACAGAGAAGAGAGGCAGGAGAATACAGATGGCCATCTGAAATCACATTACTGAAAATGTAACAGAATTATGATCCAAAAACCTGCTCTTAGTAGTTTCCTTCGGGATCAAATCCAAGGTATTTTATGAAATGAAAACTTAAAATGATTTCAAATGATGCACATGTGACAGCAAATCTCAGTGGCGCAATGGAACACAGACTTAAAGAAAGTGCTTAACTTAATACCCATTCTGGAGTTCCTTGTGAATAAAGGGTAGACAGATTCAGTAGAATTTTGTTTTTAAGGAAAGTTTTCATTATCTGGTCTTCGTATTTCAGCACTGAGTAATTCATTTCCACGGAATAATACATAAAGACCAACAAAGTGTGAGGAAAGCAAATGTCCTCGAGAAGGGTCAAAATAAACGAAAAGGAAGGAAAGGAAAGGTTAAACATCTATAACCCACTTCACAAGACCACCACTTGGTTCCACTTTCCCTTGAAGCCCTCAGCTCATCTGAGAATCACAGCAAGAAGTCTTCATCCTCAGAGATTAGCAACAAATTTAAAAGAAAAAGAATGACACAGGTAGGAGTTATATACATTTTACTAGTTTGTTTCTGACTTGTCCTGGATTTTAGAAGGTGTCAAATGAGCCATGGATGCTGGTGGCAGGAGGCAACTGGAGAAGAGAGGCTTAGGGATGAGGAACAGGGAAGACGTGTTTACAAATTCAGAGCAAACTCCCTTCTTCCGGATCTAAAAGACATCTTTTGTCTTCAGCAAAACAAAAGTCTTTCTGTCAACGCAGATGGTAGGTACAGTTTGCTCAAAAGAAGCGTCTTCTCTTGGGGAGGAAGATAAGTATACACAGTCAGCACGTTAAGCACCACTCTGGGACCAGGCCCACCCTGCAGAGCCTCGCCGCCATCACTGCTGCATGTTGTTGATGATTGCCAGGATGCTCATCTTCTCCTGGGCAGAGTCCACATCCTCATTCTGCTTCTGGGCCACTCCCGTGCCTAGGCCATAGAGCCGCCCACAGTACTTGGCATCATCAATACTGTCCTCAAAAAACAACTGCAGAATAGGACAGAGAACCCCTGGTGAGAATCATGCCAAGAGTCATGCCAAGAATCAGGCCAAGCCGCAATACTACTACATCAACACCTCCCAGCTCTCTTAAAGCCTTGAAAACCTAGCCAACTAGAAACTAACTTCATAAAGAAAGGCTCCAGACCTTTCCTACACAGTCTTTTCATGCTCCTTTCTCTCTACATAGGCTCCCCTTTCTGAAGAGACTTCCACTTTCCATGAGTTTTTACTGCCAGGATCCCTGTGCTGCTGTTGCTGTTTAATACAACTGCCTCTATCTCCTCCCTTCTCTTTAACAGGTAGTGCAATGGTGAAGAGCTTGAGCTCTAGACTCAGACTGACTCACTGTGTGATCTTAGAAAAATCACTCCAACGCTCCTTAAGCCACGGTTTCCTATCCATAAAATGGGTAATATAATAATAGGTTGTTACAAGTGAGAAAATGGACAGGAAGCACATACACAGCAAGGTATCTCACCCTTTTGGGCACTACTAGGCAGGATAACTCTCTGCGGGGCATCGAGGAAGGTTGTCCAGTGTATTGTAGCACTGTAGGATGTTCAGCAGCATCCCTGGCTAGTAGCACACAACCCAGCTCCCACAGGTTATGACAGCCGAAAATGTCTCCAGACATTGCCAAAGGTGCCTCAGAGGGCAAAATTGGGAGCATGACGCTGCCAGCTTTGTTCTTCTTCCTCAAGAGTGCTTCGGCTATTTGGAGTCTTTTGTGGTTCCATACAAATTTGAGGATTATCTTTTCTATTCCTGTGAAAAATGCCACTGGAATTTTGATCAGGATTACATTCAATCTGTAGGCTACTTTGGGTAGTATGGACATTTTGTCAATATTAATTCTTCCAATCCATGAGCCCAGAATATCTTTCCATTTATTTGTGTCTTCTTCAATTTCTTTCATCAATGTCTTAGAGTTTTCAGTATACAGGTCTTTCACCTCCTTGGTAAAATTTATTCCAAGGTTATTTTATTCTTTTTGATGCAATTGTAAATGGGATTGTTTCATAATTTCTCTTTCTGATAGTTCACTATTAGTGTATAGAAACAACATATTTTTTATATTAACCTTTTATCCTGCAATTTTACTGGATTCGTTTATTAGCTCTAACAGTTTTTTGGTGGAGTCTTTAGGGTTTTCTATATATGTCATCTGCAAACAGTGACAGTTTTCCTCCTTTCTGATTTGGATGCCTTGTATTTCTTTTTCTTGCCTAACTGCTCCAGCTAGGACTTCCAATAACATGTTGAATAAAAGTGGAGAGCGTGGGCATCCTTGTCTTGTTCCTGATCTTAGAGAAAAAGCTTTCAGCTTTTCACCACTGAATATGATGTTAGCTGTGGGACATTTGATAATTAATAGAACTTAGCATAAAATAAGTGGGTGGGTTCACAAATGTGTTCATATTTTAGAAATCAGAAGAAAAGCAAATAATTGCAAGGATGAGAGGTGCTAGGAACACCAAGTACACTTCTGAGTGACCTCCATTTCAGAATGCTTCTTTGCCTCCCAAAGCACATCTAATATACTGAACACACGCATAACAAACCAACCAAAAAAAAAAAAAAAACCCACTGCTTTCAAGGTGATCACCAACTTCCAAGAGAAACTATAAATTTTCAACAAACCTCAGCCCAAAAAACCTTTGCCTTACCTCTTTCATCCTGAAGAATGCCATTCCCGTTAGCAGTGAGTCTGAGCCTGCCTGGTGCTGCCTTCCAATTCTCTGCAAATCCAACTGATCAGCAACTTCCTGAAGACCTCCCTGGAGATGTAAGGAAAACAAATATATTACAGACCCGACTTCTCTACTGGAGTCAACTATGTCTATTCTTGAGTTTACTTCTTGTGGTGACAGGAAGTAGGAACAGGCCATTTACTTAACAGGTCTTCCCCAGCAGTATCCCCTTTTTAGCCCTCCAAATGATACACTGTGTTATATTCCACTTTTCACTCCTTTCATTCTTTTCTGTATCGTTAGTTTTGTCAGACCTCCGCCCCTGAAAGTCCTCACTGCTGTAAAACAAGGTTGGGGAAATAGTAAATGCCAATCCAATTCTAGATGGCAAACCTCTTATACCAACAATTTATTAGAGGAGGGAGTTCTTAAATTGTTTAGAGCTAAGAACCCCTCTGAGTCTGGTACACTGTAGACCTCATTCCTAGCAAATCATACATATACCTCATGTCTCCAACTGTTTCACTAGGTTCGTGGGCCCTAAGTGAAGAATGCCTGCCTTAGGGTGACAGTAGCAGAAGGCTCCCTTCATGCCCAGGTTAAAGACAGTTACCACACAAATCCCTCTGCCAATCAACTCTACATATACCCTGTCTAGCACCATGCTGGCACCTAGCAGGTACTCAAGGACACATGCTGAACAAACTGCAATAAAGCAAAATGACAAGTCTGCGTTTTTGTCTTGTTGTCGTTACTACTATTAAGAAAAATATTGTGTACCTTAAGATTTTTGCAACTTTTCATCAGGTATTTCACATCATAAATGGATGGGAAGAAAAGGTTCAGAATGTGAAAGAATTCATGTTCCTCTTCTGGCAAACGAGAATCCGTAAGTAACTTAACCATGTAGCCAAAATCATAGCCACTACGAGGAGAGAATGAGGCAGTAAGGTGAAAGAGCAGGAGTTAACAGGCCCCAGCATTCAACTGCTTTATTTCTCAGAACTTACGATGCTACCTCATGTTAGGAACTTTCAGTTTTCCAAAGTAGTTTATCCTGTCCTCTGCACTTTCCACTAAATGACCACATAACAGATTAATATGGGAGATATATAAGAGAACCCAAGGGTTTATAAATGTGGGTTTTATTCATCAAAAATTCAAAAGTACTGAAAGGTATGGAGTCCCCTGGTGGGCTAGTGGTTAGGATTTGGCACTTTCACTGCTGTGGCCCACGCTGAATCCCTGTTTGGGGACTGAGATCCCACAAGCCAGGCGGGGCGACCAAAAGAAAAGAAAAGGTATTGAAAGGTAAAATAACTTCTCCTAAGGGAAATTTGGCTTTTGAGTACCGGGAAACTCCAGGCCAGCCATTTAAATGACAAGAAAAAGATGACCAAGTACTTCCATCCTTCCCACCCTCCATCTTTCCACTCGACATATGCCCACTGCAGCCACATGATACAGCCTAGTACGGTGTGAAAGAAACCAGTATGCGCTCCAAAGTGTTTTCTAAAAAACTGACATGTGAGCAACTGTTACCATTTCAACTTTATAACTGCTAGTGAGCAACAAAAGAGCGCCAAGAGGACTGCAAAAATAACATAAGAATTCAATTCTTGCTTCCAAAGGAAGAGAGAAACACTCTCTT
Source organism: Stenella coeruleoalba (assembly GCF_951394435.1). Lineage (NCBI taxonomy): Eukaryota > Metazoa > Chordata > Mammalia > Artiodactyla > Delphinidae > Stenella > Stenella coeruleoalba. The sequence goes on along the minus strand of NC_137148.1, from coordinate 130,195,993 downwards.
GAGACTGACCTGTGAAATGAAAGCCATTTGACATTGTCACAGAGAACCACCCCTGATGTCATAAGCAGCTCTGCAAAGTGCAAAGTGTCAATCCCTTCCTCTTCATGCTTCTGAAACTGCAGTCCTGAGTTAGCAAGGAGATCTATGGAATCCTGGGAGTACATGTCCTCTCTAAAAAGAGAAGGTGTTTACTTCTTAGCTGCTGGTAAGGTAACAGAAGTAGTGGGCAACAATATTACCATCACCTTATAAATTATAGAATAAGTATTCTTTTTTTTTTAATTAATTTTTTAATATTTTATTTATTTATTTTTGGCTATGTTGGGTCTTCACTGCTGCATGCAGGCTTTCTCTAGTTGTGGCGAATGGGGGATACTCTTCGTCGTGGTGCGTGGGCTTCTTACTGCAGTGGCTTCTCGTTGTGGAGCACGGGTTCTAGGCACGGGGGCTTCAGTAGTTGCAGCAGGCGGGCTCTGCAGTTGTGGCTCGCAGGCTCTAGAGCACAGGCTCAGTAGTTGTGGCGCACGGGCTTAGTTGCTCCGCAGCATGTGGGATCTTCCTGCACCAGGGCTCAAACCCATGTCCCCTGCGTTGGCAAGCTGGATTCTCAACCTCTGTGCCACCAGGGAAGTCCCTAGAGTAAGTATTCTTGAAATACTTTCATAATTTAAGAATAAATCAATTCATTCCTTCCAGTATTCTAGCAAACACACAAAGTAATCTTACTTGTGACAGAAAGAAAAATGGGATTTTTGCCCCACAAAATAAGTATCTTAATTATGAAAGATCCATATTTTCTCATTATTTAATGAAAAGCAGGACTTCCCTGGTGGTGCAGTGGTTAAGAATGTGATCTTTTGTGTCTGGCTTCTTTCCCTTAGCATAATGTTTTCAAAACTCATCCATGTATAGCATATGTCAGTACTTTATCTCTCTGTACTGTGCAGTAACATTCCATGGCAGGGATATACCACATAGAGCCATTCCTCAGATCACAGACATTTGGACAGTTTCCAATTTGGGGCCTTTATGAATAATGCTGCTATGAACACTCACATACAAGTTTTTACACGGGTGTATGTCTTCATTTCTCTTGGGTGGAAATTGCTGGGTCATACGGTAACTCTATTTTTAACCTTTTGAGAAACTGCCTGTTTTCCAAAGAGGTTGCATCATTTTATATTCCCAATAGCAATGTATGAGAGTTCTAATTTCTCCACACCCTCACCAACATTTGTTATTATGTCTTTTTGATCACAGCCACCTAGTGGGTATGAAGTAGTATCTCATGGTTTTGGTTTGCATTTCCCTAATGACTAATGGTGGTGACCATCTTTTCATAAGCTTACTAGCCATTTCTAAATCTTCTTTGGAGAAATGTCTATTCAGATCTTGTGCCCATTTTATTTATTTATTTATTTATTTATGGCTGTGTTGGGTCTTCGTTGCTACGCACGGGCTTTTCTCTGTTTGCGGCGAGCAGGGGCTACTCTTCGTAGCAGTGTGCAGGCTTCTCACTGCAGTGGCTTCTCGTTGCGGAGCACAGGCTCTAGGCAGGCGAGCTTCAGTAGTTGTGGCTTGCAGGCTCAGTAGCTGTGGCTCGCAGGCTCTAGGGCACAGGCTCAGTAGTTGTGGCGCACGGGCTTAGTTGCTCCATGGCACAGGAAATCTTCCCGGACCAGGGCTGAAGCCCGTGTTCCCTGCATTGGCAGGCAGATTCTTAACCACTGTGCCACCAGGGAAGTCCTTGTGCCCATTTTTTTTTTTTTTGCAGTACGTAGGCCTCTCACTGTTGTGGCCTCTCCCGTTGCGGAGCACAGGCTCCGGACGTGCAGGCTCAGCGGCCATGGCTCACGGGCCCAGCCGCTCCGCGGCATGTGGGATCTTCCTGAACCAGGTCACGAACCCGCGTCCCCTGCATCGGCAGGCGGACTTTCAACCACTGCACCACCAGGGAAGCCCCCTTGTGCCCATTTTTAATTAGGCTGTCTTTTTATTGTCGACTTGTAAGAGTTCTTTAAGAGGGACTTTACTTTTTGAGATTCTTTACTCCACCTTCTGCTTGACTACTCTCTCCAACCCCCTACTTGAGTTTGGTGAAAACAAAACTTAAAATTAATAAATCAGTTAGAAATCAGTCTGTACAAATGTAGCAAATCTAAGAATAACATTGAGAAGTGTCTCAGACACTTACGTAAGGTTGAATTTGAAGTTGAACTGCCAAGTGTTGATTCCAGAAGGATATTCTCCCTTCTCATTCGTGAATGTAAGGCCCAGCTGGATAATTTTTAAAAGGTCAACATTGCACCGTAAAAGCTGATACTGGTAATCTATGGAACTACGAAATTCACCAATGGGTCGCACCACAACACCTGGAAATTCTGTGTCCTAGAAAAGGAAAAAATCTGTCATTGTAAGGTTTCACAAAACACTGAATGCTGGGAAAAAAAAAACAAAAAACACTGAATGCTGACTTGACCATTCATAAATAAAAATTTTACCTCAATTTATAAAAGTTACGTGAGAAGCCCCAAGCTCAGGCACAAAAATTCACCTTAAAATACTGATTTCATTGATGTATACAGAAGGAGCACTACAAACATGAAGCTTTACACAACAACTTGGAGATCCTAAGCAGGATGTGAATAGAAGTAGTTGACTAACTCTAGGTCTATTAAGAACATTCTAGGTTCGGGAATTCCCTGGCGGTCCAATGGTTCGATCCCTGGTTGGGGAACTAAGATCCCACAAGCCACGCAGCACGCCCCCCACCCCGCCAAAAAAAAGAGAACATTCCAGGTTCATATACAGTTAATTAGGAACAGTCTAGGTTGAGAACAAAACACTATATAAATAAAAATGCAAATACAGGAAAGTGAAACAGCCATTCAACAAAAGTAATAGCCACGTTTGGCTTAGAGTAAAAAGCCTGGAACAAGATCAAAGAGAGTTCTGAATACCAGGCTAAAGACATAATTCTACACCCTCCACAGCAGGAGTTGCAAACTCCAGGCAGCTAACGTAACAGAGTAAAGTGTGCAGGGTATTAAAATGGTTATAAGTAATGGGGACTGGAGCAAACTAAAGGGTACATGCCACCCCTAAAAGAGGCTCTTGATATCACTATGATACGTGCCTCCCTCCAGCCACTCAGTGTCAGGCAGGAATGTAGACCCTATAATGCCAGATCTGTCCATTTCTTCCAGAGACACCAGAAATCTGGAGTTTAAGTAAGGTCTCTTGATTTTTAAATGTTGGCAACTACTTTTTAAAAACTGCTTTAACGCTGCCAGTCAAATTCACCATACCTGTGGAGCAGATGTGCCCTATGCACTGAGACAACTTCTGCTTCAAGACTTGCAGACAAAAGTAACATCATAAACACTAGATACTAGAGGTTACATCCTTTTCAGACACACAGGCTACCTTGATGTTTCATAAAAGCAATATAACCTTCCATCATGTTTAATTTACCATGGCTTTAGTATAATCATTTCTTTCAAAAATCTCCCATTAAATATTCCCTAAGTCCATACCAGAAGGTGAGTCAAACAGAGTAGAGCTCTTTACCATGGCAATATAACTGTAACTGAGCACGATTTCTCGGATCTTCCTCATCTCTTCTTCTAGATTGCTGGCCCAGACTTCACAGATGACCTGGCTGTTCTCCACAAGTGCCGCAGGCATCCTGAAGAAACTTGAAGTCGCTTTCAGCTGACTATGTTAGAGGGGACTATGTCAATGGTTGATCTGATCTACATTCAAAAACACATTTTGAAATCACATTAATTTACATACTGGCATTAAGACATTAACAAAGATATCAAAACTATTTTACCATCACTTCATCAGCTTAAGCTAAAACATTAGGACTATATTTATTCTCCATTTTATATGATGAGGGAACCTGCCTTTGTCAAAACAGACACAAACACACACACACACACACACACTCACTCTCTCTCCCTCAGTTCTTTAACCTGAAGAAAATAAAATTACTTAAGAAACATGAAGAAACTTTTGCCCAAGCTACCCTTTAGCACAGAAATGAAACCATTGCCCTAAACCAGTTTTTGAGCCCTCTCCAGACTACCTAAAGACTAAAATAGTCCCCTGTTGACACAAATATGCCCTTACCATGACTTTCACATCACTTTGCACAGGGACCAAATCATGGAAACATTTCTAAAGGAATCACTTTAGCCAGTTTAAATGTACTGGGATCTCCAAAAGCCTGAAAGAATGTGGACCTGAACTCTCACACTGAAGTCCTAACACCATACGATGAATACGGACGTGGGACTTGCCCCTCCACTCCCCCAAAAAAGGAAATTCTTTTTCCCGACAATCCAAAAGTCAAATACAACTAGAGGCAAATAGATCATGAAGTGAGAGATGTAAGTTGTAAAAACCAATCCCAAGTTGAACAACCACAATGAAAATCAGAATTTATTAATGTCTACTTTTCAACATACAATATTATAAAGAAACTAAGTATCAATTCAACAATAAAAATAGAGAAGACAGCAGGTATAGATAATTCAACCAGAAGCAGAATGATTTACAGTGTATATTCTGGGAGGAAACTGGGGAGGCAACAGTATTCTACACGATAAAACTCAACATGATTCAGCCTCAGAGTAATGCTGTTATTATAGCAATGATACGCTTAGTTATAAAAAGACAAAACGGAGCTTATCATAAGTGGATTTCCTTAAAACGCAAGCCCACGCACAGATCCTCAACACAATGTAAGAGTGGGCTCCAGCGCATATATTTAAGGAACAATTCCTAGAAAGAGTAAAACGAACCTTTGCTTTCTACTTTCAAGATAAGCAGATACAACAGTAAGAATCTGGATCAAAACAAAATTGCCATTCTCAAGTGGCATCATTTCTCTGAGACACTTCTGAAAAAACAATCCATTGGTTTGTCACCAACCCTTGAAGATTTCATTTATTCAAGTTACTCTACGTTTTTACAGATGCTTCTCTGAAATTATAGTAGACTTACTGTAATTACTCTGAAACTTAAGTAGACTGTGGTAGCTTCCTAACAAATATGGGTGAACACTTCTTAAAGGCAGAATCCATTTCTTCTCATTTTTGTTCTATACACAATGGGCATGAATGAAAGGCATGCAGATGAAGAAATCAAGAACATCAGAAAATGGCAGAAGTTCAGACTGAGTGTGTAGTAAATTCCCCTATCTGACCATAATTAAGAAAATGTTGGGGGAATTCCCTGGCTGCCCAGTGGTTAGAACTCAGCTCTCTCACTGCAGGGGGCCACAGGTTCAATCCCTGGTCGAGGAACTAAGATCCCACAAGACACGCAGCAAGGCCAAAAAGACAAAAAAGAAAATGTTGGGGCTCAGAACTTTAGATTCTAAACCATGCTTAAGGTTTTCCCCTGCAAAAGGGCATAAAACCATTTCTATGCCCATTAATGTTAAATCAGTACCACTTCGCTTCCTTATTTCCCTAACTGAAACAATGCACTCCCTTTTTGGTGTCACTTTAAACACAACCATAAACTACTTTAGGGGAAGTGGGTATCACTAATTGAAACATCTCCATAAAAGCAAAAGCAACTAAAGGGACTCAAGCAAAAATGTCTCTGGCCTCCAAGCAGCAAAGAGCAGACTTAAAAAGAGGGCAATTAGATATTTACATTCAACCCTTAGAACAAGGCTCCCCAGCTAAGAAGCTCTTAAGGTTTTATCAGAAGAACTCAGGAAACAATATGAAGAGGCTCCCTCTCGTCAAATAAAATATGATATGAACATCATTATGGATAATTACTACGATGCATCACTTTTCAGATACAGATTTAAATCCAGGAGTTCATAATGAACTAAGAAAATAAATTTACTTGGCCACCATTGGAGAATGCTAATGAATGGACTTATTTTTAAAAATATGTATCTTGTCTTTCCTATATAAACTGTAACCCCAAGTAACCAAATAGTTGAAGGAAAGTTTCTCTTTATAAAAGTTGTATAAATAAAAATAAATAGGGAATGACAGACTATCACCGTTTTGTAACCCCTAATGAACTTAAGAGATCTGGGCAATAATCATAATGGCATTTATACGGAATTTCCAGAAAAGGCAACTCTATAAAGGCAGAAAAGACTACATGGTGGGATGGGACTGAGAGTTATATAAATGGGAATGAGGTATCTCACCTCATGAGGTGACCAGAAATGTTCCCAAACTCCATTAAAATGATTATTGCACAACTCAGTAAATTTACTAAAAATCACTGAGTTTTACATGAAAATGGGTGAGTTTTATAGTATGTAAACTATATCTCAATAAAGTTGTTAAAATAATCACTAGGGCTGTAATCATCACAAAAAGAGACCACCCGGTATTATGTGCCTCAAAACAACACATCACCACTATGAAACAGTCTTGACCAAAAAAAAATCTAACTTGAATCTGACCAAGCCTCTAGATTTAACTACCAATGTACAGAAAATACAGACAGAGAAACATATTAAATGACACCAGAGAAATGCAATCAGCAAAATCCAGAAACTTCTATACGAAACTAGAGAACCCAGCTTCTTCAACAAATAAATTACAAGAAATAAAAGTAAAAGACTCTCAGGAGATCTATCAGTCAATCAAAACATACAGACCTAAATTAAACCCTGCTCTAAACAAGTGATAGGAAAAAAAAATTATAACATTTTTGAGACAAGCAGGGTTTTGTTTATTTTGCTTTTTTTTTCTTTCCGGTGTTATACTGTGGTTATGGTTTTTTTTAAAAAAAGAGTCTTACCTTTTATAGATAATGAAAAAGAGTTATAAGTGATACAATATGAAATGTGGGGTTTACTTCAAAATAACAGTGAAGAAAACTCTCAATAACTTTGTACAGTACTATCTTTCTCTACATTTTACAGATAAGAAAACTGAAATGCAGAGACAATTTTAAAAGGTAGTGTCCATGGCTTCCATTTCCAAGAAAATTCTTTTTTACAATATAGGGGTTGGGGATTAAGAGGTACAAACCATTATGTAAAAAATAAGCTACAAGGATATACTGTGCAACACAGAGAATATAGCCAATATTTTATAGTAACTGTAAATAGAGTATAACGTTTAAAAATTGTGAATCACTATGTTGTACATCTGTAACTTATATAACACTGTACATCAACTATAATTTAAAATTTTTTTTGGATTATTTTTAAAAGCTAACCATTGTATACATATTTGACAAACAAGGAAGTCAAAACCAGACCAGTGGCAAAACATTTAAGATATTCTTCCACCAAACCCTTACCTAGGAAAACTTGCAAGCCCCAAATGTAGTGCCACACAAACAATGAAAAGGAATCACATTGCACACATTTAACTTAGCATAAATTACTGGATATGCTAGCCAAAAAAGAAATAATAATAAAATAATACTAGCAATTCTGCCTGCCACTTTCCACTCAGTGAGCACATGCTCCAGTATGAGCCTAAAATGGGGATCACAAACATACCATTCCCCTTGGTTATTAGTCTTCCTCCTTCTAAGCCTCTCAGAGCCAGCACTGCACAGTGCACCTCACAGTGCAGAATGACTCTATGCCATTCACTTATGTTTATTTGTGCAACATGGCCCCTAAAGGTAAACCTAATTACTCTACCTGGGTTACAACCAAAGAAATAGTAACAAGTTTCAAAACAGAAGGAAAAATGACTGTGCTGGATTTACTGAGAAACACTATGGCCACCTCCCACTCCACACCTTCCTAAGGAATTGTTAAGGATAATTTTGGTTGCATGCACTGCTTGCCTTGCAGGCTGACTTGAAAACTTGACTGCCACATGAGCTACTCTACATGAAAGCAAAATACAAGCCCTGATACCTGCTGTTTCCCAGTACTACACCGTATAAGAAGGTCACCCGGGAGTTACTGAGGTCTCTGCCCTGCGCTCATCTGTAGAACAAACTGTGCAGTTCGCCCCCCAATGATCTACAGTGTAAACTTCTCCAAAACAAAGCTGCTTACTAACCCAGGAAAGCTCTGAAGAGCAAGTAAATGATAAAGGCAACCGAAAGCTTTCTCTGCAAGCAATCCAGAGTGCCAGACCTTGCTGGAGAAAAGCACGTTTTGGTTTTTCTGATTGTGTTTTGTTTAAGGCTAAGAGTGCAAGGAAACAATAAACATCACTTCCCCATTCTAGACGACCGGACAAAGGCTTTGCCGCGCATGGGTAAGATGGAAAAGGAAGTAGCAGCACTTCAGAAGAAATGGCAGCCGCTTGCAAGAGGGTTCTTTCTATCCACGGCCGCGGGGGCCGCAGTCCTCCATCCCCGCCAAACACAGTATCCCAAGACACCACCCTCGACCGAACCGCAGTTCAACCAGATCTTCAAACCACCCATGGGGCCCAGGCCTGTGAGCTGGCTCCTCCAGAGCCAAGAGCTCGGGTTCATAAAGCCACCGAATAGCAAGGAAAAGTTGCGGGGACGCAAGAACCAAGAAAGGGAAAAGCCCGCAAGGTTCCAAAGTCAGGTCCTCTGACTCACACCGTCTCTCGTCATCCTTCTCTTCCTGTTCAGGATCACTCTCCCTCTTCAAAACACCCTCATCCCTCTCCTCCTCCTAACTCCTTTTTTTTGTAAAACGAAGGTTTTAAAATTGCATGCCTTAAGGACAGAGAGACCTAAGTTCGAAGCCAGGACACGGACGAGCTGTGTGGCTTTGCATAAGTTACTTAACCTCTCTCGTGCCTCAGTTTTCCCTTCTTGTAAAATGGGTCCTCTAATGGTGGTGCACACCTCGGAGGGCTGCTGTAGGGGATAACAGAATGAAGCATATAAGGTGCTGGCACATATCACTAGAATATTAATATCGTGTGGTAGTGGTGGTTATTATGACTACTATTCGACGGACCTCTTTCTCTTTTCACACACCCTGTCCCTCTCGCACGCTCCCACTCCCCTTCCTCCCGCAGGCCCCCGATGGCCTCCCACACTCTCTCATCTCACGCTCCTCTCTGATAAGCGGGAGCCCGCTTACCCTGACCGGCAGGGCCCGCGAAGCGCGGGCAGACGGGCTGGCGGACAGACTACCCGGGAGCTGCGTGACCCGGTGCTCTCCGCCCGCTGCCCCGGATCGGCTACTGGAACCGAGCGGCTCAGTGAGATGAGCGCCCTCATGCCCAGAGCGACCTTACGCACGGCCCTCCAAACAACCTGGCCGCACCGCTCTACCCACCCGATCCTCCCGACTCGCCTGCTCCCTTCCCGTCGCTCCAGGCGGGCGCGCGCCTGACGCTGCCTGCCCCTCCCCTTCTGCGCGCCCCGGCGACTCCGTGCGTGTTCGCCCAACCTGTGAGCTCGCGGGAGCGGCGCGCAGGCACAAAACCAAGAGGGCGCCGCGAAAACGGCGGGGCGGGGCGACCTCAGACGACGCAAGTGAAATACGGCCCCCTACGGCCTTCGCTGGGTTAGTTTCGCTGGTTCAATTCACCAGGATCACTACTCCATTTCGGTTCTACTTCTGTGCGCTCACAGGGGGCGTGGTCTAGAACTAGCCCCCCCCGTGGTGGGCGTGGCCTATCTGAGCCCGAGGAGAGGGCGTGGTCCGTCTGACCAAATCCTCCAAATTGCAACCTCCCCGTCTACCTTCTTTGAAGGGCCATTAAAATCGGCGGAAGCTGAGTTGGGAGGAGGTTCGCTAGGGGAGATCCTGACCGCTTCCTTCTGTACTAATGCGGCCCCCTGGACCTTCACTTACAAAACCTCTACCATACGGCTTCCTTTCTGGCAAACACTGGGTTGGGGGTGGGGCAGCACCCCGAAACCGAGTCTGGGTGACGTCAGCCAAGGCCCGCCTCCCCCCTCCGAGCCTCGGGGAGCTGAGCGAGCAGCGTTACCATAGCAACCGGCCCGCTAGGGTCAGCTCGAGTTACAAAAAAGATGCAGCCTGGGTTGGGGAGACGCAGGAGGAGCGCTGGCGCCCTCCCGCTTCCCGAGAAGGTCCGAGACCCGGCGGACGCTAAGCGAGCTCGCCAGATCTTCATTGAGAGACCAGTGGGGTCCAGGCCTATATTAGGAGGTTCCTTCAAAGCTCCCACCCGCCCTCCTATTCTCTGTGAATCCTGTTTGGAAAGAGAGCTCTTCGCCAACGCCTGTCCTTAGCAGCGTTTGTTCTCCAGTGGTGGGAGAGAAGACAAAGCACTGACCTCCCGCACACAGCTATCAGTTCCGGGCCGCCCTCCTAGTCAGTCGCGCAAGACCTCCACCCTGTCCCTAAGAGAAGGTGCGGACTCCCCAGAGCATGGCTGTGGTCATACTCCTTGATGCCTTCCCTCGAAAGGGGCTGTTAAGTGGATAGCAAATTCACCCCCAAGTCCCTGCACCTTCCTACTTTTAACCATTTCCCCCTAAAGAGGCTCTGCAAAATCCTACCTCCGTTTCCGAGACTGGAGGCAGGGCAAGTCTTCAGCGGCAAATTCCAACCTGGATTCCCAAAAGCTAGTCTCCAGGGACATGAACCACCCCCACCCCACCCTCCACTGCCATCAAATGCACTTTCTGAACACTCCTCCCCTTCTCCCCTTCACATGAGTGTCTGTCTCCTTATCTGCAACATACGGATATGACTATATCAGCGGATGTTTGCGTTAATAAATGGAAAAACCACCCCACACTGTAGAAGATACATAAGTGTATTCAATAGATAATTGTTTCTGGCCTGTCTCAGTTTGTTATCCCCGAGATATTCAGTGTTTGTTAGCTCTGCTGCAGACTTAGCACCCTTGTCATTCTGTTCAGCAATACTGTGATGGAGAAAGCAGGTAAGCCGCTCTCTTCCCCCTGTCCTGTGAGTTTCTAATATTCTGTAATCCACTCTGAAATTACATTCAGGAGAGCGTAGGCCTATCAGCAGCTAGTCGCATGAAGAGCAGCCTGTTTTTTCCTGCAGCACTGGGCCTGGTGTGCACCGAAACAATCAAGCAGGAAACGTACCCCATATCCTTCCCCCTAATGCACCCTCACCCAGAACTGATGGTTCATTTCTCAGGTCACTGAAGACAAGGGTAACACAAACACAATGATGGCTTGTGTTTCCAGAGACCTTGGAGTGTCTGTTGCAAACAATGGATTTTATGCTGCTCTTATTGCAAAATTAGAACAATTGTGTAAATCACTGATTCCTGATGGGAGGGAGGCCCCAAACAAATAAGAGGGTAGTTGGAGTAGAATATATTCATTAATACATCACATTCGAAAAAAAAATATTGCTTGTGAACTACAAACTATAGAAAGTAAGGCTTAAACATCATCTCAGCTGGGAGAGTACAGGTTTTAAAAAACTGAGGAAAACATAAATAAAAGATGACCTTGACTCTCAGGGTCAGAGAATGGAGTAAAGGCAGAGACATCTTAATTTTTTTTATTTGAATTACAGTAAATTTGATAAGAAAAGAAAAGAAAGCTAGCTTCCCCCAGGCATGATAAATACGTCGCCTATGGAAATATTTGATGACAACTTAGGTAATTTTACTAGGTGGGTCTAAGAGTTACTTGCCACTACTTTCGATTTTTGTTACTGTGAAACTCATCAAAGCTGCTAACTGAATATTCAGTACTTTATAAAGAAGAAAGTTGACCTCTGTCTCTACAGAGCAAGGCAAACAGAAATACAAGCCAATGGAAAGAGAGCACATCAATATAGCTAAGAGTAAAACTTTTACTTTGGGACTCTCTGGTCACTTCTAAAGCTCTCTTCTCTAGCTGTCCCTTCCTCTCCCTGTTCGTGAATGTAACAAACCCATCTCTGGTGTTACAGCCAGATCTCAAAATCCCCTGTGAGGTTTTCTTTTTTTTCTTAATGTGACCAGTGTTGAGAATCTTGTTTTGAACTTCTGTAACATTCTGTCATTTTCTAGGAGCAATGGGATCCAAAGGCTTCAGAATATCTCTGAAGTTTCTAACCAGATGTGTTTGTTTGTGGGATAAGGGATATATTCCAGAAAAATTGGTAAACACAGTTATAAGTCTCAACTCCATTAGAAATAGAATGGGCCTCAGAGATCCTCTAATCCAACTGGCTCATTTGACAGATGAAGAAACTGAGACTCAGAGAGGCCGAGGTCACAAAGCTGGTCAGTGGCAGTGCTCAGTTTGAACCCAGATCTACCTTCTTCCAGGATCTCAGGGCCTCTCCTCCTTTAAAGGAGATCAGCTAAGGGAGGGGCCATCTTACACAACCTTGAAATAACAGGAAAGCTAAGCAAGTCCTCAAAATTAGAATGGAGAGAAAACCCAGAGGACCAGAGAGATATTCTCGTTTGTGCAGCTCTACTGAGAACCTACTATGTGTGAGAGTTATTAGAGCCATGAAGATACATAAAGCTTCTATTTGACCTGATTACAGAAAAAATTACCTGCTACTCTAGGGAGTGTTGAACACATAAGCTAAGAAAGTTCAGAAAGAAAAGAACAAGTGATTTCCCTCGTGGTGCAGTGGTTAAGAATCCGCCTGCCAATGCAGGGTACATGGGTTTGAGCCCTGATCCGGGAAGATCCCACATGCCACAGAGCAATTAAGTCCGTGCGCCACAAATACTGAGCCTGCGCTCTAGAGCCTAGGAGCCACAACTATTGAGCTCACGTGCCACAACTACTGAAGCCCGCACGCCTAGGGCCTGTGCTCCACAACAAGAGAAGCCACCGCGATGAGAAGCCTGTGCACCACAGCGAAGAGTAGCCCCCGCTCACCGCAACTAGAGAAAGCCCACGTGTAGCAACGAAGACCCAACACAGCGAAAAATAAAATAAATAAATTTATATATAAAAAAAAAAGAACCAGAGGCAGAGTAGTGGTCAAGATAAGGAAGGAAATTCTGGGTGGGAGGATTAGTATAAGCAATTACTTGGAGGTAGGCATGACAGAAAATAGAAAAAATTTTTCTGTACGTAGCAATCAATAAATATTTGCACATGACAGTGATGCTTAGAGCATAGGAAAATAGGAAGTAGTGAGGAATAATGTTATATGAGAGGAGCTAGATTAAGGCAGGCCTTGGAGGTGAGGTAGCAAAGGTTTGATCAGGGCACGAGGCAGACTTGGGTGGCCAGGAACATATACATTATGCAAATATCTGGAATATTGAAAAAAATATTGGTACCTCTAAAAGGAGAGATGATGAAAAACAGGAACAAGTTGTACAAAATAAAATTTGTAACAAACATTGAATGTTTACTGAGCTTTGTGCTGTGCAAGGAGTTAGTCAGGGAAAGATGACTAAGATATGGTCCTTTATTGGCCCAATAAAGGATGACACATCTGGACAACAGGACAGCACTCAGCCTTAAAAAGAACATTGTAGCTCTTAAAGGTACTATATGGAACAATCTCCATATGTGCGTGCTAAGTGAAAAGAGCAAGGAGCAGAACAAGCATATACGGTAAGCTGTTTCTAAAGATGGGGAGATATATATGTTTCTATTTACAGAGACAAGCTCTGGATGGATATACAAAACACTCGTCCCAGGGGTTGCCTCTCGGGAGAAGTAGAGGACTGGGAAGGAGTAAAAAAAGACTTGCTTTTTACTGTACACTCTTTTGACCCTTTTGTTTTTTATATTAGACATTATTACCTATTCAAAAATAATTTTTAGAAATTTAAAAATAAAAGCTCACTTCTTTTTCAAAGGTCTCACCTTTTTACATCACGGGTCATCCTGTATTCTAATTTCACCTGTTTCAAAGTGTAAACTTCACCTCTCCAGGGGTTCCTTTCCTGCATCTAGACTGAACAGTAGTAGTTGATACATCTCTCCTCCCTTGGCTGCCCTCAGAAGCAACAGAAGCCATCAAAAATGAGAAAAGGAGGCCCTGTGGTCCATGTCACCTTTTTATTCACTTGAACTGCCCATCTTCTGCCTTCAACATGATCGACACCCATGCCTCTTATCGAAACTGCCTCCTAGGGGACCGTGACATTTTCTTAAGTTGAGGAAGATGCGGGAAGTTTTTAAAAAGAAGAAAAACAAGCCCAGAGGTCAGTCAAATGTGCTTTTTCCAGCTCTGGCTTGAACTGCGCATTTCCTCTCAGCTTTCAGGAGATGTCCTTTGGCAAGAAGGGCGCTTTTGTCTCTCGTCAAAACAGACCCAAATTCTTTCCCCCGTCACGTGCCTGGCCGAGCCAGTAGGCTGCTCCGTAACGTGATCACCTTGGCCAGCCTCCCAGCCTACCGACTAATAACAGGGTGAGGCGGCAGCACAGCGACAGCAGCTGCCAGCGTCGGGGCTGAAGGAAGAGAAAGCGGGCTTGAGCTGTGCCAGGACCTTGGAGGAGCTGGGACACAGCCCACTGCAGAGGTGAGCGGGAGCTGCTGGGCAGGGAAGCTGGTCGCCAAGGTCAGGACGCGTCCAAGTTCACTTAAAGAAAGGCAAAGCATACCCTTCTCACCTCTGCCACCTCTCTGTCCTCTCCACTTACAGGGCTGGTGAGATCTGCCTCTGAACAATGTCCTGGGATGTTTTCTTAGTACACAGAGTCCCTTTCTGTCTCACTAATGTCTGCCGTCCTCTGCCCATGTTTGTACAATCTACCTCCTCCGTAGTCTTGTTTTTCTAGCAATTGACAGGTAATTCTGTCAAACGGACTCGCTTTGGCTTCAAAACCATATGAAAGAGAAAATCCCAAATCAGAACTCGAAAATTCTACTGGAAAAAGACTGCCAGGAGGCAACTGTGGTTGAATTGCTTCTCCTCTCTAACCTGCCAGGGTCACCTGGAAGGGATGGGGCCAATTACAACAGTCTTAAAATCGCAAAGGCCCCAGGTCGATGTGGGGACTAGAAGGTGGACAACCATGTCAAAGCTGTTTTGATCGACATACCGGGATTTATCAACAGATGCTCCACTTTCAGACTTGCTGATGTCCTGGTAGTAGCTCAGGAAGGATTCCCACAGAGGTTACAGAGGGAGAGGAATACAGTGTGTGTAGACGGGTGTGAACAATGGGCCACTGGTTTTCAGGATGCTATACAGGTCTTTGGGGGCATAGGGCAAGCAAGACAAGACAGAGACTTGTAGGGTGCTTCAGTTTCATATGCAATTCCAACTAACTTTCTCTGGTTGGGATATAAAGATGCAATTCAATTTGGTAAAACAAATGCTCTGAGCGTTAGCTTCTGACCTTAGAAAGGTAAGTGTGTAGTATAGGAAAAGGTGCTGAAACGTTCAAGAGCAAATGTTGGACACATTCTGAGGGCAAGAAATAAGGCTTTTAATTCTTTTACCCTTCTTTTGTTTATTCAACAAATATTTCCTGAGTATCTGCTACATGCCAGGTTTGTGTTTGGTACTGTGGATCTCGTAGTAAACAAAATAGGCAGGCTTTCAGCTTCACGGGCATGCAGTCAACTGGGGCAGTAAATCATAAAGGGTATAAGTACCCAAGGCAAAAGCAGTGAAGGGAGCATTGCTAAAACTGTCCAAAGGGAGTAATTTTTTGTCTCAAAATTCAACCTTTTCCTTCATGCATTTTACCTTCTTGAATGAGTATCTTTCCCCTCTGTAAAAGTCTCACGTACGTACAGACCTTGGTCATAGCAGTTCCTCGAAACCCTCTTCATCAGAGGCTTTAAACTAGAGGCAGGCTGTTCAGCTTTTCCCAAGAATACAAACAGCCTGAGAACAGAGGCTGAAGTAATGGGAGTTTCAGTCCTCAGGAGAGTAGTCCTCTCCCGTATGAAATAGAATTTATGCTATTCTGAAAACACATGTGGCACCAGGCAAAGCGTTAGGAAGCCTGGATTTTGCCAGAAACTGTGTGGAGTTTGGAACAAGTCAGTTCTGCTATCTAAGCCTATCTCTTTAGCGATAAAAATGGAAGGGGTAGACCAGATGGTCCATCAGGTCTTTTTTTTTTTCTGATAATTTCATGAGATATTTACAAAGAAACCATGCACATTCACATAAAGATAATATATCTTGTACCTATAAAATGGGAACCTTCATCAACCATGCAGAATATCCAGAAAGCTAGAATCTGAAAGAATCAGACTGCAGACAAATACAAATTAAAATTAAACTGTCTACTTCTCCCACCCTCATCCCATTCCCCTCCCCTGTCTTCAGATTTTTTTAGGTTGTGAACATGCGCTATAGGCTCACTGTGCCATTTACCTAGATTGGGGATTCTGCAATAAATCATTGCTTTCAAAACAGTCAGAATCATCTGCTTTCAAAACAACCAAACTAAAAAGTATCTAATTTGGATAATCTTATAATATCTATCGAAATCCCTTTAAGGGAGAATCAATTCATTGTTATTAAGTATTAGAATATTTACTTTTAGTGCATTTAATTTCTCTCTCTGAATGCATTCTCATCATAAATGTTATTTCATATCCTCCTCCTACATACTTTCTCACTTGGAAAATCAAAGTTATATAGTATTACATTATTAAATAGGACCAAGAAGCATGTCTTATTCATGTTTGTATCCTCTGTAGCTAGCATTGTATCTGGCACACAATAAATATTTCTTTTTTTTTTTTTTAAACACATGTTTAGCTGGTGGAATTTATTTTTTTAATTTATTATTATTATTATTTTTTGCAATACGCGGGCCTCTCACTGTTGTGGCCTCTCCCGTTGCGGAGCACAGGCTCCGGACGGGCAGGCTCAGCGGCCATGGCTCACGGGCCCAGCCACTCCACGGCATATGGGATCTTCCTGGACCAGGGCACGAACCCGCGTCCCCTACATCGGCAGGCGGACTCTCAACCACTGCGCCACCAGGGAAGCCCTAATAAATATTTCTTGAAAGAATGATTATTATCTTATTATCTATTTTACCTTTTGTATTAAAAAAAAAGCACACACACACAATATCTAATCCATTGTTTGTGGCTGATAGAGGCTGATCTCATTCCTTTGTGTCCTTTTACAATCCAAATGCCCACCTGCATTCACCGACATCAGCACATTCTATACCTTTTGCAGACTTAATCGGTATAATGAGCACTGAATTCAAGTTCTGCCACTAAATAACTGTAATTTGACGCTGAATAATGAAGATTTCTATGCCTCCATTTCTTCAAATGGAACATGGGGGCATCAGAATAGATGAGCTTAAGACAACTTCTAGCTCTTAGATGGGAGACTTCAAAAGGTAGAGAAAAAGAGAGGAGGTACCATAAAAATGTAATGATTATAGTACCTTAACATAGTAAATATTTAATAATTGCTATTGTTGGTTTTGTTTGCCAAAATTTCTAACTTGAACAATACCACTGGCAAATAATGTCAAGGAAATTCTTTGGGTGAAGACACATCGGCCCACCATGTTTGAGGTCCCCCATGGAAACTTTCTGACTGACTCTGTTCAGTTAAAACTGAAAACAAGTCTACAGATGTAGAGAGGCACAGAAAACAAGCTGCTTTATCATAAAATATTCAGAAGAATGATACGGTTGTGTAGCTTAGAGGAGTCAGCTGCCTAGACAAACATCTCAGGAAATAGCATGTGGGCCTATTGGCTTAGCCGAAGAAAAATGGCATATCAGGAAATGTTTCATTGCTTCTAATGAAGTCAGATGTCAACAGATAAATGCTATGACTCCTGCAGCCATAGGGCCTTCCTACCACCAAAAGATAAAGAGTCACTTTCCCTTTGACCTGAAGGCTGCCGTTCCAAGGTCAAGCTTAGGTATCAGCCCCTAATCACTCAGTCTCAGCAAAACAGTTTCTATGGCATGGACACAGCAGGCATCAGCACCCTGCCTGTGGCGTCAACAGAGCCGCCTCCTCCCAGGGTCTTATTGTACTGACAGCCTTCCTAGTCTCACTTAGGTGTTTAATTTTAATACCTACTTAATACTTTACATCCAGCCTCCATCTCAGAAGGGTTTGAGATAGCTTCCAGTAAAAGGATATACACAGTAGAATAGTTGCAGAAAAATAAAAACTGATTAGAACCCATCAGGCACTCAATAAATACCTTTTATACTGTTTTGATGTGGGGGTGGGGGGCAGTGATCTGTAGAAAAAAGAACCACGTGCTTTACTGCTATTGCTTTGCTTTTGGACCATGTAAAATCACTACCAAAAAAAAAAAAGAAGAAGAAGAATAAACAGGGCACTGGTCCTTGTCGTAGTTACCTTTAATAATCTAATGAATGCTATGAATATGAAAAATGAAATTTCAGGGGAGACAAAGATTTCCCAAAGCCCTTAAGGAACTGCAATTAATATGATGAAGAGTAAAGTAAAAATGAATTACTCTGTGAATCTTCAATAAAATATTTCCTATGAATGAGCACTGAATTCATTTAAAATTTTTTAATATTTCTGTAATTTTCTGAATAGGTAAAATATACTCATGGTACAAAATTCAAAAGGCAAAAAGTAAGGCACGTGGTAGGAAGACAGCCTTCCTTCTGCCTTGACCCCCAGCCACCGAATTCACCTCACCAGAAGCCACCACTGTAACCAATTTCTTATATATTCTTCCAGCAATAGTCTAATATTTTATGTATTATTCTATGTATACATAAACAGCACACACACACACACACATGTTCCACACATTACTTTTTCACCTACGAGTTCTGGAAAGTACACATAGGGCTGCCTTATTCCTTTAATGGCTACAGAATATTTCATTACTAGATGTACTATAATTACTTAACCAACGCTTTACTGATGGAATTCAAGGTGTTTCCAATTCTTAGTCATTAAAAACAACGCCACAATGAACATCCTTGGACACACGTCATCTTTTATATACTGGATTATATAAAAGGAAAAAAAAATCCCAAGAAGTATAATTGAGCATTAAATTTAACTCTGAAATTACAGGCAGCCAAAGCAAAAAGGGGTGAGAAGGACCAAAATGGATTGCCTTTTTGCATTCCACAAGTAAGCATACCACTTCTTCCAAAGAGGAGAACTTCTTTTAAAAAAAAAAAAAAAACTAATTTTTTTTATTGAAGTATAGTTGATTTACAATGTTGTGTTAATTTCTGCTGTACAGCAAAGTGATTCAATTATACATATATATACATTCTTTCTTTTATATTCTTTTCCACTATGGTTTACCATAGAATATTGAATATAGTTCCCTGTGCTATACAGTAGGACCTTGTTGTTTATCCATTCTCTCTATATATATTAGTTTGCATCTGTTAACCCCAAACTCCCAATCCATCCCTCCCCCATCCTCCTCCCCCTTAGCAACCACAAGTTTGCTCCCCAAGAGGAAAAGTCCTGTGCACTAATTTCTTTATAAGAATTTATCAGCTGTTTTCTCATAAAAAGTGCACTACTTCATTTGGGGAACTAAACAACAGGGTAAGGAATATATTCGACGGCAGTTTTGATATTCATGTGGCAGATTCTTACATCTATCTTGATTTTTTTTAAAAAAGTATGATATAACTAAAACCCAGCATTCCTTGGATAAGCTAAAATGCAATTTAGGAGGAAAAGGCTTGGTTGTAAGGTTGGAGACCACGAGAAAGCCTGGGCACTGTCCTCCTTTAAAGATTTCTTGGGCATGCCAGATCTCCTGCCCTACTCAGTGTTTTCTTAGCTCTGGACCAGAACTTAGGCTAGCACTTTTCATATGGATTTTTGAAATGATGGGTTCATGTACCTAGACTGAGACTTTGCACCTCCAGGAATCCTTGTACATAGTAAGTTCTTCGTAAATGTTCCTGGAAGGAATAGAGGAGCTTCAAAAGGTCAAAGACCGTGTCTTATTAGCTTTGCAAGCTCTTGGCAAAGATAACGGTGATGATAAGATATCGGGGAAAAGCTAGATGAGACTTTGACTTGTAAGTGAAGTTCCTGTGGCATGGCACGGCAAAAAGAGTCCTGGTAGCTAAAGAAACAAACAGGCAAACAAAGAAACAAACCCCAAATCCCCTCAGCTTCCCTCCCAAACAGGATGGATATCTCGACAGGGTCCACAGAGCCTTTCACACTTCCTAACAAGCACTGAGGAGGGAAATGCATGGTGATGTGAAGGGTCTACCTTTCTGCACATGGTTTGCAGATATTAAGATCTCCAAGTCGTTCCCAACTTGAGGTGTTTCCTTTCATATTTGGTTCCTTGTCATTAAGACACTTTACAGGCTTAGCCCCCAAAGTACCTAGCACAACTAGGTACTTAAAGATCTGTGCTTTCTGGGACTCCAGGCAGAAGGCAAACTGCCAGATTGAAAATGACCCTGCTTCATCCCAGAATTCTACCACTGTGTGAAAGGTAACTTCATGAATGGGCCCGTATCCATCTTGAGGATGTGGGCCAAACTTGGGAATTGGGCCAATAGGAATTGTTCAGCACAATGAAGATGGAGAAAATCACTTTTTTTTTTTTAAATCACTACTTAAAGGAGAATTCTTAAGGACCTACTGTATACCACGGTGAACTCTACTCAATACTCTGTAATGACCTATATGGGAAAAGATCTAAAAAAAGAGTGGATGTATGTATATGTATAACTGATTCACTTTGCTGTACATCTGAAACTAACACAACACTGTAAATCAACTATACTCCAAAATACAATTTTTAACCTTTTTTAAAAAGGAGAATTCTTGGGAATCCTTATAAATTCAGGTTACTGAGTAACATCTGTGGTCCCCGATGTGGGGCAGGGCTGTTTACCATAGTTTGGGGCTGAGACTTGTCATCCTGAAACGCTTGTGCAGTTATCCTCTGGAAGCCTCAGGCGGTACAGAATATGACTATAGAGCACCCCTAACACTCAGGTAAGCAAAGGAATCCTGACTGCCGTCCTGGGTCAGAACAGGGAGTGAATGCCTGCAGCTTCACTTTATTCCTTCTCTTCTGTTGTGTGTTTTTCTTTCTTTTTTATTGAGAAGTCAGCACAAGGTAGAGCTCCACACCTCCAAGCTACAGCAGGTTCTCCTGCTGCCAGCCAGGCAACAAAGGGTGCTGGAGGAGGGAGTGGAGGTGACAAAGAAGCAGGCCTGGGGGGGTGGGGCTGGGGGGGCTATAGTGTGGCTGAAATCCATTCCCCTGCCTCCAGGTAGAGACTGGGCTGACACTGCACCAAACATTCAGGTGCCTTTTCTTAAACCAGATGCTATCTCCCTGACCGGGAATCAAACCTCCCGGTATTCCTCCCTGACAGGCTTTTCCTCTGAGCTGACTGCCTCCCTTCTGCTGTGACGTGATTCACAGTGGAGCTGGTGAGCAGCTTATCACCTCCCTCTGCTGTCCTAACTTCTCAAACCCCTGGAGGCACTTTATATGTCACCATTCCTCTCTTCCCTTTTCCAGCCTAAGTATTCTGTAAGAAATGAGGGTCAAGGGGAAGCTGTATTTCCTAAGGTCAAAGCTGGTACAAATGCATCTAGAATAATAAAACCAAGCATAAACATCCACAAAAGAAGAAAACATCCTTAGAGATATTGGAAGCTGGGCCTGATCCTGGCTCTGCCATCTAGAAACTCACCTGGCCTCCTTTCTTTAAGTTCTTTCACCCTTGTCACATGGCAGGACGATGAACTGTAACGCTCCTCTTCAGCCAGGTCATGACACTATTCGATAGCGACAATAATAAGTGTTGGTGAGGATGTAGAGAAGTTGGAACCTCATACATTACTACTGTTGGGAATGTAAAATGGTGTAACCACTTAACGTTCCTCAAAAAGTTAAATATAGTTGCTATATGACCCAGCAATTCCACTCCTAGGCATATATCCAGGAGAAATAAAAACGTGTCTACACAAAAACTTATGCAAAATTGTTCATAACATTATTCATAACAGCCACAAAGTGGCAACAATCCAAATGTCCATCAACAGAGGCATGGATAAACAAAATATGATATATCCATATGACAGAATGTTATTTGGCAATAAAAAGGAGTGAAGTACTGATCGATACCACAACATGGATGAACCTTGAAAACATCATGCTAAGTATAAGAAGCCAACCACAAAGGACAACATATTGTAGGATTCCATTAATATGAAATGTCCAGAATAGGCAATTCCACAGAAACAGAAAGTAGATTAGTGATTATCGCGGGCTAGAGGGGGGTGAGGATAGGGAGACAGGAAATTCATGGCTAAAGCGTGTAGGATTTCTCTTGGGATAATGAAAATATTCTAAAACTGACTGTGATGATGAATGTACAACTCTGTGAATATACTAAAAGCCATATATATGTACACTTTACATGGGTAAATTGTATTGTATGTGAATTTTATATCAATAAAGATGTTTTTAAAAAGAACAAATACAATTTTAAAGTCTCCTCAGCCTCATCAGCAGACCATGTGGCCAAACTTTTGGATTTTTGTCACGCTGGCAGGTGAGAAATAATATCTTATTATAGTTTTAATTTACATTTCTCTTATTATGGAGGAAGTTCAGCATCTTTTCCATTTAGAGTCCATTGATATTGATTTCTTTTTATTATATACTAAATTCCCATGTATATTTTAAGGTCTATTTGCAGACTTTCTAATCTGTTGTATATGTCTGCCTACTCATGTGCTAGCACACAATTTCAACTATTAAAACTTTATGATGGGACTTCCCTGGTGGCGCAGTGGTTAAGAATCAGCCTGCCAGTGCAGGGGACATGGGTTCGAGCCCTGGTCCAGGAAGATCTCACATGCCACGGAGCAACTAAGCCTGTGCGCCACAACTACTGAAGCCCATGAGCCTAGAGCCCGTGCTCTGCAACAAGAGAAGCTACTACAATGAGAAGCCCGCGCACCTCAACGAAGAGTAGCCCCCGCTCTCAGTAAGTAGAGAAGCCTGCGCACAGCAACGAAGACCCAACGCAGCCAAAAATAAATTAATTAAATAAAAATTAAAAAAAAAAAGAAAAAACCTTATGGTGGGACTTCCCTAGTGGTGCAGTAGTTAAGAATCTGCCTGCCAATGCAGGGGACACAGGTTTGAGCCCTGGTCCAGGAAGATCCCACATGCCACGGAGCAACTAAGCCCCTGAGCCACAACTACTGAGCCTGCGCTCTACAGCCCGCAAGCCACAACTACTGAGCCCGTGTGCCACAACTACTGAAGCCCGTATGCCTAGAGACCGTGCTCCGCAACAAGAGAAGCCACCGCAATGAGAAGCCCGCATACCGCAACGAAGAGTAGACCCCACTTGCCACAAGTAGACAAAGCCTGTGTGCAGCAACGAAGATCTAACGCAGCCAAAATTAAAATAAATAAATAAATTTATTTAAAAAAACCCTTTATGGTAAGACAAGTAGGGGGACAGTCAACCAAGTCAAGCTGGGCAGCAACTCAGGGTAAGTGCAATCCCCAAGCACCCTCCCACCAAACCCAGCCACCGTCCCAGGCTGTCACCTTCACAGAGAAGTCATGGCTTTATTTCAAATATGGAGAAACACAAAGTTTGTTGCAAAACACTTAATAGAAATGCCAAGAAATGTGATAAAGAAGAGACTGAAAAAGGCCAAGATCTAAAAGGTCATTCAGATTGGCACAGAGAAGTCACAAGAACACACTCCAAAGACACAAACCATCAGAAAAACCTAGCACTTAATTTTGTGAGAATAAAGCCTAGGGTAAATGCTGTGGCAGCTGGAGACCAAACTGCAGTAGCAGTAAGCAAAGGCAAGTCTGGCAGGTGTAGTCAAATCTTTGGATGCTACGTTGAGGAGTATGAACACGGACAAAGACTTCTGCCTTGACGGACAATTTGAACACCGGTTTGAAACATTGGATGTTCAAATGCGACAAATGGAAGACACAATGAATAGCATTTCAACCCTAACAACACCACAAAGCCAAGAGGCTATGTCTCCTCAAGAAACACACCAACAGCAACAACAACAAAAAGAAACAGCAGATGGCACTGGCCTTGACCTCACTATGGAGCCACCGCAGGGTCAGTCAGGTGGTGTTGGCACAAGAACAGGATGAACTGTCAGAGACGTACCCACATCCGTGATCAAGTGTAAGGTGTAAAGAACTGATGCTTCTGAAATATTCCCTGGGTGTATTATGTATATGAATGTGTTACACTAGAGTTACGTTGGAAACACTGCCTGAGTCAGCATGCATACTTGTCCACAATGCTTTCTTTTGGCTTGCTGTACCTTGAAAATACACTGGAAAATTCCAGAAAGTTTCTACCTTGCCAGATTTTATAGTTCTGTGCAGTATGTGTGTAAGTGTGGAGGATATACTTTTGTAGATGTTTTTGACAGTACAGAACTAGCTTGTAGTAAAAGGAATATCGTCCTCAAAACTTAGATCAAAACTCTAGTACCGGGCTTCCCTGGTGGCGCAGTGGTTAAGAATCCGCCTGTTTGGGCTTCCCTGGTGGCTCAGTGGTGGAGACTCCGCCTGCCGATGCAGGGGACACGGGTTCAAGCCCTGGTCTGGGAAGATCCCACATGCCATGGAGCAACTAAGCCCGTGCGCCACAACTACGGAGCCTGCGAGCCACAACTACTGAAGCCCGCGCACCTGGAGCCCATGCTCCGCGAAGAAAGAAGCCACCGCAATGAAAGCCTGCGTGCAGCAACGAAGCCCCAATGCAGCTGTAAATTAATTAATTAATTAAAAATATTTTTTAAAAAAACCTCTAGTACCAAAGTATTGTATAATCTTTAGAATAAAGGTTTTTATATTTTAAGTCAAAAAAGTTTATCTCTGTATGCATTGACTTGTGATGCATAAAAATAAAAGCAGGGAAAAGCACCCTTAATATGTTGACATGGCTATAAAAAGAAACAAAATTCAGTTATTTGTAGTGAGGTGGATGGACCTAGAGTCTGTCATACAGAGTGAAGTAAGTCAGAAAGAGAAAAACAAATACCGTATGCTAACACATATATATGGAATCTAAAAAAAAATGTTTCTGATGAACCTAAGGGCAGGACAGGAATAAAGACACAGAAGTAGAGAATGGACTTGAGGACACAGGGAGGGGGAAGGGTAAGCTGGGACGAAGTGAGAGAGTGGCATGGACATATATACACTACCAAATGTAAAATAGATAGCTAGTGGGAAGCAGCCGCATAGCACAGGGAGATCAGCTCGGTGCTTTGTGACCACCTAGAGGGGTGGGATAGGGAGGGTGGGAGATGCAAGAGGGAGGGGATATGGGGATATATGTACAGCTGATTCACTTTGTTATACAGCAGAAACTAACACAACACTGTAAAGCAATTATACTCCAATAAAGATGTTAAAAAAATATGTTTACGTGGCCAAAAATATCTCATTCAGCATATATTATGGACAATGCCATTTTTTATCCTTTTTGTTTCATTTTGCTAAGTAGAGATGCAATTGGTTTTTAATCTGTGTTCACCACCTTTTGACATCAGAATTTTTATTCAGTTGTCTAATAACTACTATTTGGATTCCTTAAAATAACTTTTATTTTTCATTTGATCATTATCTTTATATAACCAGGAAAATTCTGCAACATCACATCAGAAAATAAAAATGATCAAGCCTTAATTTCTCTTATCTTATTAGATATTGGTTTTATTAAGACTTCCAGAAAGATTTACCCTGTCATACTGTCAAATGGAGATCTCAAACGCGTTTCTAATTATTCTCCTTCTAGCCAGTTCTTGTTTGACAGCATTTTAGAAGGAGTTTCATGCACCGCATTCCTATCCATCTACTTGGCCATAGAATTGTTGACTGGTTTCAGAAAAACCTTGGTTGTTGTTTTTAAACTGACAAATAATAACAAAGAATACACAACTGAACCAACTCAAGTTAGAGCTACTCTTTAAGTTCTGGTTAAGAGTCCACTGATATTCTTTTATCTCACAGGAACAACTCTTTACTACCTTGAAGAAGTGAGAAGAGCATAATTAAGTCTTTTAAAAAGCCTTATAATGTGTTTTAAGACTTGCTAGACCTAGTATCCCTCGTGCCCGTCCCTCCTCTACTCTTCTGCTGTATTCCTGGCTATTCTTGCTTATTTGTTTCTCCATGTAAATTTTAGAATCAGTTTGTCCGCCAGGGTTTTTTTTTGGTGGTTTTTTTTTTTTTTTTGTAACTCCCAGGTGATTTTAATGAGTTGCCGGCATTAAAAACCACTGCTGGCCATTCACCTTGACTCTCTCTATTCCTTACTTCCTTGGTTGCATGTGAAAATGACACCCAGGCTCACCTGTCCTTTTTCATTCCAGATGAAGGGAGAAGCTGGAAGTGTGCCACACAATGAGAAGCAAAAGCAGGTAAACGCGGGCACCTCACCCGCCAAACTGGTGAGAACGCAGCCAGTGACCCTTTCCACATCTGCACCTGCAGCATAACTGACAACACCCCCCCAAGGTTTCGGGATATATTAGCTGACACATCAGTGAAGTGCTCGCTTCAGTAGCTGAGCACAATCACTTGACTCCAGCTGCCTGATTATAACTCAAGCCCCTTTGCCCGCATGAAGGTAGCTGAAGAGCCCCGTAGCTGTCCCACCAAGGTCTCTTGGCCCTTAGAATGCCCCAGGCTCAGGCCTTTGGAACCACCCCTTTCTACAGCTGCTCTGGGGACAAGAGAGGCCCACTGGGGGCTGGGAACTGGGGGGTGGGAACCAGCTGTTGAGCCCAGATAACTTCTGTGCTGCATGCTCCTGCCCTTCCCAGAGACCTTTGTCCTGTCACTTTACCTGGCCCTCACGCTGCTAGAGAGAGAAAACACCACGATCCCTGAAAACACATCTAATCTTACATGTGAAATCGAGGTTTTAAATTTGACTTGGCTTGATCTGATTAAACTCAAATGAAAAATTCCTAGTGAATCTGGAAAGCTCAGGAAAAGGGTCCTTTGAATCCTAAAAAAGGACTAATTGCAAAAGCCCAAGATGAACTGTCTGGCAAATTTGGGGGTGACCTTTGAGCAGCCTGTATAAAAGAACAAGTTTCTGTGGTCTTGGTGATCCAGCCCTTAACGGGGGGAGACAGAGAGAGAGAGAGGGAAACAGAACGTCATTTTCAGAGCTCAGAGAGAGAGAAGGTCATTTTTCAAACCTCAGGACCCGAGTAGACCTTTAAAAACATTTCACTAGCCATGGAAAACGACTTACTAACTTCTGATCAAAAGTGGGATAGGGTAATCAGAGAAGAAAAGAGTCAGTGCAGAGTCAGGTTGCTCTGAATGAGTCAGTCAAAACGGTCTGCTCCTTTAGATCTCCAAAGGCTGGATTAAAACCTGGCCCCCTATTAGATCAGCTTCCCCTACAACAGTGTATGTGACCTGGTTCACTAACTGCACACACGTATAGGGACCACCACCTCCAGTCCTCTCCCACGAAAGAATATTAGCAGACTGCATCTGGGCGTAGAAACATAGGCTGTGATGGACATTTGTCACTCCTGCCCAAGGTACTATAGAAATTGGTGACACACCTGGCAGCCAGGGTTTTCCTTCCGCAAGTCTGGGACCTGCTGGTTGACCATCGAGCTCGCAATGACCACTGTTTTAGGCTTTCGGAGGAGAACATGTAAGGACCGCCCAGTGATGGCCAGCGGTCTGTTCTTTGCCCCTAGAAGCCATCATTGTCCCGTTCAGCTGGCAGCCCAGCCTAATATCTCTGGAAGGCAGAGGACATATTACAAGTCAGAAAATATGTTTATTTACTCTTTTCTTCAAGGGCAAAAGGGTGATGGGCATGGGAAAATAGGCCTGGCTCAGGAACACAGTTGAAGTCCCTGTGGCCTCATCAAGGATTCTGCAGATCCTTCTGTGATGGCCATCCCAGCTCCGCCTGTCCATTGGAATTAGCTGGGGACCTTTAAAAGACAGGGAGGCCCAGCCCCACCTCCCCTGCCCCGGCAGAGACTCTTATGTAATCGGGCTGGGGAGTAACGCGGATACTGGGAGTTTTTGAAAGCTCCCAGGTGATTCCAATGTACAAATAATCTGCATCTCTGTTCAACAAGAAGACTGGTCATGAAATCCCATGGCTCTCGGAAGGCTCACCTGTCCTTCTCCGGGTGACGCAACTGCATGCTAGATTCTCTGGATCAGGTTTGCTCTCTTCCCTCCCCCAGCCTTAAGCTCTAACTTTCATACTCACCTCCGCACACAGCCTGAGAGCTCTTGATAAGGAAGAGCCTTCCCACGGAAGTTGGGAAAAGGTCAGCAGATGCGCCATGGTGGCACGATCGAGATCCTGATGCCACCTCACTCCTGCCGGGCTTCAGCAGTGAGCTGCGTGTGAAGGCAGGAGGCTTGCTGGGACCTGACGCTTTCTTGTCCTCCCCTAGGAGGGACACATCTGGGGCTCCATGAGGAGGACGGCTTTCATCCTGGGCTCTGGCCTTCTCTTGCTTGTGGCCCTCTGGAACTCAGTCACATGGTGAGTCTTCTCGGCCAGCTCTGATTCGGGAGCTGGGGGCTGTGCGGTGGCGGTCTATGGGCAGAGCATGGATTTAGGAGCTGTCCACCCACCAGTCTTCACCCAGAAACATGAATGAGTTTTCTTTCAAGGCATCTTCAGAGATTTTGGGGTGCTTCTGGCTACTTCTGGCAAGCCCAGTGGGAGAGGCTGCTGTCTACGTTCGAAGGGAAGGAGTGGCTCCTCTACATTCTAGGTGAGATTCCCAGACCACCAGCACTTAGGGTTTGGGTACATGGTTATAGCTTAATTCTTTTTCTTTTGTTCTCTACTTTGGGACTTCTCAGTTTATTACCCTAAGGAATGAGGACTTAAAGTTTAAGGCAGTGGTAACCCCAGAGTGCTAAATTTGGGGGTTAATATGGAATGGATGTTTAAGGATATCTAAGAAAAGAAGTTGAGACACCTCCTCCATCCCCCCAAATAGAAAAATAAAAAAAGAAATCGTTTGTGTGAAAACGAATGCTTGTGAGAGCAGTAATCCTGCTTCTAGATGTCAGGTCCACAAGTGCAAAGGGCTGTTCTGTCTCATGTGAGGCTGTGTCCTTGGACCTGGTGCAATCTAGCTGGCTCTTGGGCCTTGACAGCAAGTGTTCACTCAAAATTTATTTACTGACAGTGCCAAAGCCTGAAAGCAAGCTCAAAACATAGTAGAAGAAAAAACCTATTTTAACATAGGTATTTATGACAGCATTATCTACAATAGTGACTGTCCGCCGTCATACATTCATTCACTCACATAATATTTATTAAGTTATTCTGTGCCAAACTCATTTGTAGGATATAGAGATATTTAAGATAAAATATTAAGGTAAAATGTCTACCCTATTAAAAAACTATGTCACCGTTTGACTGGAAGAAAATTAATAACTACAAAACAAACAAACCTCAACCAAAAACACTTTGTCACAGTCTAGAATGGGAGATTAAAAAGTGTCAGTTGTCACAAAGCAAACATAGAAATAAAATGTTTCTGATGATTGCTTTCTTCTAGGAAGAGAACTCCGAAAATGGGCTGAATATTAAACATGACAGGTTAATGGAATCTTAAGCACTCATTGAAAAGAACAATGCAGATTGCAAATATACATGGGGAGCGTGGTGGGAAAACATTTTATATGTTTCTGTTACGATGATGGGAAAACCACCTAACACCTCAGTGATAAGCAAATACCAGAGAGAAAATATATTTGCCATTTGAAATGTTAGAACTGGAAAACAGTTCAAGATCACCTCTTGTGATTTTCATTCGGTATATTCCTCCAGGAGCCCTTGGATTGACACGTAGGCAGGCACCTCGAAGGGTGGCCTGCTAGGCAACAACCAACCTAAGTTTTTTTTTTTTTTCAAAATAAAGTTTCTTATTTCTGAGGATAAAAGTAAATACATGCTCACTTAAATAAAATAAATAAAAATCACACAATTCAAATAAGCATAAAGAAGGTGAAAATCACCTACCTCTCATATCCACGAAATAAGCACTGTTAGTATACTGCATATTTGGTTAAATTTAAAAGACATCTACTATTTTTTTTAATTTATTTATTTCTGGCTGCTTGTTTTGGATCTTCGTTGCCGCACACAGGTTTTCTCTAGTTGCAGAGAGAGGAGGCTAGTCTTCGTTGCGCTGTGCAGGCTTCTCACTGCGGTGGCTTCTCTTGTTGCGGAGCACAGGCTCTAGGTGCTCGAGCTTCAGGAGTTGTGGCTTGTGGGCTCTAGAGTGCAGGCTCAGTAGTTGTGGCTCACGGGCTTGGCTGCTCCTTGGCATGTGGGATCTTCCCAGACCAGGGCTCGAACCCGTGTCCCCTGCATCGACAGGTGTATTCTTAACCACTGAGCCACCAGAGAAGTCCCGACATCTACTATTTTTTTTAACTTTTTTTCATTGAATTGATTATGGACATCTTTCCATATCAACTGATATAGATTTGCTCAATATTGTAAGCTGTCCTGTCTATTCCATTGTGTGGAAATATTCTAATCAATTTAGTCCATTCTCTGGGAATTCGAGTGGTTAGGACTCCGTGCTTTCGCTGCCGTGGCCTGGATTCCATCCCTGGTCAGGGAACTAAGATCCGGGACATTTAGGTTACTTAAATGTTCTACTGTGCTTTTTTTTATTTGCTGAGATGGGCATTTATGTGCACGAGTGTGTGTATGTCTTTTCTTTCTTCCCCTCTTTCTGTCTTTGTCTCTCTGTCTCTGTCTTGGTCTGTCACTCTGATCTTTTCCTCACTTCAGATACTGCCAAACTGCCCTGAGGATGTTTGAGCCAATCCCATTTCCTCACAGTGCTAGCCAAGTATTTTTCAGGTATCAACTGCCACACGGCACAGTGATTGATGGAGCAAGAAGGGTACTGGAGGAAGAATGCAGAGACAGAGAATTAAGTTAAACAGCCTTGCTCCTTGGAATATTGCAATTAGAGGAGGCGGCAAATCAAGGAAAAATAAAGTTAAGAGTACAAGAGTTAGGCAACACTACAACGTCACTTGAATAACTGCCAACGGGGGTGGACAAAGCGCTTATTTGTTCACAGGAGGAGAACAGAAATACTTGGGATGACTTCATGGAAAAGTGGGAAGTGGGGCCAAAAGCCCTATCTAGATTTGTGTTGATCGGTATTTTCTAAAATACCCGGCAGCACATCAGTTCTATCGGAGGTTAATGGGTGGGGAGACCATACGACTTATCATCGAAATGGGACATTGTGAGAATAAAGGAGGGGTTATTAATCATGATGGATATGATGGATACATACTGAAATTGTCCTGGGCAGACAGGGACGAATGGCCAGTCTATTCTCAGATGTTCTGAGAAGACAGAGTGCTGGGTAAAGAAAAGCCTGAGAAAGGTTGAATTTAACAAAGTCAAACAGGAATTCTCAGAGCTGTGACCACACTTGTCTGGACCCTGACTCTCCAAGAAGGTAGGGTGTGAAGACTGTTTTAACCAAGGAGCCCCTTGAGAGGTAGGTTTTCCACTTTGGAAAATGCTCACTGGATGCCTGAAGTACCCCTGCTCATGTCATCATAAGGTCATGGGGATTGGGGAACCCACGTGCCCGTGGTGAGCTGCACCATACCAAACTCCTCCTCTGCTTCTCCCTTTGCTTCTCCCTTCCTTGGCTATTCTTAAAGGGCTCAGTGGGCACAGACGCCCAAATGTCAACCGAAATTCATTTCTGTTTGGAGTGTATCATACATCTTACCATAGTTTTGTGTTGTTTTTTTCTCCAACCGCCTAGAAGGTTGTTGTCCCCGTTCTACAGCTAAGAAAAGAAATAGAGACACTCCTTAAGTGACCCATTCCAGTCCCCACAGCTGGTTTGTCACCCCAAGACTGAAGGCAGGCCCCCAGCCCCGAGCACCCAGACACCAAGGCCCTGGCAAGGGCCTGCCTACGACGCAGCCTCAGTTACCACCGAGCATGTGTTCGGGGAATACGTGCGCCGCCAGCTCCTGAAGTTGTCCTGACGTTTCCTTCTTCTTCCCAACCTCAGGTGCCACCCAGGTGCCCGTTCTGCTCTTCTGGACCGTCAGTGGACTTCTACTGGTGGTTGACACAACTGGAAAGCCTAACTTCATCTCCCGCTACCGAATTCAGGTCGGCAAGAATGACCCTGTAAGTGTTGCTGCAGCTTCTCCTGGTCAAGGCACAGAACGCAGGGGCTAAAGCCACATTCTCCAAATTCTGCTGGCTGGCCCAGGAGAGACCGGGGCGGGTGGGAACCAAGTGATTCTGTACAAGGCTCCCTCAGGTTAGAAGATTAGAGAGAGGAAATAATATGACATTAGCCAGCCAGCCAAGACTAATGTCAGTCAAAACTAATCTTCTGGCTCCCAGGCCTGGCTCTCTACCTGCCTGTGCTGGCCTACGGCACTGTGGCCAGCATTTTAGGAACAGAAATGATTGTCTCAGCCCAGCACTGGACCGAGTCCCAGATATGTCAGGTAGGTCTCCACCTATCCATGGGAGAAGGGACAGCAATAACTAGATGCTGAAAACACGGATAACAGCTGCCCTTGTGAGAGAGGGACACAGCTGCTGAAACAACGCATAACCCCACTATCATATTAATTGTGAATGTGTCGGTGGTGGTGGTTTTTTAAGCAGGTCCTCCTTCCTGATTATTCAGTACCACCAATAGTACGTAGGTCATCCATGGTAAACAAGGCCTGGACCTTGCTGACAAGGAACTCCTGGCCCCGAAGGAGAGAAAAAGCCAAGCACGTATCTTGGATGGACACAGGCCGGGGAATTGAGCCCCACTGTTCACTGCTCCCTGAGCCTGGCTTGCCTGCTTAGCGCTCTGACAACCTCAGAAGCCTTTTCTTACACAACAAGGAAGAAGTTGATTCTTAAACCCAGATTTTTTTACCCCAGCTCCACCAAAACCACATCCTGGCTTCCTTCCCAGACAAGACAATCATTTTCTTTTCTTTTTTTTTTTTTTATAAATTCACTTATTTATTTGTTTCTATTTTTGGCTGCGTTGGTTCTTCGTTGCTGTGCGCAGGCTTTCTCTAGTTGTGGCGAGCGGGGGCTACTCTGCGTTGCGGTGCGCCGGCTTCTCATTGCAGTGGCTTCTCTGGTTGCAGAGCACGGGCTCCAGGCTCTAGTTGTGGCACGTGGGCTCAGTAGTTGTGGCACACGGGCTTAGTTGCTCCGCGGCATGTGGGATCTTCCCGGACCAGGGCTCGAACCTGTGTCCCCTGCATCGGCAGGCAGATTCTTAACCACTGCGCCACCAGGGAAGCCCAGACAATCATTTTTAATTATCTGTCCAGGTGCCTGAGTGAGTCACCTCAGCTCTCAGGGAATTCTACCCAGGCCAGCACTCTAGAAAGCAGAGTGGCTGAGAAATAGTGCCCTTGATCCAGGCTTTCAGGACCATCCCTTCCTGAACCAGAGCTACTGGCCTGGCTCACTTGAGACGGCAGGGGGCTCCTCCATGCCCAGCTCAGCAGGCAGGGACCAGAGCCAAAGGGTTAAAAGCAGGGCTTGTTCCTTGAGAACGTTTCACCTGTCAGACCACGGAGGTCTCCTTACCAGGCACCACTGACTGAATGCGTACATTCAAGGCCAAGTACTGTAAACATCTTCATCATTCAGAAGAGAAAACAGAGGCTCTGAAATGTGACATGGCTTAGAACCATGATTCACACTCAAGTTTTGTGACACCAGGGCTTGTGCCCTGAACCACCAGGCCACATCAGCTCTCAAGAGAATCACCTAGCGCAATAAACTTCACAGTCTACCATGAATGGAGGGCCACACAGGGAAGGTCTCGTGGCATTTGGCAGAAGCTGAGGTTCAGAAAGGTGCACTGACTAGTTCAAGGTTAGACTGTTCTTGGAAAGCTCGTCTCATCTGCTCCTACACTGTGTGCACCTCAGGTAGTCACACAAGTAAGAAGGAAGCCCCAGATGCCATTTCATCTTCGGCCCATTCCAAGAAGGTCTGACCCCTGACCTAAGACATCAGAAACAGGTCATCGAGTGGGACCTGAACGCAACGGCATTCATAGGACACCACCAGCCACCCCCGCCGCCCGGCTCTGGGTACCCTCCCACTCTCCCGGACTGGATGGCTAGTTCACGCCTCTCCTCCCTCCTCAGATCCTCAACACCTCTGCGCGTCACCTCCTCCCAGAGGGTGGCCTTGCTTCAAGCAGAAGACAGCTCCCCCAGCCGTGCACCACCGCAGGCTGGGGGCAGCACTTGCGCACACGCTCTGACTGCCCACCTGCTGCAGCCCGTGGCCTCTCTCTGGTCCTACTCCAGCCCGTTCCTCCACTGTCTGCACGCTACACCCAGCACCTCTTGTTTACTCCAGCAAGTTGCTCCAGCAATTCTTCCTTCTCTTTCTTTTGTCCTTTTTTTTTCTTCCTCTTCTGGATTTTACTCTCTGGCTTATTACAAACCTGCTATAATTTTTCCCAGCTTAAAACCAAACCAAAACCAAAAACCTTGCGTCCATCTCCCATACTCACTCCCACTCATATTTTTGGTCCCCTTTGCAGCAAAGCTCTTTAAAGGGTTGTCTATACAGTTTCTGATTTCTCCCTGTCCACTGTCTTTTCCCAAAATTTCAGAATTATGAAAAATTGAAAACACGTATACAGAAGTGGAAAAGGTAGTAGTACCCTGATCACTCATTTATATACCACCTAGATTCTCCAGTCTTGTCTTAAACATTTTACAATATGTGCTTTTTCTGTATATAAAACTATAAATATCTATGCATCTATAATTTTTTGCTTCATCATTTGAAGCTAAGTTCAGACACCATAAAACTCTAAATCCTTCAGCCTGCACCTCCTAAAATAATCACAAAACAATCCTCTCACCTCCTCTAGAAACCTCCTAGCGTCAGGCCTTCACCTCCACCGCTCCACCACGATTGTCCTGGGCTAGGTCACCAGTGCTCCTGTCGCAGGCTTGTCTCATTAGACCTACCAGGGCCGTCTCCACAAGTTGCTCATGCCGCATCCTGTTGTAGCTTCTTATACCGGCTGCCAAGGCCCCCCTGTGTCCTCACAGCTCGCCACTCACCCCTTCACAGCCTCCTTTCTGGATCCTCCCCAGCCTAACCTCCCCACCCTGTTTACGCTGACGCCCAGGGCACAGCCTCGTCGTCTTCTGTCCTCATCCCCTCGGCGTCATGACTTTAAATAACCGCCTCAACGCCAACAGCTCGCCAATTTACCTCTCGAGCTCAGAACTCTCTCCCGGTGCAGGACTAAACATCCAAATGCCTCCCTGACATCTCCAATGCAACATGACCCAAGGAGAATTCCTGCTTTCCCAGCCCCCAAAGCCTTTGATACCCACAGCCTCCCCAGTCTCAGCTGGGGAGCCTTTCAGTCCAGAGGCCTTGGAGTCACCCCTGACGACTGTCTTTCCCTCATACACCACATCCAATCTATCAGGAAACCCTATTGGCGCAATTTCCAAAGGGATCCAGGATCCAGCCCTTTCCCACCACCTCCATTGCCACCATCCTCTTAAATGTGTACTTTAGCACTTCTAGTCTTCCCGTTTGTATTCTTGGTCTCCTACTGTCTATTCCCAGCACAGCAGCCAGAGTAACCCTGTAAGATCCTGTCACTTCTCCGCTCACAACCTTGGGATGACCCTCACTTCTCTTGGAATAAAAGCCAAGGTCCTCAAAGTGGCCTACGGGGCCCTGTACGCACTGGCTCCTCCCTGCCTCTCTGACCTCCCCTCCCACTTCTCCCCACCTCACACCTCACTCTTCTCCAGCCAAGTACGCCAGGAGTGTGGCCTATCGTGGAGCCTTTTCACCAGCTCTTCCCTTTGCCAGAAGACACTTCCCCCAGATACCTGTTTCCCTCATCTTTGTTCAGATCTCACCATCTCAGTGAAGCCTACCCTGACCATTCTACTTAAAACGATAAGAGTATAAACTCAGTGAGGGCAGGAATCTTTTTGTTCACTGCTTCCTTCCCAGCACATAGAACACTGCCTGACACACAGAGGGTGCTCGATATCAGCTGAGTGAATAATCGCATGTCACACTCACCTCCTGGTCAAGGCTGCTAGAAGAGGTGTATGGCTTCCACTGTGGTGCTCTCAGACCAAGGCTGCCCAGACCTGGCTTCACCATGGGAGGAATTCTGGTCCATCAATACATGCAGGACATGGAAAAGGCAGAGGAACAGGCAGGCCTGAAGTATGAGGACCACGCTGAACCCGGCCGCACCTAGGAGCAGAAACCCTCCAGCTTGCAGACAGTTCTCAGGAGGGAATCCCCTTTGAGAATGCCAAACCAGTTCATCGGGACCAGCAAGTGACCTGTGGAGATGGGGCTATTCCCAGGAGCTCCAGGGCTCTGACAAAGGGAAGGGTCAGGGGTCACTGGTTCCCAAGGAAACGCTGGCTGTAGTCTTGAGGCTCGAAGGGATGAGCACGTAAGGCCAGCTCTCCACAGCGCTCTGGGGAGAATGCGCAGGCAGCCCCTCATCCTGACAGCCCCACCCTGAAAACCAGCAAGACCTGCTCACAGCAAGCGGGACAAGAGGCCAGATAGCAGCTCCCTGGCTCCCACCCAGGGAGGCTGGACCACACGAGGAGGCAGGCGACCCTGATCTCTGCACCTGGTCCTGGTCAAGGCTCTCTGGACGAGCAGGGACCAAAAGGCTGAAGAAGGAATGAAGCTGGGAGCCTTCTCCAAGCACCCTGGAGGCTCCCCAAGATGCCTGTCGGGAGTCCGTGGGGTTGGGCCTGGCCAGAGAAATGGGGAGGACGGTGGTGGAAGCTGCAGAAGCAGGAAGGAGCAGGCAGCTTCAGGCAGAAACTAAGGCCGGGGGAGGGGAGTTTCCAAAGGCAGGGCATTACCAGGCGGTTCCATCCCTGGGCCGGGCAGCACTCAGGGGTTGCTGGCTACAGGCAGACATCACTCTTAGCATCCAGCCCCGAGCGAGGGCCTCCCGAGAGCTGCTCACAGAGGAGCCTGGTTCCTAGAAGGGAAAGACCTACTTCCCACACTCTCATCCACCTCCTTTCTTCCTTCTCCCCCCCCCCGGGCAGGTGGACCCCATGAAACTACGCCAGGCTATCCACACGGTTCTCTTCAACCAGTTTGTGATCTCTTTCCCCATGATGGTCTGGCTCTATCCCATCCTCAAGTTGGGGGGCGACCCCTGCCGCCGAGAGCTACCCACCTTCCACTGGTTCCTCCTGGAGCTGGCAGTCTTCACGCTGACTGAGGAAGTGCTGTTCTACTATGCACACCGGTGAGCGCTTTCCTTCCTGAGCACAGCCAGCTCCTCACTCTCCCAGGTTCACCCACCAACGGGGGTGAAACCTGGCCTCCTCGGAGTTGTAGGGGTGCGACCAACAGCACCTGGCATCAAGAGCCTCCCGCTAACTAGCTAACACGAAGACAACTCTTCGCTCCACCGCTGACGATGTGCGACCACCGACGAGGGTCCGGGATCTCCGTTCATGTGTGTGGCAGGGCAGTTTCCCATTCATCCCCTTGATTGAATCCTTTCTGGCCATCCTCCCTATTTTACAGCTCATACAACTGAGGTAGAGAGAGGCAACGTCACCAGAAGAACTCACAAGGCAGGGCTGTCGGAGCACCAATCCAGTGTGTTTTCACTGGATGTGAAACTTTGCTCCGTGGATATAACCCCAGTTCCTACCTTTGGTTTCTCGTGTTCTGGTGGGGCAGGGGGAGAGGGAGGTTGGCCGATTTATCAACTGTTAACTCTCTTCCCAGCCTCCTTCACCACCCAAAACTCTACAAG
Organism: Stenella coeruleoalba; assembly: GCF_951394435.1. Classification (NCBI taxonomy): domain Eukaryota; kingdom Metazoa; phylum Chordata; class Mammalia; order Artiodactyla; family Delphinidae; genus Stenella; species Stenella coeruleoalba. The sequence goes on along the minus strand of NC_137148.1, from coordinate 130,158,345 downwards.
AAAATCCACAAGAAACACCACGAGTGGACAGCTCCCATTGGTGTGATCTCCCTCTACGCACATCCTATTGAGCATGTGGTGAGTAGAGCTCGGCTCCCCCAGAGGAAAGGGCAGCGGGCGCCAACCCCCTTCCCTAAGGTAGTCTCCTGCACAGAGCGGGATCACACTGGCTCTTTCTTCTGCCCATTCAACAGCTACCATTTGTTGTTGGCATATGCCGGGCGATGCTAGATGCCCAACATAAGTTATCTCATTTAATCCTCCCAACAACTGTGTAAATCCTCATTTTGCTAATGAGGAAGTTGAGGTTCAAACAGTTAATAACTTGTCCTAAGTTTCATGTCTGAAGGAGTCCAGCAAATCAAGTCCAGAAACTCATTCGGCTTCCCCAGATCTGGGTCAAGAAGTCTTCCCGGACACCCACCTGCGTCCCCTCCATCCCCTTGGGCCCCTCTTCGAACAGCCCTCTCCTTGCAGGTCTCCAACATGCTGCCGGCGATGGTGGGTCCCATCGTCATGGGATCCCACTTGTCCTCCATCACCATTTGGTTTTCTTTGGTCCTCATCATCACCATCATCTCCCACTGTGGCTACCACCTACCCTTCTTGCCTTCACCTGAATTCCATGACTACCACCATCTCAAGTAAGGCAACCCTCCCCACTGTGGGTCTCTGGGCAGTAGCCCCCACGTTGACTCCTAGAGCTCCTGACAGCAGACACCGGTGTCTCAGTTCAAATGCGGGTCTAGTGGAGAGCGAGGTCTGCAGGTGGGGACAAAGGTGACCATCCTGGGACCCAGATCACCTTGCCATTCTCTTTCTGTCTGATATTGGATCTTCCTGCCACTATGGGTCTTTAACCTGCATTTAGGTCCTGGACCCTTTGAGGATCTAGTGTAAGCCATGGGCACTACCAGGAAGATGCATACATGCATAGAATTCCCGTAGGCAATTCAACAGAAGCTGTCTGTGCACGCTCGGAAAGCCTCCAGGCTCGTCGGTGTGGCCTAGGAAACTCCTGCACCAGAATCACCTGAGATGCTTTCCTCAAATGCAGCCTCTTGGGTTCCACTCCAAATACACTGAATCAAAGCATCTGGGGGAGCAGGCCTTGGCACCTGCATTTAGTTGTGTTCCAGGGGATTCTGATGGAGGTGGTCCCAGAACCTACCTGAACAAGCTGGCTTTGCCCCAGGTTCTGAGTTGTGTACGTCGAAATCACAGAGAGCTTTCCAAACGAAGAGCATAGCTTTTCAGTCTGGAATGGCCCCAGGAATATGTGCACCACCGCCTGGGTTAACCGGAAGCAGGTGGGCAGCATGGTGGGGATGGGTGTGGGATAGGAGGGCTCAGAAATGTGTGCGAGGCTGGCACAGGTGAAATGAGCGTGAGCTCGCCCGCCTACAGCACCCTCCTCTCTCCTCCAGGTTCAACCAGTGCTATGGGGTCCTGGGGGTGCTGGACCACCTCCACGGGACTGACACTGTGTTTAAGCAGACCAAGGCCTACGAGAGACACATGATCCTGCTGGGCTTCACCCCGCTCTCCGAGAGCATCCCTGATCCCCCGAAGAAGATGGACTAAGACACGGCCCGAGTGCCATCCTAGCCGTGCCCTCTGCACGGTCTGCTAAGGTGGCCCGAGGCCTCCTGGTCGCACCTACCAACTCGCTCCTTCAGCCACGCACTCTGATGACAAACCACGAGGGCAGGGGGGAGGTCAGCCTCCTGGAAAAGCAGGCCCAAGGAGGGGACCAGGGCTCCCCCAACTACCCCTATCATCCCAAAGGGGACCAGGGATTGGCGTAACGAAAAAATATAGCTCCTTGGAATGGAGACCAGTCAGAGGGAAGAAGCCACTTTGACAGGGCTCCTGGGGGGTCCCCCTGGTCCTCTGCTGTGGAAGGGGAGAGGGACACCAGATGACTCCTTGGTAGCCCTGCCAAGACAGAGAATGACAAAGGTGGCAGGAGGCCGTGTGGCTCCAGCCATAGCTCCTCCTGATGCCAGGGGGTGGGAGAACCAGAAGATACTGCTTTGCCCCTTCCTGTCCCCAAAAGCCTCTCTCATTCTGTACTCAGGCCAGGGCCAGGACACCCTGGCAACGGTTCTGGGATCAAGTCCCCACTGCTTCCCGACACACACGCGCGCACACACACACGCACGCGCACACGCACAGACACACAGCGTGATAAAGACCCCACTTCAACTCTGCCCCACTGCAATTGGACATCACCCCTCTCTGAAAATACCAATCACAGGAGCTCCTCCTGTGATTACAACTGAGATACCAAAAAGAGGCGCAGACCACATCTCAATACCTTCAGCCACAGGCGGAAACCAAGGGCCAAACCCTGTGGCCCCGCTCAGCTGGGGCCCCCTTTTAGCCACAGAGGGTAGGGTCAGAGTTGCTGACCTTTGGGGACACCCAACTGAGGCCCCTAATTAGGCTCTCTGAGGCAGGACCAAAGGAGCTAGAACCCTCTTCCTCCACTAAAGCAAGAAATACACGGCCGCACAGCGGGTAAAATCCTTACTTCCCCCTCAAATGATGAACCAGTTGTTTCAGCACCATTTTTACAGGATGACTTTAGCAGTAATGCCTTTTCCAATGAGACCTTATTGTCTACCACAAAACCACAGAGCTGCCCAGGTGGAAGCAGTCCCCACCCTGGGTTCGCTCAGCTGCTTCTGACATTGCCAGGAACCCTGTGGCTCCCAGTACCAACGTGAAGACACTGATTTGCAAGGCCACCATTATAGTTTCCAAAGTCTGATATTCTCCTGAACATTCAGTTCTCCTCTGTCCAGAAAACCACCCGCTGTAGTTTTATAAAATACTTTAACATCTGATAGGGCCACATCTCCAGGCAGAGCTATCAAAGAGGACGACCTCCTGCCACGGGCCCTATCTCCCCAGAGGACCTGCCCAAGAGGCCGACCAGGCGCTTAGCAGGCAGCGTCCTCCTCGGGCCTGGGTGGGCCCAGCCCCCTCCCTGGGACCGCATGCCCTTCGCTTGAGCACAGCTCCTGGTGCACCAGTGCTGGACGTGCTCATAGCTGCTGACCTGCACCCACAACCTGTCCTACGAATAAACAAACAGTTGGAAAACAGTCCCTCTTCAGTGCACTGAGCGAGGGTCGGGAATGAGGAGTGCGGAGGAAGAGGAAGAATGGCGGTCTCTCCTTTTAACATCTGTAGACCTGGAGGTACTGCTGGGGCGCAGAGGGGCGAGGGGCCTCGTTCTCTCACCCTTTTTCTTAGGCAGGTCGCTGGGCCTGGCCCCGACACTGGCTACCAAATAGCCTCAAGGAAAGGTCGAGGTCTCAACACTGGCAGCAGAGAATGTGCATGTGAATGGAGAAAGGATGGAAAACAAACCCGTCTCCTTTGCAGTGGATACTTGGGTTTTTGTCTCCCTACGTGAGTCGTTCCGGCATCACGACCACACGGTGTCTGTGCGCCACAGCAGCACAAGGAAATACTCTGTGGCTTCTTCCAGAGTATTCCCAGCAAGCTGTGGAAGGAATGAATGTCTTCCTCTTCCCAGAGCGGCCCGCAGAAGCCCTGCCCACTGTCTCCTAGCCTCACCTTTGGCCCCTGCGGGCCATCGGTGCTCTTAAAGTTCCTGTTCACCTGACACAAGGTGGAATTGTCTGGAAAACCATTTCAGATGGGAAGTCAAGTGCCAGGCCCAGGAGACAAACAGCTGTCAGGGAATGAGTAAACAAGGCTCACGTTCAGTTTTGTAATGACACCCCAAGGTCAGGCCGGCATTCAGACTGTTATCACGGCTGGTGCCTGGCCTCACGGGCCAGGGAGAGGCACCAGCGGCTCAGGGGCCGGTCCCGGTGGGAGCGCTCATCCTTCCTTCCCCGGCGTCAATCCTCAGGGCTCCGTGGCCGACCTGGATTCCACAGGGCCAGAGTGTTGGTCCCTCCTTTATACCCCGCAGGGAAGTCTGTCCAGTGAGGAGTCACAGCAACTTGTATCTTCCTGGCTGTGCCCTGACACCATGCCAAGCCACAGCCAGTGCCTGAAGTCCTGGAATTCCAGCTGCTGGAATGGTGTCGCTCTGGTCTGTGGCACTGCCTACAGCTGCCCCATCTCACTTGAGACACGAGGCGGACATGAATTCGAGGCTGGCAGAAGCTCTCCGTATCTCCGAGGAAACACCTGGAAGCACTAGCAGCCGTAGAAGCTGTGTCGGAGCCCCTGCCCTGGGCAGACTCCCCGACAGCACAGTGGCAGAGCCCCGCAGAGGTTTCCTGTGCACATCCCGAGCGCAGGCTCCTCTGCATCTGCGGTCGGAAGGAGAACCAGGCTCCACCCCACACCCCCAACAGCTGCACCCCTCATGGGAGACCAGCCAGGCTTTTGCCTTTTCAAGTTTTTATTTTTATACATTTTTTTGTATTAAAAAGAAAAGCATAATTACCACAAATTACAAACGACTAAAGCAGGACTAGAATAATGAATGAATCACTTCAGCCTGGAAAGCAGATACTCTCAATAATATTAATGTTATAATACAAGCTCATTCAAGTATTTTACATTTTTTTGTCCTTGTAAGTGTGATATCCTAGCACATGGTAAAGATAACGTACTATGAGCATAAGGTGGAACCTTCTCCGCAAAGCCGGTGACAAGTTTTCCTCTCCAGTCAGAAATGGGCTGTATGCTCTTATCTTCTCTGCCTCTGCTATCAACACGGCTGAAGGAGAGGGTGGGGCTGGGGCACATCCCGGGCCCTGCGCACACAGGAGAGACCTGGGGCCCCCCGCTCAGGAGGCACCAGGCGATTCAGACCGCTCTACCCAGGCTTCTGGCAAAAAACCACCACCCTCCCTATAAGCTAGTTGTCCTTCCTGCCCCTCCTCCCCACTGCCAGGGCTTTCTGAGCAACTTTCTTTTCAAAAACCAATCATCAGGAAAGGGAAAAAAAGAGCTACAATAGAACAAAACAAAAACATAACAACTTTGACACGGGGGGCTCTGCACCTGGATCTGAGCCCAAGGGGTCCAGGCTGGGGCAGGGTCGGGCAGCCCCTCTCTCCTGGTAGTGCCTTTACTCCCAGATTCAGGAGAGCACGAGAGAAACCTGCCCCTTAGCAGGGCCGAGGTACACAGACCTTCTGATGTTTGATGCCCAAAGGCTGTGTTGGCATGGACCAATCTTGGAAGGGAACAGGATGAACAGAAGGATTTGGGCAGGCTGTTGCTTTGTGTCTCCGATCTTGGATCCCCATGGAGGATGGTGCTTGTCACAGATACATCGGTCCTAAATTCAAGTGTCTTCAGAAAGTGAAGATGTAAACTACTCTTTGCAACATTAACTCCGAACATGTTACAAAAAAAAAAAAAAAAGGAAAGAAAAAAAGGAAGAAAAAAGCCCCCCCCACCCCAGCCTGTGTTGAGATGACGTCCTCACCTCCCCACCCAAAAGGGGCTTCCTCTTTGTGGGGTGTCTGTGGGGAGGATCAGGGAGAGGATGGCAGCCCCCTGGCCTGGGAGTAAACTCTAGATAAGAACAGCCTTTCCCCATACTCCCAAGGCTTCCTTGTGCCCCCAAACCCAGCAGAGGACTAACACTGAGGTTTCTGTGGTGCTGGATACAGTACAGGGCCGAGCAACCCAAAGGAAAGAAAGAGGCAATGAAGGGAAGGAGGAGGGCGTCCAGTGTCTGGCACATTGTGGGGCAGGCACCAGATTGGGCAGGGAGAGGCCTCAAACCCCACTGTCAGAGCAGAGACCAGACACTCATCCTTGGCTTTCGAGACAACCGGCTCACAGGAACTAAGATGGGCTTCCCCATACTAACTGCTGGGAGGCCAGAGATGGGGGAGGGCACAGGCCAAAGCAATGAGGTGCCCAAGACACAGGGCAAGCCCTAGCCAGCCTGAGATACTGTCTCCGACTCCCAGCTTTAGGGCCCGACAGAGGAAGCAGTTGACAAGGGCCAAGAGGCGTGAGCACATGACCACCACCACCCTGTGGTGAGCGTGTTGGCATACCCGCACCCAGCCCCGTTTGTGAGGGTCAGTTTTGGGTCACCCTCCCTAGCTCTGGATGCCAGGAGACTCCAGCCATTCCACTGTCATTCACAGCCCAAGTCAAGCAGTCAGTGGCTGGAGAAGTCAGGTATACTCTATGTCCACATATACCTTCCTGCCACAGGGCTTCTCCAACTGGCAGGACCCCCCCCCCCCACCCTCAAAGCCTCCTCAATCTCTCGTTCCCAGGCCGGGTCAACTGGAGGGTGGGCAGAGATGGCTTGCAGAGGGGGCGGGGCGCAAGATGGGGATACCCACCCGGCCCAAGGGAGGAGAACGGCATCTCTCTCCACCTTTTAAGAGACAAAGCCTCCTCGAGGTCTCAGAGATCTATCAAGGGAACGCAAGAAAGGTTTCCAAGCCTCAGCTGCCAAGTGTTCACCTTTCCCCTCTGAGGTAGGGGAGACAGTCAAGCCGAGGACGAGTGTGTCCCAGATCCAGGCCAACGCTGTCCTCCAACAGTCTGAAGCAAACTTGGCCTTGGCGTTCCAAGGGTAGGATGAAGGGTGTCACGGCAGGACGGGCCCTGGCGTGAGGCAACAGCAAGCAGAGCAAGGACACGACAGTGGCAGCAGTGTACAGACACGGGACGTCAGCTTCAAATGATGCAACAGCGGAGATATTCTGGGCACGGCTCTGATCTGAGCCGCCCCCAACTCTCTTGCCTACAGGCAGGAGGCACTGTACATGCAACTCAATCCAGAGACAGATTCTAGTCAATCCAGCCCAGGCACATCCAGAGAAGGTGGGAGCTCTTCGAGTTGACTCCACCGAGGAAAACAGGCATTTGGGTATTTCAGATTCCCACTCCACAATAAGGCAACTTTTAAAAAAATACTATTTCCAAGAACAAAACAAGAAAATTCCAAGGGTAGGGGAAAGACATCACTTTCTGTGGATTAGGTGGGGGTTTTCTGATGGTTTTTTTTGGTCTTTTATGGTCGATTTTGTCTTTTTTTTTTTTTTTCTTTTCCATTTTCCCAAGGATGGAAAGGTCAGAGAAAAATAAAATAAATCATCTTTCAATAGTCTCTTCTGGTACGAGCAGCGTCTCTCTGGGCTGGGGAGTAAGGGGCATGGGGGGAGGGGAGTGGAGAGAGGCCGAAACCTTCCCCACCCCCACTCCTAGATCCTTTGGTTTCCTTCTCCCGGAAGATGGCAGGAGGGCGTGGTAGGGACAGCAGGGAGAGAACAAGGTGATGGCAAGCCCCAGATGATCAAGGGGCTGGTGCTCGTGGGGCCCAGGGACGCTGCCAGAGCCTTCTGTGAAACAGTGCTGGGCAATGGGGCCCACAGGGCCTTTCTGTGGGCTGCATAGTTGGCTGGCGGGGGAGCAGGACGCAGCTGTGGATGGGGACCAGGGTTGCGGCCTACCAGCCGCGGGCAGGGCTGCAGAGTGATTTTGGTAATCCAGACGAACTATCAATAATTTAAAACTTGATATATATATATGTATATATATATATATATAAAAAAAATTTCCCCCCTTACCCTCCCCCCCCCAGAAGAAGCTAGGATGTGAAGAAGAGCCATGGAGAGAGAAGAGGGAAGGGGTGTGTGGAGGCTCCTGCCCAGGGGCGCCTCTGATAGCCCAAATGGTGTACACGCTGCTACTCAGCACAAAGGCCCATCCTAACGACTACAGGCCTGTCCCTTCTCTGTCCCCTCTCCTGGGACTGGGCACCCCCACAGACTCTCACCTACCCCCTCCATCCCTTCTCCCCACAAAACCCCAGGGCTAAAGGGTTTTTCACTTTCCCAAAGTCTGTGCGTCCGAGTGCTGGCTTGTCCATTTAGCGTCTTCTCGGATGGGCTGGCCGGTAGCTGGTGTGGGGGGTTGGCCGACCACGGCGGAGGGCCTGCCGGAAGACTGGGAGGGGCACCGCCTCCTGCCCTCGCCGCTGCCACCTCCTGCTGCCACTGGGTGTCGCTTGTGGTTGCCCTCCTCACCCATGGGGGGCTGCAACAGAGGAGGGAGTCAGAGGTGATGAGGGAGCACTACTACCCACACCCCCTTCCTTGCCAGAGCTGTCTAGAGACCCCCTAACTTCCTACCTCCCAGTGTAGATGATGAATAGGTTTATGACCCTAAAAGCTAGTCACCCGTTTCATTAAGCACATCTCTATGCCAAGAGGCCAAGCCTTGTGCTGGTTTATGCACATTCACTCCGGTGGTCTACACCACCCTTTGATGTAGACATGACCATCTGATTTCACAGATGAGGACAGCGAAGCATAGAAAAATAATTTGCCAAGGGTCCCAGAGCTTTTAACTGGTAAAGACAAAATCTGGACCAGGCCCATCGACCTCTGAAGCCCAGGCCTTTATCCATACAACTTTCTGCTCCCCTTCTGAGAAGAGGTCACTGCTCAGGAGATGGTACATGGAACGTGGCATGCAATATGCTGCAATGCCTCCGCTCAGAAGGCCCAGATGCTCCTGGGGACCGCCTCACGCCCCTCAAGGCCCTAAAAAGGACACTGATCTTGAGAGTCAGACCGGGATCCAGTCTAGCCTCAACACTGCCAAAGATCCTGTAATAACCCCGAGGACACTTCCTTCCCTTTCTGGGAGCCAAGAGTGGAGCCCTTCTTGCTCTACTCCCAATAGGTCTTCCTATTCTCTGCCCATGTACTCCCCGCTCCAGGCCCAGAAAGGAGGAAGACCTTAAGGATGGAAGACAACGGACTCATCTTTTTGTCAGGACACCTGAACAGCACTGCCACTATCTCACTGGCTGGCCATGGGCTCCAGTTCATCCACTGCTATAGTGATGATAACGGTAACCCTGCTTGCTTCATATTATAAAGGTTAAATGAGGTCAGTGTAAGTGCCTAGCGCTATCAGTGTCAATTTTTAAATAAATGTGAGGACTATTATTTACTTCTATTTGCCCTTTTGCTAAAAGGTTTCAAGGGAATAAGATGACTGGCATATCCCTACTACATTATAATCTCTCTGAAGGAAAAAGTTTTACTTATCTCCGGAGTCCCTGAAGCACCTAGCACGGAAGAGGAACCAGCAGTAATAACTTTGACCCACCACTGGATGTCACTGTCGAGTCACTGCTCCAAGAAGATGAAGTGGGCGGAGCAGGGAAGAATCGGACATATTTTATAAACTTCTGGGGTTAGAACTGACCTCCCCCAGAAAGACATTTACCTTGGGTACTCATCCTGATCACCTCTAACTAGGGCACAGCAGCAAGGAGGGTTAGAGATAATAGGGAAAGAACATTATGATGCTTTAGCCACATCCACCATGGGAAAGGGAGGAAGGAGCAACCATACACCCTCCAATTAGCCTTCACTGCCCAACTTCTCACACCCTCGGTTTAACAAAGAAACTGAGGTCCAAATGCGGGCAGGAAGGGTCCCTGAGCTAGTGGCACAGCTGGGATCAAAATCCAGGTATCCTGATGTCTGGTCCAGTTTTCTTTCTAGGACAATCAGGGTGGGAAAGAGGAGAGACATCCACTCACATCCACTCGGAAGTCTTCAAGACGTCGGAATTTGCCGAGGTATTCTTGAAGTTTGGGGTCAATGTCCAAATTTTTGGCTTTGGAATATTTCAAGAAGGCCCAGAACTTCTCCAGCCCATACAGCTGACCTGCAGGGAAAGAGGAGAAAGAGGTAGAGAGAGACTTGGTTCTGCGAAGTTGAGAATTGAGAGGCTCAGGAGAGGGAGGTATGACATGATACAGACAAGCCCAGGCAGAGCTAGGGGCCGAGAAGACTGAGATGACCAGGGCTCGCAGAGCCCCAACTCTTTGACTCTTACCAGCTTCATAGTCCTTCACGGTTTCCTCCTGAAAGTCCTTAAATATGTCCAGCCGGAACTTCTTTTCCAGGCCATAACTGTAGTATCGAAAAAGGCACTCCAAACCATATCTGTAGAAGAACACAAGCCAGTGAAATTGGGACAGTTTCTTTATCTGTAAGACAGGAAATGCACCTGGATGATAGATGAACTATGAAACAGTTTAAACACATGGATTATTGAGAAAATGGTAAGCATACTTTGAGAAGGCTAACATTTAATGCTAGTCTAAATGAGTCCAGCATTAAATGTTTGCCAAGGGTCAGCAAACTGAGGCCGAATGAACGACAGCATCCTGCCCACACCCATTTGCTTATGAAATATCACTGGGTGCTTTCTGCTACAAGAGCAGAGTATTTGAAACAGAGACTTTATGTCCCACAAAGCCCAAGATATTTGTTGTCTGTCCCTTATGCAAAGTTTGTCAAGCACTGGCATGAACTCTCTGCAAAGCCATTTGACCATGCCAATTAGTAGGTTTCTTCATTTACCTCAGAAATTTCAATTCTAGGAACATACACCAGGGAAATGACCAAAAATGTAGACTAAGATTGTATAGATGTACAAAATTGTTCATAGCAGCATTATTTTGAAAAATTTAAATGTCTTAGAGAAGCAATTAAGAAAAATCATGGTAACTTAGTACAAAAGAATAATATAATCTATTAAAAATTATAATGGGGCTTCCCTGGTGGCGCAGTGGTTGAGAGTCTGCCTGCCGATGCAGGGGACATGGGTTCGTGCCCCGGTCCGGGAAGATCCCACATGCCGCGGAGCAGCTGGGCCCGTGAGCCATGGCCGCTGAGCCTGCCCGTCCGGAGCCTGTGCTCCGCAACGGGAGAGGCCACAACAGTGAGAGGCCCGCGTACCGGGGGGAAAAAAAAAAAAAAAATTATAATGTAAATATACTACTGAGAGATGTTTACAATATATTATAAAGTAGAAAAAACATATTTCAAACTGCTATATGTAGAATAAACCCACTGTTGTAAAGAAATATGTAAAATGTATATCTATATATGCACACATAAAGTCTGGAAGGGCACAGACTACATATATTAAATATTATTGACACTGGTTATCTTTGGGAATTGGGATTTTCAAATGATCTTGTCTCATGTAACAACTTCTGTAAGAAGGCAAAAAGGTTAAGTATTTTAACAACATGGAAAAGTGCTCATGCTTATAAATGATAAATAAGACAAAAAAGGCATTCCTTGCATGACCTAAATATACATAATATGGCAGAACGTTAACACTGGCTGTCTCTGTACTGAAGGACATTTTCCCCCAGCTTCTTTAAACATTTCTGTCCTTTTCAAATTGCTTACAGAGAAAACATTTTACTTGGGAGAAGAAGTGTCCCTTCAAAGGTTTTTGGGTTTTTTTTTGAATAGCAAAATGTTGAAAGCAACCGAAGTATCTATTAATAGGAGACTAGTTAAATAAATTATGGTACATCTATACAGTGTAAGACCATACAAGCTATAAAAAAAGAACAAGAAAGTCATTTATAAATGGATACAGAATGACCTCTAAAATATAGCCTTAAGTGAAAAAGTGAGGTGCAAAATAATATCTAATGGAGGCCATCTCTTGTGTAAACAAAAGAGGTGTGTGGGGAGACTCCCTAGGTCTGTTCTTGCTTACATAAGCAAAGTATTCTCAGAAAGGACTCACAAGAGTCTAACAATACTGGCTGCCTGTGGGGAAAGGAACTAGACGGCTGTAAAACTGGGATAAGGAGACTCCTCACTCGCTACATAACCTTCCGACTTCTTTGAATTTTGAATATATTACTCATTCAAAGTAATAATTTTTTACAAAGTACATGAAATATATATACAATAGATTTCCAATTACAGTTCTGGAAGTAGACCCAACGGAGAACCCTCACCACGCCCCCAAGGCCCAGCCAGAGCCTTCACCCCAATCCCACTCACCTGTAGCCTTCTTTGGCATCCTCCAGAGCCAGCTGCTTGAACTCCTCATACATCTTTTTGTTGAAGTGATCTCGGAGGAAGAAGGACCAGAAGCGGAAGAGAGTGTTCATCTCCTGAGACTGGCCAATGCCCAAGCGTTTCCGCTCTGATTGAGGAGGAAGGAGGAAAGATGTGTTTTAGAGCCAGGCTGCCTGTGCTTCAGGGGACAAATGATCCTGGGGCTCAAAGACATCGGTCTTTTCTCCTCCCAACTCCCTTCCTCATCACCTGCCCCCTTAAGTGTTTGGGGAAGTGTTTATTGAGGACTAACTACCCTGCATCAGGCTCTGCTGCTGGGCACTGGGCCTGAGCACCCCCAGAAGTAGGTGGCATCAGCTTCAGAACCAGGTCATCCTGGTCTAGCTCTCCACCTCAAAGGTTACTGCTCTCAGTGTAGTTATATAACAAGGAAAAGCATGAACAAATAATTTGTGTACTCCAACAAATTATATTCTTCACTATATCATCAGTACCGATTATTTCAGCAGTCCTACAATGTTAACGAGTAAAAATGGTACCATTAAAAAATATATGTAAAACACCCAAGAAACAAAAGGAAAAAACAGAAAAATCTAATATCACTAAAAAATTAAGAACCTTTGTTCTTAAAAGGACATGATCAACAAGGTGAAAAGACAACCCACAGAATGGGAAAAACTATTCGCTAATTATGTTATCTGATAAGGAGCTTGTACTTAGAATATATAAAGAATCATTACAACTTAATAATAAAGACAAACAATCCAGATAAAAAGTAGACAAAGGATCTGAACAGACATTTCTCCAAAGAAGACATTTCTTACAAATAGCCAATAGCACATGAAAAAATGCTCAACATTATTAGCTATCAAAACCGTATCAAATCAAATCAAAACCATAAAAAGATATCACTGCATACCCACTAGGATGGCTATACTCAAAAAGATAGACTATAACAAGTTTTGGGAGGATGTGGAGAAATCAGAACCCTCATACACTGCTGTTAAGAATATAAAATAGTGCTGCCACTCTGGAAATCAGTCTTGCAGTTCTTCAAAAGGTTACACAGAGTTACACTATGATATGACCCAGGAATCCCACCTCTTCCACTCAAGATAAATGAAAACCTATGTCCACACAAAAACATGTACAGGAATGTTCAAAGCAGCATTACTCATGATAGACAAAAAGCAGAAACCCAAAATGTCCATTGATTGATGAATGGATAGACAAAATGTGGTACATCCACAGTGGAACGTTGTTTGATAATAAAAAGGAATGAAGTTCTGATACATGGTACAACATATAATGAACCTTGAAATTATTATGCTAAGGGAAAGAAGCCAGTCACAAAGGACTACATATTGTATGATTCCGTGTATATGAAAAGTCTAGAACAGGCAAATCCATAAAGACAGAGAGCAGAGTGGTGGTTGCACAGGCCTGGGAGGAGGTGGAGAGGTGGGGGGGTGGGGAGTGACTAGTAAGGGGCACAGGGTTTACTTCTAAGGTAATGAAAATGTTCTAAAACGGATTCTAGTGATGGACGCACAACTCCTAAATATACTAACAGCCACTGGCTGCACTGTACACTTTAAATGGATGAACTGTATGGTATGTAAATTGTATCTCCATAAATTACACACACACACACACACACACACACACACACACGCACGCGCGCGCGCGCGCGCGCGCGCGCGAAGAGGGAAGTAAGGTAGATGAACCAAGCATTTAGCAGCCTTGTTTTGCTGAATAAAAGGGGATTGAGTGACTTAATAACTCCAAGTGAGCATTCAGACCGACTCTGAGCATCTTTAGAAACAACCTGACAGAAACCTACAGTTAAAAGCTATCTCCTCTGTGATGAAAGGTAACAGGTGAGAGCGTCTAGAGAGGCTCTCCTTGCAGTCTCATCTAGAGCAGGGGTCAGCCATCTCTTTTTCTGTGAGAGGCTGGAGAGTAAGTATTTTAGGCTTTGCAGGTCACATATGGTCTCTGTCATAAATTCTCTCCCTCCCCATCCCACAAACACTCAAAAATGTAAAAAACTGTTAGCTCCAGGGCTGTACAAAGATAGGCTGCTGGCTGGATTTGGTCCACAGGCCGTCACTGTTCTAGAGAATATATGCTGTCTCATGCACACCCTTTTGTGACACTGGTGGTCTTGCCAGACCCAGGAAAATTCTTGGTATTTTTTATATCAGTAGAGAAAGACCAAGGAACAGGAATGTTCTAAGCACCAGATTCTTTTTGCCTCCTGTATTCCAAAACTACCTGGCTATTATGTCCTATCACTTCTTGCTCTGAGGTTAGAGAAAATAGTCACCTGCTCCACCAGCCCTTACACTGGATCTAAGTAGTGGTCCAGGAAGCTCAGCCCTCTCCCTCTGTGCTTCTTACCGTTAAGGCAGCGCCTACGATACTTGTGGTAGACGTGTTGTGTGAAGCCGTTTTCCTTGAGCAGCTCGTGGGAAGGATGCTGGAACTTGGGCAGCGATTGAGGGGTACAGCCATAGCTGCCAACCGCAGGCGTGCCTTCTGAGGGGCTGGAGCTATAGAGACCATGAAACAGACAGTGTCACCAGGTTCCTCAGACCTGCCAGCCATCAAATAGGAGGGGCCTCTCTGGTCTCTTCCAGCAGCCAAGATCCAGCCTCTCACAGTGCAACAAACAAAGAGGCCCAGGTACTGTGCTAGGCCCGTAACTTATCATATATATCCATGGGTCTCACTCTTTGTACCGACCTTTGGATGCTCTTTTAACAAAGAGGTCACTGGGGCTCACAGAGACTGGGAGTCTTGCCCTGGGTCACAGAGCTAATATTTAACTTCCCAGATCTGTACAGTGCCCAAACCTGAGCTTTTAGCCATTTACTTATCCCGTGTTAACATTTGACTTTCCTTAATGAGCTGTAATGGGTTAACCCAAACGTATTTTTCTTAAAACCATGCCTATCTTTGCAGGGAGTAGACTGCACAGGTCAGTGGCTCCCAAATCTTGCTTTGGAACTGAGAACACGGGGGTAGTTTTCCTGAGAAAAAATAAAAAGGAATCTGGGCCCTACTCCCTGAAGCTCAGTCAGGAGATCTAGGGTGGGGTCCAGGAATCTGTATCTTTATTCAACTCCCTAGCTGTTGTGAGGGAGGCAGCAGACACCCACTTTGGAAATCAACTGAGCTGTCCTGTTGAGAGAACGCCGTGTGGCCGCCACACTTCAGAAGGCAGCCTCCCTCCTCCTGGGGTCTGGATTAAGCTCTCTAGACTCTGCTCCCGTTTTTTGGATTTGGATGAGGGCACCTTCCTTAAGTTTTCTTTAATTTGCAGACCAAAGACTTTCTCTCTTCTTGGTCCCATCAATGTCACGGCTCTGCTGCCCGCCCTGCAGTCAGCCTGACCTCCCTTCCCCACTGTCCCATACCTTATGGAAGCAGTCCGGGGCCTGTGCTCGCGGGAATCCATCACCCAGCCCACGTGACTCTCCAAGGGTGGGTTCGAGCTGTGTCTGGTCTTCCTTTTCCGAGGCATCTGCAAAGGTCAGTCCGGGACTCGTTACTAATTGTACTCATTCAACACTGAGGAGCATCAAGCATTTGTAGGACTAAGATTCCCTCCTAGGTGTGAGTTATCTCACAATTTATAAAGCATTTTCATGTCTATTTTCACATGATGTCCACAGCTGTAGGCTAGGAGCTGACACGCCTACTTCACAGATGAGGAGATCGAGGCTTGCTGGTGACATGATCTGCTCAAGGACCCACACCTGGTCAGTCCTCCTTAGGCCTTACCATGGCTACATGCGGCCACCACTCCCACGCCCAGTCCATCTTGCAGATGTGTCACTCAATCCTGGTGGGCCCACCAGCCTAAGAATACGGAGCAGGTGGGGGACGTGCCACTTTCTTGGCTCAAGGCAAGAGAGAGAAGCAGAGCCCTGGAATGCAGTGAAGTGAGCCCAAGACTCTTAGCAGCGCAGCAGGAACGCCTCACCTTAGCATCTAGCGTCCGACCTTCCTTCACCACTGGATAAAACCGTGACGTCTGGCTTGAGTCTTTGAGCTGCGGTGTCCGGGGAGTGCGAGGGGTCCTGGCGTTGCGATAGTTTGGCGACTCTGGGACAGTGGTTGGTAGAGAGCGGGCAATGGTGGAGGGCTCGGGGGCACCAAACAGCTTGTTGGCCAGGGCGTCAGTGGGAACTGCAGAGGCAGAGTGGGGACAGTAAGCAGAGGTAGGCCTGTGAATGCCTGTCCCTGTAAGGCCCCGTCGGACGGCTCCAGACCCTCCCACCCAGGCCAGGGTGGCAGGTGTCACCTCTCACCTTGCTGGAAGCGAGGTGGTCCAGGAGGGACCTCTTGGTTGGGATCCACAGGGGGCTCAGGGGTTAGTGTGTCAAACTGCTCCCGACTGATCATGTTGACTTTCTTGAAGTTCTCGACTTCTTGCTGCAGAGGATACGAGATTGGGGTGGGGCAGTGGGGGAGGGATGCTGGTAAGAAGACTGCCCTAGCCTGTTTAGGAATCAAGACATGCAAGAAGCTGAAGAGGGCAGCTCCTGCGACGACATACATGGAATTCTGGTCCCCAGGCTCTCAGCTGCCCCGTCACTATGCCTCAACCCCAGGTACCCAGGCATGGGTGTGCTAACCCAGAATGGGGGAGTACTTGCCCAGCCCTCTCTGCAGCAGCACTGAGGTCAGGACTCCGGTTCCCCAGGAACGTGCTGTAGACTCCCCCACCCCGATTCTCTTCGGGCAATTCTCTCATCTCCACCAAACACACTACTACTCACAACAGAGGCTCACCAAAGGCCAACCGACCCCCACACATACCCACTCTGTAAACACCTACTATACCAGTTTTGACTGTTCCCAGGTAGCAGTGATTTTTTAAAAGACCTATCTTTCCTCCACATTTCACCCTCAAAGCAAGTTCCTCAAAAGGCTTTTAAACTTTTATATATGCCTAACAGAAATGACGATCCAAGTCTTATCCTATTCCTCACCAAAGTGGCTAGCCAACTTAAGACATTAAACACGGACGCTCAAGAAGCAGAGTGACCAGCTCTTACACTGGCACAGTCCACCGTTCACGTCGAGCATCACCCCCTTTTGTTAGAGGAGGATGCTGAGGCTCCGTGCCCAAGGTCACACGGCTCGTCAGCCTTCCCCTTCCACACGTTACAGGCACCCCAGGCCCCACCACCACTGCTAGGCCCAAGATTCACCTTGATCTGGGAATACTCGGGTTCAAACTTCTCAGTCCACAGGTCCTGCTCGTAGTAGAAGAGCCCATCGTTAATGACCTTGGCCAGCTCAGCGCTCATCTTGGCACGCGAGGTGTGGTTGCCTGTGCGGTCCCCCCCCGGGTGCCGGCGCATGTAAGGTGGCGTCTGGGTGACAATGAGGATCTTGTTGACATCCCGGTCATCAATCTCATAGTCAGAGTCCTCATCAGACCAGGCGGTAAAGGTGTTCTTCCGCCCATCCATCTGCTCCATTTCCTCGTCAAACAGGAAATCCAGTTCCTCTTGCTCGTCTTGATCCTTGGACATCAGCTGCTGAGAGGGCAGCTGCTGAGGCAGAGTAGTCGGGTGGAGGAACCGGGGCTCCTCTGACTTCTAACATGGGGGCAGACCAAGGAGAAAGGGAATCACCAGGGAATCACCTTATACCAGGCCCTGTCGCTGTGCCCTGGGAGAAGCCCTGACCCCTCAACATGGGACTGTTACAACTGCGGCCCTGATAATGCCAGCAAGTCACAGCTGTCAGCCTCGGAGTCAGCCTCATGGAAAAAGGATGTCCCGTACGAGTCCAGGCTTCTCCGCTCACAGCTCACATCACAGTCACTGATAAACACTGAGATAACAACTTCCCTGCACGTAGGAACTGCACTCTCATTTACCTCCACAGCACCTGGCCTGAGAGTGGGTACAAGTTCAACAGGTTGATTCATCCATTTGTCCATCCCCAACACCTCCCAATAAACTGGAATCTTCATCAGGCACGAACCACAGCTGCCTTGCCTTCCATCCTATCCAGTACTTAGACTGGGATCTAGCAACAGCACATGTTCAACTACTTGATAAATGGGCAAGTACCCACCGGTACCAGGCCCTGTATGAAGACGCTAAAAGCAGAAAAAGAACAAGACCAGGTCCTTGAATTTATGGAGCTCTCAGTTTAGTGGGAGAAGAAGTCAACCAACCAACCAACTGCACTGTGTTATGGTGAGGACTATAAATAGGCCTCGTGGAGCACATAGGGAGTAGCACTTAACCAGCTGGGGGTGGGAGTGGGGACAGTCGGGGAAGGCTTCCCAGAAGAAGTGACTATGAAAGGACGCGCATAAGTAAGCCAGATGAAGGCAGGGACAGAGACAGTGAGAGGCAAAAAGAAAACAAACAAAAACACAGCATGTCCCAAAGGCAAGAGAAAACAAGACTGTTTTCAGCCAAAACAAAGTATTCCAGAGTGCTGATAGGCTGAATTTATCTGAAATTTTGGAAGTAAAGCATCTGTCTACCCCATAGTATATATCTAAACGTCAATTCCCTGCTGTGCAAAGCGCTTTCTGTATAAACTCTAACCCTATTCTCTTTTGGAAGGTTCACGATAGGTCAGGTGGGAGTGGGGGCTCGAATTCTGGAATGGGGGCTAAGCACGGGTCCACCTTTCCAAAGCCTTTGCAGTCTGCAGCACTGAACTGAACTCTGTCAGGTCCTTGTGCACTTACTACCCTACCCTCTCCTCATGACTCCAGCCTAACCTCTGACACTTTCTGGAAGACCGCAGCCAGAACAGGCTAGGAAGTCGGGGTATAAACAGGAAGGGAGGAAGAAGGAGTTGAGGGGGGTGGTCACAATGGAAAAGGGAGCACAGAATTCCATAAACCCAAAGTCCAAGGTCACCTCTGAGGCCTCCTCACAAGCCCCAGACCAAGAAGGTCTCCAAAGAAGGGATGGCAATGGGCAGGTGAATGGAGCAAAAGTCTGCTCCTGAAAAAGGGGCAGTAATTTTAGTTTGAGATTGAAACACTTCTCTAACAGGGGACTAAATGTGAGCTATTCATATATTGCTTTACTATTTCTAGAGCAGTCTAATCCCTCCTTACTTCCATCCGAAAACGGAGAAAATGAAGCCTTGAGATATTAAAGAAGCTTCCCAAGGTCAGCAGCCAGCAGTGACAGGAGACCTGTGTTCTAGTCTAGACTCTGTCCAGACTGTGTGTCTGCTCCCCATCCCTTCCCTCTTCAGAAGGTCTGAGGGGCTTATATATGGGACAGTGAGGACAAATTCAGGGGGAAGGCACTAAAAATGCAGCCCCAGGGATTTAGATGGGGTCAAAAGAACAGCCAAGGGACTTCCCTGGCAGCCCAGTGGTTAAGACTCCGCTTTGCCACTGCAGGGAGCATGTGTTCGATCCCTGGTCGGGGAACTAAGATCCCGCATGCCACATGGAGTGGCCAAAACCAAAAAGAACAGGCATGTGTTAAGAAACACTTAATACTTAATGAGACACTGCTGCCAGAGGCTGCATCATCTCCTCCTGTGAAAAATGCCATTCAGGATCTCACGGAGCTAAGGTTGTCCTGAGGGGTGATCCCCACTGGAAATGGAAACAGGCCATATCAGCCTTCCTGCGGTCACTGGTGACCTCCAGCTCGCATTACAACCCTGAGCCACCCAGCGTGCCTGCCAGCCTCTACAAGCCCAGGGCTCTGTGCCTTTGCAACACCCCTCCCCACACTCCAGGCCAGGACCCTAGAACTCAGGTGCGTGGCAGGCCTCACTCACCTTGGGTCGTGCTGGGGAGGGCCGAGGTCTTTTCTTCACTTCAATCCAGTTCTCAGAATCCAGGTCAGGGAGGCTGGCAGACAGGCCCTTGGGCAGGGTCTTTAGGTTGCTGACCTCCTCTGTTTTAGTTGGCACTGGTGTGACAGCACGGGGAGAGCCAGGCGCCGACTCTAAAGGGTGGAAAGGGGAGATCCTCATCCCTCCAGCCCTCCTCCTGATGGCCAGAGGACAAGGGCAACAGGGAGGCATCCACATGCCAGCAGGGTACCTACCTGTCTCCTTCTGATAGTGCTGGCGGGGCACAAACTCTGGGCAGTTGAGAAGCTGGGAGAAATCAGTCTGGGAATAATCCACTATTGGGGGACCAGGAAGAGGCCATTTCTCTGGCTCCTCCCTTCGGCGGACTTTTTCATCAACGATCTCCACCACCTTGCTGTCCTTTAGGGCCTGCAGGGGAGAAAGAGGGAGAAGATGCAGAGGAAAGACATGGACGGACTGAGATCTTGGAAGCTGGTAGATGACTGAGCCCCATGAGCTCAGGGATAAGTCCAGTGCTGGCAGGAATATAAGAAAACTGGTACCATCTTCCACGACCAGCGGACGGGTGAGATGTTCAAACTTGTAGGAGGGTACCAACATGAAAAACACACCTGCCCTTTGACCCTGCCATTCTACTTCCAGGAATCAGCCCCAGAGAAATACTTGCACAAACAGGTGACAACATAAGATCTGGATACAAGGCCATTCACAGCAACACTGTCTGTAAAAGGAAAAAACTGGAAACTACCTACGCTTGCCACCACATAAGCAATTTAAACCAATTATGGCACATCCATTCAATGGAACACTATTCAGGCTTTAAAATCAGCTTCAAATGTGCTGAGGTGGTAAGAGTCACAAAAAAGCAGGTGTAGGTCAGTGAGTTTAAGATCCCATTGGGGGACTTCCCTGGCAGTCCAGTGGTTAAGACTTCACCTTCCAGGGACTTCCCTGGTGGCGCAGTGGGTAAGACTCCACACTCCCAAAGCAGGGTGCCCAGGTTCAATCCCTCGTCGGGGAACTAGATCCCACATGCATGTTGCAACTTAAAGAGTTCACATGCCACAACCAAGGAGCCCATCTGCCTCAACTAAGGAGGCTGCCTGTCGCAACTAAGACCCAGCGCCACCAAATTAATTAATTAAAACGAAAAAAAGACTTTGACTTCCAATGCAGGGGGTGAGGGTTTGATCCCTGGTGGGGGAGCTAAGATCCCAAATGCCTTGAGGACAAAAAACCAAAACATAAAGCAGAAGCAGTATTGCAACAAATTAAATAAAGACTTAAAAAAACCCAAAAAGATCCCATTGGTGTTTGAATTTTTTGGTGTTTGAATTTTTAAGTAAAAACATACAAATGCACACAAATTTTTCTAGGATTCACAGGTAAAGTGCTACAGGTGTTTATCTCTGGGAAAAAGGGTGAAAAATGGAGGGGGGAGAAGAGTTTCCTTTTAAAAATCTTTTAGGGGCTTCCCTGGTGGTGCAGTGGTTAAGAATCTGCCTGCCAGAGCAGGGAACACAGGTTCCAGCCCTGGTCCGGGAAGATCCCACATACCACAGAGCAGCTAAGCCCGTGCGCCACAACGACTGAGCCTGCGCTCTAGAGCCCGCGAGCCACTACTGAAGCCTGTGCGCCTACAGCCTGTGCTCCGCAACAAGAGAAGCCACCGCAACAAGAGAAGCCCGCGCACCGCAACTAAGAGTAGCCCCCGCTCACCGCGACTAGAGAAAGCCCGCGCGCACAGCAACAAAGACCCAATGCAGTCAAAAATAAATAAAATAAAATAAATGAATTTATTAAAAATTAAAAAAAATAAAAATCTTTAAAATGGAAGAGGAAAACATTTTAACACGTGACAACATACTGTGTTGGTGAGGCTGAGGAAGAGGCACTCTCATATACTGCTGGTGAGAATGCAAAAGGCACATCCACTAGAAAGGGAATCAGGTAACAGCTAGCAAAATTACATATGCATTTGCCTTTCAGTTCAACCATCCCACTTCTAGAAATCTACACCAAAGACACGGGCTAAAACATGAAAAGATTATATATATATATATGCACCTGTAAATAAGAATGAGAGTACCTTTCTTCTACTACTACTACACGGTCAGCTCCCAGATATATTAAGAGAAAGCAAAAAAAGCGTGAAGAAATACATGTGCTATATGTTACCGTTCATCTAAGAAAGGGGAAGTATATAATACCCACAGAGGCATTTACTTAATTTTTTTAATAGAAAGATTCAAGAAAGGTTGCTTATAGTAAAAGAAAGGGAAAAAGGTGTAAATAAGAAAATTTTAAGTCGGGCTTCTATGAACATACCATCTGACTTTGGAACCACATAAATGTTTTCTATAAATGTAAAACAAACATGAAGACGTAAGAAAGCAATCCCCAAAACGTGAAAGCAAAGCGAAGCTAATGAAACTAATATATATTAAGTTAAAGAAACAACCACAAAAAAATTATTTCAACTTGAAAATAGTCACTGACTGTATAAATAGGAAAAAAAACTTTTTAGGAGTGGGAGAGGTACTATAAGTATAATGTGTATAAACTGTGGAGTAAAACAAATGAATAGTTATGGTAATGTTGTTAGGAATTAGGATTTTTGGCATGGGAGAAAGTAGTAGTTACAGATTAAAGATACTTGGGGTTATGTGTATAGACCCTATAGAAATTTTAATAGAAATTATCAGTACAATCTCATGATGTATTTTATTAAAACAAACAAACAAAAAGCTCTAGAAACATCGACCAATCAAGTAGCAATAAACACCGCTACAACTCAAACTGTGTTATCTAAATACCAAAAACACCACTTCCCCAAAATAGAGGACCCAGAGTTCCTTAAAAAAAACGGCCAATTTCAGATCTGGGACAGGAAATGTACAAGATGAACCAGGGTCCCACTGGCCAAAGACACAACAATTTGATTCAGCATAATAACTACAATAATTTTGAAATAAACAAAATGTTTGAACCTACAAGTTTGTAATGATATTAAATGATACTAACACAAAAAAAACAAACTCGAAATGCACTGTTCACCTTTGAAGGTTATTAGGGATCAGCTCATAATTCTGAAAACTGGTTAACAAAGGAAAAGATCAAGCACTTATCTGCCCTTCCTGTACGAAGTATATACTTCTTGGTAACCAAATAGTTGATAATGCAAAGTACCTCCTTAAAGAGGTATTCCAGCTAACAAATAAAGACAGATTGACAGAATATAAACATTTTGTAGTCCCTAATGAAGTAACAGGCAGTGATTTGCAGTTTGTATGGCAAAAAAGAGCACCAAGTGAAGCATTAAGTGACAGCTGAGAGAATATATCACTATCTATAAAGTATTCTTGACGAGGAGGGAAAAAAACAAACAATCAACCAAAACCTGAATCTCATCAGGCTTCTCAAGAACCAATTTACAAAAAAATCTGGAGTACAGAAGAACATGTGAAATGATACCACTCTGTCCTATGGAAAATTCTACAAGATATACAATCTAGCATATTCAAAAAATAAACTGCAAGGAAAAAGAGAGGGAGAGGAGGAGACTTAATAAGACAATAATATTGGTCTTATCTGGATCCTGATTCTCATAAACTACGAAAACATTTTTGACAAGTGGGGTGAATTTGCAACTGATGAGATATTTGGTGATATTAAAGAACTGTTAATATTTTTACATGCAATAATCATATACTGATTATTTTTTTTAACAGGCCTTTATCTTTCAGACACAGATACTGAAACATGGATGAAATGTCAGATTACCGGAGAGTTCCTTCAAAGTAATCTGGGAAAGGGAACATGAGGAGACAGATGGAACAAGACTGGCCTCGAGCTGATAGATGCTGAGGCTGGGTAATGGGCTCATTATACCATTGTGTCTACTTTTGTAAATTTTCCATAATAAAGGGATGGGTGGGGGGAGGGGGAGAGAGAGAGAGAGAGAGAGAGAGAGAGAGAGAGAGAGAGAGAGAGAGAGAGAGAAGGGGGAGGGGAGGGGGAGGGGACGGGGAGGGAGAGAGAGGCTGGCCAAGCCTTGGAATCTTAGCGTAAGTAATGAGATGAGGACTCTTCCAGGGTTTTCTGCCTTGGCCCAAATTCCAGCTCCTTAAGTAAGGACCTTTCTTTCCTCTGCACCCCAGCCCCAGGGAGAGAGACATACCGCAAAAATGAGTGAAATGTCAGTGGTAAGGGCCTGTACTCGGTGGAAGGACGCAATAAGTGTGATGGGAAGGAAACCGTCAGCATCCATTTTCCGTCGCAGGAAGAAGTCTCGCTCTAAATTGTCCACGCTGAAGTAGTATTCACTAGGTGGAGGGGAGAAGAAGTATGATTGCTTCATCATTTGTGAATATGCCTTCCTTGTTCTGTACACTCCAGGAAGCTCACATAGCCTCTGACCAACCCTGTCCCTACTGTACTTACAGTCCTAAAGGCTGAAAAGAGATGATGTTATCCTTTCATGGCTCCCTAACCTTGGGTCAAACTTCTCTCTGCCCTTCAGCCTCTTTGTATGCCTGACAAGCTCCTCATCCTCCTTTAAAACCCAGTCCCAATACTGTTGGTCACTTTCTCTTCTGTTCCTGAGCCACTTATCACACTCTTCTGCAATGATCTACTTCCTTGTATGGCTCCCCCACTGGACTGAGAAACAACGTATTAGAGAGGTTAGGAGTTAAGGTTTTGCAAATCAGACAGAAATAGACTCAAATCTGCGCCTTGTCACTTACCAGTTAGGCAAGTGACTGGGCTTGTATGCTCATCAATAAAAAGGGGATAAAACCCAGCTCATAAAAATTAAATAGACAACCACAGGACTAAATAAGAGAATGCCTATAAGGCATGGAGCACTGAGCCTCACCAATAATGCTAGCGTTCTCAATGCTGCCGTTACAAATAAAGGGATAAAGTGGAGCAGAATCTAGACATTTTCTCTCCTTTTAAAAAAATTAACTAATTAATTTTTATAATGGTAGTACAGTTCTCTCAAGTTACCTTTTTCAGGTCCAGCCAGAGGCAGCAACTGCTGCTAGCACCAGAAGGGCCTGCACAGCCCTACTCTACCAGGCTACCATCCTCGGGCAGCCCCCAATCCTACCCATATCTCCAGGAGGAAGGCGCCTGTCCACTTACATCTGGCGTTTGATGTAGTCTTTAAGCAGCTCCTGGTCCACGCTGTAAAGCTCAGTGCTGCTGACATTGTCAAAGTAGTAGGTGATGTTGTTCATGTACTTGGGGGTGCGCGGCCCCTCTGCACCGTCAAACTTTCGGTAGCCGAACTGGTAGTCAAAATGGGCTGAGGGGGAAACGGGTGTCATGAGGGAGAGGATACCCCTGCCCGCCCCCCACCGCACTCCCTCGGACATCCCGGAGCCCAAAGGGGCCTCACGTACTTCGAGTGCCACCCCGGCCGCGTCCCCGGCCGCGACCACGCCCCCGTCCACGGCCACGGAAGGAAGCCCGCGCCCCACCAGCCCCATCACTCTTCACACTCGATGTCTCATCCTGGTCGTGCCAGGCAGGCTCCGATTTGGTCTCTGGTTGCCAGGCTGGGGTGGGGGGGGCCACGGGCACGGGCACGTAGGTGGCAGGCTCAGACCCTATGGGGAGAGGGGGCGCCGGGTCAGGCCTGAGGAGGAGCCCCATGCCCAGGCCCTCCGTAGTGGGAGGTGCATACCTTTGATCTCCCCGCGGTTGGCAGGTGTGTGTCGTGGCTCTGGCGGGCGAGTAGGGCGAGAGACCAGTTTCTCTCTGGGCACTTCAGGCTTCATGTCTATTTGCAACGGAACCCACTTGTGTTTGTTCCCTGGAGGACAGCATGGGTACAAGAAAGGCTTGAAGGAGAGGTCCCTCCTGGCCATCCCTACCCCCAACACTTCTGTCCCTGTCTGGGGTCTCAGGCCTAAATCACCATCTGGTGACCTTGGGCAGATTCCTTTCCCTCACTGGACCTCATTTTCATCTCTAAAATAAGAAGGTGGTGGACTTCACTGTGATGGACACTCTCGGTTGACTCCTAATATCAACTTCTCCACCGTCAAGAGAACCCCCTCTGGAACCAGACACATGGCAGCCCAGAATCAAGACTGCACCTTCAGGCTCCCTTAGACACGTGCCGAAATTCTACCCAGGGGAGCTGAGTGGAAGCAGTCAATTCCAGGGTGAGTCCCTAAAAGGCAGGGAGCTACTCCCCCCTTTCCCCATCCTGCTAGGTGGAGTGAGTCATCTGGAATGAGAAGAGCCAACACACAGCAAGACAAAGGAATCAAAGAGCTGCACCTGGCCTACTTCCACCCAGCTCTCAGGTGAGAGAAATAACCTTCCATCCTGGTCAGACCCCCTGTTCCTCTGGATATGTATGAGAGCAGCCAAACCTGTACTCTAGCCAGTTCAGCCAGAGCAATGGGAATTCCTGACTTTTAAATGAAATCTAACACGGGACAGCAATACATCAAGACACACAAAGAACACTCTGAGGCAGAGACCCCGCCCCCGTCTTCTGCACTGCTAGAGCCCCAGTGCTGAGGACAGGGCTTACCAAATGCTTGTTAAAGAAAAGGAACTGATGGACAGATAGTTGGAGTGAAGCTTGCTGACCCAGTGGCCTACACCCATCAGCCTCCCAAGGACGTCTTGCGGGGGCTCCTGAGGTTGCTCCAGCAGCCCTGGCGTTCCGACATTTCTTGGTTCTGCCCTACCACCTTCTCCCGAGTCCTGATCCAAGCCACTCACCTTTCTTCTTCTGCCCGCCTCGCTGGTAGTCCTCATCCCCGTTCTTCTCCTCCCCCGATTCATCTGATTTGGTTTTCGGGCTCTCCTTACTATCACTCCCCTCTCCTTTCTCCTGTTCCTTCATGTCTTTTTTGGGTGGCAGCTTGCGGGCAGGCTGAGACTTGTGGGACTGTGGCTGCAGCGCGAAGTAGAGGAACAGGGAGGTGATGTGAGTCTGAGAGCCTCTTGGGATGGGAAAGAAGGGAGCTCCCTGTCACTGGAAGAACGGGGTTGAGGAGCTGGAGCATGTGACAGCAGGTTGGGCTGCATGGATTCTAAGGTCCTACTTTCACACCTGAGATGCTTTCGCTGGCAAGAGTTGTCAAACAGGCAGGAGGTAGAGGACAACCTGTCTCTCCAGCTTCCTTAAGTCTAAATGACAGAGACAACCCCCAGGGCCGGGGCTGCGGCCTGCAACGGGCAATTGTTTTACTCCCTACAACAGGATCACATAGTTCAGGTCACCTGTGGGACGGAGGAGATGCTGGCCCCTGGTCTGTCCACACCAACCCTGCTGTGAACTAAAGGCCAGTGTGGCCAGAGCCAGTGAGGGACCTAGCTGTCAGCCCAGAACGAAAGTGCTGGGAAGGAGAGGACTGACCAGGAGTCCATCTTCTGCTAGGGCTCAGGAAAGCTACATAAGCTTCCCCATGACCTGTGGTGTGGAGGCGGGTACCTGGCCTAATGATCACCTACAGGCAATCCAAGTGTAGTGATGGAGATCACAGGCTTTGAAACAATACAACACACCTGACTTCTAATCCCCACTTGGCCATCAAGGGCTAGTAATTAACCGTCCCCAGCCTCAGTGGCCTCATCTGTAAAATGGGAATTACTGAAGGACCTATCTAGAAGTCACTGAGGGTTAGATGAAATGATGAAAAAACAGCACTTGGCAGTCCCTGACACACAGCAAGGGCGCAAAGAATGATTCTTAGCTATTTCAATGTTGCCCATATGGTACCAACCACTCCTCTTAAAAAAACAGAAAGGTAACAGCTGAGGCTCTGAAAGCTTGAGGCCAAATGTGAACATGTAGACAGAATTCAAACCTGCCCATCCCTCCCACAGACTCACCTGCACACTCTTGTGGGCTATCTCTCCAGGTGTTGGCCAGTTGATTGCATCTCCAAAGTCACCAACCTGCAAGGCACATTCTATGAGGGGTAACCCTGCCTCGACCATTCAGGCCCTCATCCAAAATACAGCTCCACTGAGAGATCAGAGGCCAAAATCAGTCTGTCCACGAGGACCATCCACAATGTAGAGACCCAGAAAAAGTGCCCCTCCTATTCAGAGAGAACCCAGAAGTACCTCGCAGTCCAGAAGCACTCACTACAACAGAAAAGAGGCTCCCACCTCCAGGAAGTCCCTGCTTGGGTTGCCAACTCCTACTTCTTACCTTGCTACCTTTGCGCTGTTTAGGAACTGCTGCCCTCACCACCCTGGCCGGAGCAGCATGTTCTGTGGGAACAAGAAGGGAGGGAGAGTTACGCAGAGCCCATGGGAGGGGCCCACAACCACCTCCTCAGCCTCATCACTACCCCACTCCACCAAACAACCTGCAGGCTCCCAAAGGAGGAAGACGCGGTGGGGACGGGAAGGACACATGCTCAAACACCTCTTTCTGAAGAAATCATGGCAAGTGCGATCATGGAAGCAGCAAGCAGCCGAAACCCCGAGAACTCAACTCGGAGGACCCTCACCGCTCTACACCCTCTTGTGAAAAAGGGAACTGAGTCCATGCCAGGGTTTGCTCTGTAATTCAGGGCTCCCGAATCGACCCAGATTCCATAAAGGGATCTGAAAGACCCTCTCTGGCTCTAACATTCTAGAAGTCTGTGTGTGAGCAGACTTAGGAAGGCAAGATACAAACCCTAAGTGGGCAATCCAAGGACCTCTTCTAAGCCCCACATGTCAGGGCCAGCCCTGTCCTCAGTGACCTGTGGTCAACAGAAGAGTGAGCCATTCAGAGAAGATGTGCCTGCCTTCCAAGTTTCTAAAGAAAAAGTGAGACCCCCATTTGACTCAATGGTTCCACCTTTAGGGATTTATCCTAATGATACAAATTAGACAAGTGTTTAGGGTTATGTGCAAAGATGCTGAAAGGGCTATTCATAATTTCAAAAAAACTGAAAACAATACATGTCCAATAGCAGGGAACTGGCTAAATAAAAGTTCAACAACGTTTAGAATGGTCATAAAAAGATAACGATCTCTACTGATATGAAAAGATAAACACAATAAATGAGAAAAGTTATAACCCTATTTTTGTAAAGTAAATAAAAAACGTATACGTACACATACACACAGTAGAAACTCTAGAAGGAGATATAACCGAGTATTACCAGGAGTTAAGTAGTATGTTTACAGTGATTTAATTTTGTTTGGGGTTCTCCAGTAGTTTCAACAAGGGCAGACCGGGATTTTTATTTTTTTATTTTTTTGGCTGCACTGCATAGCTGCAGGATCTTAGTTCCCCAGCCAGGGATCAAACCCACACCGCCTATAGTGGAAGTGCGGAGTCTTAACCACTGGACTGCCAGAGAAGTCCAGGGGCTTTTTAAAAAGAAAAAAAAAAAAAAAAATTTTTTTAAGGCAGTGGCTCTAATAGGTCTGACCCTTCCTACACCTACCCTTATTTTTCCAACTTGGCTCTGAAGACCAAGAGTTTCTGAACCCTTCCTCCCCCAGAGATCCACGGGAAAAGATACACATCCTGGGGCTCTGCTCACCCACTGCTCGCCCGTCACTTTGCCTCCATTGTTGGCCAGCCATGCCAGGGGTCAGGAGCTGCCCCCAGTCCCTGAGCAGAGAAATTTGTCCGGCTGGTCTCAGAAGGAACGTTCTATGCCTTGATCAGACGCGTGTACCCTTAACGAGCAGAGAGAGTCCTTTCCTGACTCCTAACTGTGAGGCCACTGCATTCTTGGCTTCTACCCCATACCGGAGCCACTGCCCCCTCGAGACACCCCATATGCCACAGGAGGGCTGGGGCTCTGTAACCCAATCCACAGCATCCCCCATTCCCAGTGCTGAGCAGTGGAGAACGAGAAAAGCCCTCTCAGTCCCAAGAGGATGAAGCCCTTAGGCCCAGAGAACTACTTACTCCACACTGATTTTCTTGCTAATTCTGGTTTGGCCCAGAGAAGGCTAATACCACCTAGTTCCCTGACTAGGACCAGCAGGGGCAGCCACGAGAAGATCACCTCCCTCAGCTACACACGAGCTGTGACAGCAGTCACTTCTGCAGGGACCCAGCCTCCACACCCCAACAGCACCGCCTGCATGCTACCAGAACGAGAGCATGCCCAAAGGCCTGCAACATCAACTTCATCAACACAAAGTTGGAAAAGAGGATCAGTCAGAGGGCCAGGTGTTCCTGAAAACTACTGGAAAAGGTTTAAGGCAAAGTTTTTCAGGTCACTGTCTATTTCCTCTAATAAAAACTCTTTCAAAATTGCGAGGCATCAGATCCTGTAATCACCCTGCCTGACATTCTGTTCACCAAGATCACAAAGGGACATGGTAAAGTACTAAAAGTTCAGTCTCCAATTAATGGGAGCGCTAAACTGCCACTGAAAGAGCCCACTGATTCCCTACTCCCCCACAATCCCAAGCTGACCAGGGGAACGTGACAACACGGGGGTTAGGGGCACACACCCCCGACATAGTCGAAAAATCCAATCACACATCATGTGGTGCTTTTACTGTTGAAAAAAACCACATATAAGTGGACCCACATAGTTCAAACCTGTGTTGCTCAAAGGTCAACTATATTTTCTATACTGCTTGTTCCAGAAAGATCCTAAAGCTTATCTTTTGGAAAAAAAGCTACCTAGAAGGGCCAGATCTAGGAGGTCTAAGGAGCGGGAAACTAGGGGAGGTTTAGGGGGAGAAAGCACGTGGGTGAGTCAAACTCATCGGGTTGTGGTAAAAAGAACTGGTAAGAGAGGAAAAGCTGGAAATGAAACAGGGATGAGCGTAGGTGAAGTGAGATGGGGCCGGGTAAGATGGGAGAAGGCCTTGCAGGATGGGGCTGGCCAGAGGGAACTACTAGATTTCAGGCCTTAGTGCCAGGAGAATAGGCGAAGGCCAAATATTTATTGTGGGGCTGGCATCATCTCCTAGAGATGAGTCAAGTATCTAAAAAGACTGAATTTACCCTGATTGCAAAGAACTTCTACCTTGGGGAACAAGGTAATTTGTAGGGGCTTAGGGGCTACATTACTGGAGTTCATACCCACCTGCTGCCATATACCTGGCCATTAGGTCAACCCCCTCGGAGGAGTCCAACCAGATCCTAGGCAAAGTGCCCTGGCTCTGCGCTCTCACTGCGTTGTGTTAGGTGCCCGGTTACTTATCCACCATGCAGCCCACCCCACCCCTTAAGAGCAAGTACCAGGGTGCTTTCATAGCAGTGATCCCAGAGTCTAGCTCAGGACCTAGCAACACGGCTGACGTTTGTTTAACGAACGGAGAGTTCACACACCCATCTCCTCTAGGATTTCACACTAGAGAAGAAAAGAAGCTTTGCTTTCCAAGTGCTTGTTCCTGAGTCTATGGCCTTAACCCTCAGCTGGAGCCTTCCCCCCGGCAGAGAAACAAGTATCCTAGGCACTGCTGGATCCCAGGGGAACCCACGTCCCAGCTCTGCCTTGACTCCAGAGGCAACTGATCACCTGAAATCAGTCTTGGGTCCTAGTCCAGACTCCAATACTCACCAGTTGTATAGCCTTGGAGATACTACATACCACCCCCTTCCTGGGGCTTCCCTCACCTTCCTCAACTGAACAAAGGAAATTCACACCTAGAGGTAGAGGGAAGAAAAGGTAAGATCTCAACCAATGAGACTTCTCATGAAAGCAGAAGAGATGCTAGCAACAAGCCGTGGTCATAGTATTAACGGAGTGAGCACTTACTAGATGCCATGCACTGTTCTGATGCTGAGTTAGTTTCTCTAATTGGTCTCATTTTCCAAATGAGAAAACCAAGGTACATGGTGGAAAGGTTATTTACCAAGATCACAGCTAGCAAGCAACAGAACAGGATCTGAAGCTAAGCAATCAGACTCTAAAGCCTGTGCTCTCAGCCACTTGGAGGACGGTCCAAATTACCTCCTCATCGTGGCCAGCAGGGCAGGCCCTCAATGGCTGGGCTGCAGGATATCATTCTACACACTGGAGAAAACCAAGGCCCACTGCAGGGAAACCTAAAAGGTCATAGAGCAAGACAAGCGACACTCCTAGGATTGCACACTGGCAACCTGACAATCCCCTCTCCTGCACCCAGAGAGAGGCAAGGGAAATTGCCACCAAGCAGGCCCGGAGGAAGCCCCACATGTGGCACCCCCCAGTCCCGTGAGGAGAGAGGCGTTCAGGCCTGCTTCCCAGTCCCTCCACCTCAGCATCTGCCCCAGTGAGGATGGGGGTCGGGGGCGGGGGTAAGCATCCAGCTGACATGGATTCTGCCCCCACCACTGCCTGAACTACAGCCCAGGACCCTCACTGTGGAAGGCAGAGACACCATTTAAGGGCAGGGAGTGAGGCCAGTAGGAGTCTAGATTACATCACCCACCTGTGCCCGTCCCTCCCAGGCCAGCCTGGGGACAGAGTAAGAAAAGCCTGATGTATTTTCAGCTGTCATCCAGCCTGGGGGTGTGGTGGAGTCACAGAGGAGGAGGCTGGGGACCCGGTCTTTTCATCCCATCCTCACTGATCCCAACGCCACCCCCACCCCGGCAGGAACACTCTTCTACAGAATAAAAAAAAAAAAATGCTGTGTTAACCATCCTCACCCTCTTCACTGATTCCTACCGCTGCCACCACCTCTCAGAAGCCTCTCTCTATCCAGCCTTCCCACCCCAAGTTCCCCCAGACCTGCAGGTGAAACACGGGAGGGGGCTGAAGGATGCCCTTATAGAAAGAACTGGACAGAGAGAAGAAACCTTCGGAAGGTCCGCTCACCTTGAGGCTCCGCTCAAAGGAAGCTTCTGAAGAGTCTGCGTCCCTCGGCCTGGGAGGAGGGGCAGGGGCAGCGGGCTCTGGTCACATGATACCACCTGGCCCAGCCCAGCTCAGGCTCAGGCCCCAGTCAACTATCTATAGCCTGCAGTGACTCTCCCTGCCCCAGACACGGACTCTGCTGTCCTGGGGTGGCTGTGGTCACTCCCACTACTGGTACCAGTCCCTGAAGTCCTACCCCAAAGCTAATTAACTAATCGTCATCACAGCTGAAATATATCAGCAGGCAGTGAAGCCTCTGGCCTCCAAGCACCAGCTCCCTAACGCAGCCTTTCCGAAGAGCACATTTGGTTCTAGTTAGAACGGTAATCGTAATCACCACCTTTTACTGGGTAGTGGCTAGGTGCCAAAAACTAGTTTAACTTGCTATGTGTAATTTCACATAATTGTTTCAGAAAGACATTCCAGTTGTTCGGAAAATGAAATTGACGGAAGAGACTTGCCCAGGGTCACACAGTATGTATTCTGTGTGACACACAGATCTCAGCATAAATTCTTCTCAAGGCCTTCCCTAATTGCCCAACTAGCAGCTCTGGATCAAGTTCTAATTCAGTCTATCATGTGGGATCTTCAGAGTACTCATTAGCCCCTGAAATGGTTGCACTTTTGTGCATCTCAACCCCACTAGACTAATCAATTGCTGAGTCCATATACTATCCACGCAAAATGCCAAAGTACTTCACATGCAGTAGCTCATTTATTTTTCACAACCACGCTAGGAGCTAGGAGGCAGGTAAGATGATGAAGACTCCCAGTTTACAGCTGAGGAAAATTGAGGCTCAGAGAGCCCACCTGCCTAGTAGGTAGCAGAGATGGATTGAAACCCAGGTACAGCCTGACTCCACCTTGGGCTTCACCAGCCGGCAACGTGCTGGATGTGTGGACGATGACTGGGAGTTCCACAAGGGTAGGGATCTTTTCTGCGTTTCTCATTGGCCGCTGGAACTCAAGACTGCAGCCTGTACATGGCTGGCCCACAGTAAATATTTGCTGAATTAAGAAATCTACATCGGCATGGGTGCTTCCTGAAGGACTTTCCAGAGCGTTCTTTTCTGGGAAAAGAGGTTAATTACCCCTTTGCATTATGTCTGAACAGCACAGCTCTGCAGCCTGGCAACTGCAACCCCTCTGGAGTCTAGACCTATGCCCTGTTCTCCTTCAAGTTGGAATCAGTGTGCTTCAACCCAAACACCAGACGTCAGCTGTGGAAAACAGAACAGAGAGTGTGCAGCAAACAAAACAGCACAGGAACTCCCCAGAGGTCCCAGACGTAAGCCGCCAGGCCCCAGGCTACACCATAAATCACAAGGCTGGCTGGCTGGTTGGCTGGCATGGCAAGCTGGGAAGCACAGACACCAGCTAAGAGGGCAGCACCCACTCAAGAGCAGTCACAATGCCACCCATGAACACAAGCTTATGTTGCCAGAGCTTCCGAGTTTTCAAGAAAGGTAGAAAAATAAATTTGATATGGAAGGGAAATTTTCTGCTTTCTAAATATTGTTAATGAATTCACATTAAAAAACAAAACCCGGGCTTCCCTGGTGGTGCAATGGTTGAGAGTCCGCCTGCCGATGCAGGGGACACGGGTTCGTGCCACGGTCCGGGAGGATCCCACATGCCGCGGAGCGGCTGGGCCCGTGAGCCATGGCCGCTGAGCCTGCACGTCCCGAGCCTGTGCTCCGCAACGGGAGAGGCCACAACAGTGAGAGGCCCGCGTACCACAAAAGAAAACAAAAAAACACCCAAAACCTTCTTCAAGCCATATCCAGCTTGTGGGCTCCTGCATGCTCTCCTAAGCGCTGCCTGAGGAGCAGGTTAATCACCCAGCAGCTGGGCCCTGGATTTCAGAGCCAATCTTCAGGCAGGCTGCAATGCTCTGCTGCCCCACTGACTCCACTGTCCTTCTGTGGGAGGCTGCTGACATCAAAGCTGGTTTTCCCTTGTCCCTGTGGTCACCCACCACACCTTAGGTAATGCAAACTCATTTTTACCGTCCTAAGTCTAAGGCATTCTCTGCTGCACGAGGCTTCTGAATCTCCAAGAAATTACTGTGGATTATCCCTGTTATTGGAGTGAAGAGGCTGGAAGGGACCTGAGAACTCATGCCATTGTACAGATAGGAAAACTGAGGCCCAGGAGGGACCAGGCTGTGCCCAAAGTGACCAGTGAATTGTTGTGGAGCTGACAGTGAACATCGAGTTTCTGCCTAGTGATCCCGAGCTTTTCCCACAGGTCAGGAAGCCAATTTTCTCACTCAACAAAATATGCCCTGTGCACAACTACACGCACTCACAGGATGGAGAGCAGGGCCTCAGGGACCCAAGCATTCCAGGCACCACTCCCCACAACTACTGATGGTGCCTATAATAGAGTCCCAGAAAGTCCCCGTTTTTAAGAACGGCTTCTCACATGGAGCTGGGATACATAACAGAAAAGGAGGGGCGCTCTGGTTGAAGTGGATCTGCAAGCGGGGCCCCACTTCCACCAGCGACTTAACTTCTTTGCACTTCTCCAGGGAAGGCTCTTGGCTCCATCTGGAAGACGTGGGGCAGGCAGGCTCTAGAGGTCCTAACCAGCCATCTATCTAGTGTGACAGGTTGGGTACCCTCACTAACCCTCAGTTTCCTGCTCTCTCAAATGGCTGGGTCCTAACAGCTCCAGCCCTGCAGGCTGGGGACACTCGGTAACAGGGAAAACTCCAGCAGAAATGGGAGAGACTTGCCAAGTGTCCCAGAAGCACATGGGGAATTGGAGTTCTTGGGTAAAGACTAGTTCCCCCAATCCAGTTCAGCCAGATTGGCCCTGCTCCCCAAAAGCCGCTGATTTGTCCCTGCTGCTGAGTTTGGGCAAGCCTTGGAGGCCCCTTCAGTGCTACTTATTATACTCCAACTGGGTAAGAA
The DNA here is from genome assembly GCF_951394435.1 of Stenella coeruleoalba. Lineage (NCBI taxonomy): Eukaryota > Metazoa > Chordata > Mammalia > Artiodactyla > Delphinidae > Stenella > Stenella coeruleoalba. The sequence goes on along the minus strand of NC_137148.1, from coordinate 130,122,966 downwards.
AAGAGCCCTGGGACGCCATGGACATGGAGACAGGCTGCCCCACCAGCAGACTCCCCGCCCTTGCTCACTGGTGCCCTATTTCACTCCCTCCCCCTTCAGCAAATGTAGAGGGGATGTGACCCCTACACTACTACCCCCCCTCCCCGCCCCACCCCACCCCAATTAGGCTGTTGGGCTAAGAGGCAGGACAGAGCAGCTGTTAACAGCATAGACTCTGGAGTCCACATGAGAATGCTCTAACAACCAGCTGCCATCAAACGAGTAACTCATAAGGCCAGGGGAGATGGTCTTATCTGACCAACTCCTCATGCAGCTTGTAACTCGATAGGCATTAACAGGGCCACAGAGGAATGAAAGCCAAGCAAGCAGGTTCATCAGGAGGCAGAAAGGCACCCTGCATGGAAGATCCTAGAGTAAGACTTAACCTCTCATTTTCTGAAACTATGATAGGGGTTCAGGGTGACTGCTAGGTAACAGGATTGTTTAAGAGCTTAAATATGGGCAGAGTTAAACAGAAAACTACCATAAATGCATTACAGTTATTTTTTTAAATCTCTTTGAATCAATTCTTGAATCTGTCTGGTGCTTTAAAAAAATTTTTAAGAAGGATTACAGTTGCCAGATTTAGCGAATTTCAGATAAACAACACTAATTTTTTAGATTATGTCCCACGTAATATTTGGGACACCTTATACTAAAAAAAATATTTGCTGCTTACCTGAAAATCAAATTTAACTGGGCATGGTGTATTTTTAATTGCTCAATCTGGCCACAGTAGGAAGGAAGGACCATTGCCCCATGTTCCATGACAGTGAGTCAGTGTCCAGAGCACGGGGCTAGGAGCCGGGAGACTGACGCCAGTCCTGGTGCCAGCACTACAGCCCTCGCTATTGGAGCTTGGAAGAATTCCCCTCTGGGTGCCTTCAGTTTCTCTACTCAGAGGTCTGTTCTTGGGGTGTGGGGATCTGGTCATCTTCAGTCCTAACGCCCTTTAATTCTACCCTCACACTCACTGATCACCCTAACCCCAACCTTAGATGAAACCAGCTTTCCAGGGGTACAAGCTACCTCTGAAACTACTGCTACAAAGGACTTGGGCCCTAAGATTTCAGGATGCAAAAAAATTATCTATCTTCTGAGAAGCTTGTCAAAATGCAGATTCCTGGGTCCCACCCTCCAGAGATTCTTGCTCAGGAATGGTGGAGCCAGGAATCTGCTTAGTAATTCTAAGGGTGGTTTTCTCTGGACACACTTGCAGTTATCTTGATAGACCAAATGCGTTTCACCTGCTAATTTTGATAGGGGTTACTCAGAACCACACCACCGCATTTAGTATTTTTTAATTTTTTTATGGAAGCACAGTTGATTTACAATATTGTGTTAGTTTTAGGTTATAGCAAAGTGATTCAGTTATATATATATATTTCAGATTATTTTTCATTATAGGTTATTACAAGAAACTGAATATAGTGCCCTGTGCTATACTATACAGGAAATCCTTGTTGCTTATCTATTTTATGTGTAGTATTGTGCATCGGTTGATTTTATACTCCTTCTTCATCCCTCCCCTTCCCCCAAGCTTGTTTTCTATATCTGTGAGTCTGTTTCTGTTTTGTAAATAAGTTCATTTGTATTATTTTTTAGATTCCACGTATAAGTGGTATCATGTAATATTTGTCTTTCTCTGTCTAACTAACGCCACTTTAGTATGATAATCTCTAGGTCCATCCATGTTGCTGCAAAATGCAGTATTTCTTCTTTGTTTAATGGCTGAGTAATATTCCATTGTATATATATCCCACATCTTCTTTATCCATTCATCTGTGGATGGACACTTCGGTTGTTTCCATGTCTTGGCTGTTGTAAATGGTGCTGCTATGAACACTGGGGTGCATGTATCTTTTCGAATTATAGTTTTGTCTATATACCCAGGAGTGGGATTGCTGGATCATATGGTAGCTCTGTTTTTAGTTTTTTAAGGAACCTCCATCCAGTTTACATTCCCACCAACAGTGTAGGAGGGTTCCTTTTTCTCCATACCCTCTCTAGCATTTATTTGTAGACTTTCTGATGACGGTCATTCTAACCCGTGTGAGGTGATACCTCACTGTGGTTATGATTTGCATTTCTCTAATAGTAAGTGACATTGAGCATCTTTTCATGTGCTTATTGGCCATCTGTATGTCTTCTTTGGAGAAATGCCTATCTAGGTCTTGTGCCCATTTTTTTGACTGGGTTGTTTCTTTTTTGATATTGAGCTGTATGAGCTGTTTGTATATTTTAGAAATTAACTCCTTGTCAGTTGCATTGTTTGCTAATATGTTCTCCCATTCCATAGGCTGTCTTTTCATTTTATGATTTCTTCTGCTGTGCAAAAAGCTTTTAAGTTTGATTAGGTTCCATTTGTTTATTTTTGCTTTATTTCTTTTGCCTTGGTAAACTGATCTACCCAATTAGTATTTTAAAATCAGGGCTGTGCTTCTTAAGAACTGGTAGTGGGTACATGGGTCCTTGTTTCAATGTTTCCCTCTTTTACATTTTTGTATTAAATAATACTTTCTTGAAAAGAAAACTAAATTGCAGAACTATTCTGGTGGAAATGGAACCCAAGCCCCCTTCCCACTCTACGTCCCATTCAGCTGGAGTCCCTGAGCAGAAGGCTGTTATGAAAACCCCTCAACTCACGCCTGTGGAAACTGGGACCAGTAAGCTAGCAGACTGGCAACACCACTTCCACAATCTAAGAACACCAGAGGAGGTGGGGGTGGGTGACCTTGGTTAAATGCAGATTCCTGCCTTCTCCCAAGCTCCAGAAAGCAGTTTGCCAAGAGGGCAGAGCATGAGCATCTGCATTTTTTAACAAGTTTCCTGTGCAAGGCTGGTGCCAATTAATGTTTGAGAACTGAGCTGCCAATGAGTGAGACTGGCGGTAAGGGACCCCCTGGTCTCCAAGCCCCAGTCCAGGGTCTCATATTTATGGACAGGGAGTGTAGACAGGAATTAACCGGCTCACAAGAGCAGGAAGGGAGCGTGCTTTAATTACACACACAGACAGCAGCCTGAGGAGGGATGTATGAGGAACTCACCACCACCCAATCTCCAGCATCAAGGACAAAGATTGGTCAGGCCAAGAAGCCACAAGCAGAGTGTCTGACAGACGTGAGCTCACAAAAAAATCAGCGTGGGCTGAGCTCGAGGTTGAGTTTTACAGTGAGCTCCCGACTATGGCTGTGCCAGAAGAATGAAGGCTTGAAGGGACCTGTCTGCCTCTTCCTTACAACCAAACAGCTTCCACTCTTCCCCCACACATCGCTGTTTGCGCACCCAAGGCCCTGAGGTCTGGATCTGTTAAATAATAATGGCTACCACTTACTAAGCATTTACCTCAGGCCTCCTGCTGCAGGCCTTTTGTGCATTTTCTAAACCTCGCAGGGGCAGAGCTATCCCAGTTTTAGAGGAGACCCAGATGCTAGGTGGCTAGCCAAAGGTCACACAGTGAGAAGGTAGCTGACCCCAAGGACCTGAAAGTTCAGGCTACCCTAGGCCTCTCAGCACTGCAGGAGACGACACTAGGTTCTTGAGGTCCCAAAGGGCTCCAGCTCAAGCTGACCCTACCATGGACTGAGGCCATCAGCACCAGAATCCACTTCTCTGAGCCTATTAGCTCACCTGCCAGGCGAGGACAATGCCACTCAGCATAGGGGACAGGAGCAAAGCACAGCCAGGAATCCAAGCACTATTAATTGCGAAGGCAACGCTCTAGGGTGGTCTGCAACCCAAAGGCCTGGGCTCTGGCTGCAACAAGCCCAGGAGAATTTTGCCCCCTCCAGCAGATCAGAAAGGAGAGGATGAAAGAAACTGCAGAACCCCCATCGGACAAAGGACAGACAGGAGGGAGAAAGGGGTGTAGAAAAGCAGAGATTTTGTGTAGGCTCTGCACCAGGGCACAGGGGAGAGCTGAGGAGAGCATAAACCAGCCATTCAGATAAATTACCCTTCCTTATCGTTGGTGACCAGGGCTAATCAGCTCGTAAGGTCTACCTCAACCATCACTGCATCTAAATCTCACAATTTCAGTTTGAGGTAGGAAGGGTGGAAATGGTTCTCCCCATATTACATAATAAGACAGAACTGAGACACAGTGAGCTTCCTGGCATGTCCCAAGAATATCAACTTGTTTTTGAAGATGCCAGCCCTAGGCTCCTGCCACTCTTATCATGAAACGTCACCACTGACATGAGGGATTTTGTGTGTCAGGCACTGGGGAAGTAATGGTAAACAAGACAGTCCCTATTCTCTGAGGGCTCAGTTTATATAAAGTCTTAATCTTAACTCCACCTGTAATTGGTTGATCTCAACTGCCTGGGATGCTGTACTGAGGATCCTCAGTAAACAGGCTCAGGAAAAGCCTGTGATCAATTAGCCATGTCTTTTGTGGGCATGAGAAGGGACAGCAGTCACAAACGTATTTATAATTCCAGTTTGGTAACAACTGAAAAATGCTCTTCATCCCAACAACCATTTAGCCCATACTATGTATTATGAATACAAAAATGGGTAAGACTGCCAAGGGTCCAGCCCATGAAACTAATGACTGACATGAGAGCTGACATGGGTGCTGGTGGATTCAATGTACTTTCCCTCCAGGGGAAAGTACCACTCTGTCCTCACCCCCAGGTAAGACCTGCAACCCTTAGGCCTGGCCTCTCCCAGAGAGGTTAAGGCAAGGCTCAGGAAGAACAAACTGCAGAAACACAAGTGAGAATTATGGAATGGGCGCCTCTGTGGAAAGCTCACCTGGCTGCTACTTCCCCAAGGTCAGCCCGGATCACCCCACTTCACTACCAGCAGCAGGGCAGTGCAATGGTTAAGAAAGAGCCTGGGCTCCAGAGTCCCGGTTCTGCCAATCCTACCTCAGCGACTCTGGATTTCTGTAAATGGGAACAGAGTTTCTAACCTACTGGGATTCTGCAGATTAAATGAGTTGATATTTGTAAAGCACTTGGGGAAGCACACAGGAAGTACTCATTACTCGTTAGCTATTATTTGGAAGTTTATACATATCGCTGATTAAGGCCTTTGACAAATTTTTCCACCCCATCTCACTCATTGGTGAACCTGTTAGTTACTTGATCCTGGCTGTTTGAGTGTTCCTCACCCCTCCTAGAACCATGCTTTACACTCTTTATGTTCTATCTTGAAGAGCTCAGCAGTAAGGTAGAGTGGAAAGGGGCAGGTGCTGCTGTTACTGGGAAATTGAGAGCATTTCTGAGCAATACCTCCTCCATTTGGGCAGGCCTTCCCCGGCCTGCTCAGGGTGTGTCAACTGCTGGCCCAGTGTAGGGCAGGGAAGAGAGCTGAAAGCTTGTGTCTGGAGGAACAGGAGTCACAGCATCTGCACTGGGTCACCTTGGGGCACGTGCTGCCAGACCTAGTCCTCTTCTAATCTTCACTCCTACAGCACCAACCATTTGAAGGGCCTCCTATTTCTCTATCCTTGAAGAAACAAGGCTGAAGGAAGAGAGAACTAGCATGGGCATCCTGACTCCTTTGGTGCCACCCGGGAGACGTTGGCTAACAGATGACATCAGCTTTCTGCAAAATGAGAAGCGACCAGATGGCTTCCAAAAGTCTCTTTGGACTCTGGCCTTCCTCAACTCTAGGATCTGCAAAAAGCTGCCACCTCAGAGTGGCAATGGCAGTGACGATGCAAGCCAGGGGCTGGGACAGGGAAGACCTGGAATGGCAGAGACCATCCCAGAGCAACTGCAAGCCCAGCCACAGCCAATGGAGAACTTTAGCAGCCAGCCTCTCCATTCCCAGCCAGGAGTCTGGCATCCCCAGGCTGCCACGGCCCTCACACTCCTTTCCCCAAGAGAACCTCCCGCTCAGTAGACAAACTGCTATCCCCACAGCTCCTTGATCAAGTCAAGTATCTTTCTAAACAAATGATTATGCAGCTACTACTGAGCCCTTCAGTATGATCTGTCACTGTGCTAAGTGCCTCCTTTGCAATATCTTAATAGAAAGACTGATGCTTGGGATTTCCCTGGTAGTCAAGACTCTGCCTTCCAATGAAGGGGGTGCAGGTTCGAGCCCTGGTCAGGGAACTAAGATCCCACATGCCTCAGAGATAAAAAACCAAAACATAAAACAGAAGCAATATTGTAATAAATTCAATAAAGACTTTAAAAACTCCCACATGCCGCGGAGCAACTAAGCCTGTGCGCCACAACTACTGAGCCTGTGCTCTAGAGCCCGTGAGCCACAACTCCTGAACCCATGTGCCACAACTACTGAAGCCCGCGCGCCTAAAGCCCATGCTCCACAACAAGGGAAGCCACCGCCTACGCACCTCAACGAAGAGTAGCCCCCCGGCCGCCCAGCTCACTGCAACCAGAGAAAGCCCATGCGCAGCAACGAAGACCCAACACAGCCAAAAATAAATAAATAAAATAAATTTTTTAAAAGGTCCACATCAAAAAAAAAAAGTAAGAAAGGAAGACTGATGCTTATCATCTTTTTACTCTCCTTAATTTCTTCCATATTAGTTGTGCTTTAAAGGGGTGGGGGTTGGGGAGGGGGACTGGCTCTGCCAGTTTTTAACTCTGACCCTGGGCAGTCCCTTAATCTCCATGAGCCTATGGAGAAGGAATTTCTCCATAAAAGGGGGCGGATTACCACCCACCTCAAGGGTACTGTGAGATAAGAAGTGTTCTGTAAAGTCTAAAGGGCTATCCCAAAGGCAGTACCAACCCTTGGAATCTAAGGACTTGATGAGTAAGACTAGACCCCAGGAGTAATCAAAGGATGGCGGCTTAGAACCCTCAGCTCTGGCAGGCCACCTTGGGCCGTGTCCCGCCTTAGGGCAATAGAGCTTCCAGGAGTATAAACCAGCTGCCTCCAAGGTACCTGAAACAAGCCCCTCCCAGCCTGTGGAGACTTGGCTCAGGGCTGCTGGATGCTACAGTGATGGGGGAAAAAGGCTGGATTCCCTGGATCCACCCAGTCTTCAAAACCTCAGTCATCAGGAATCTGATTACCTTACCTGAGGCCCAATCCAAGGTCTGCTGCTCAACCTCCTATGAGGGGGCAGGGGGTGGCCAGCAGCAGGCTAGTGATTTGCCTAGAATGCAGCCCCATTCTACAGGCTGAAAAACTGAGGCAAAGATTTGGGTGTGGGGGAAGAAGGAAAAAAATGACACCAGGCTCCTACAAACCTCAGACCTGCTAAGAAATGAGGTTCTTGCCACAAAAGCCGCCTGGTGTGAAGCATGTGTCCCTGCACTAGGGGGACAGCACTGTTTGACAAACTAATCAATTATTGAGAGATTTCTAAGTCCTGACCTCACCCAGTCCAACCCACGTTCCTTTCTGCACTCACTCTGGCCCTGCTGGTCTTTTTCCCATTGCTGGCCAGCTTCCACTAGGGATGTGCTGTGGCCTTTGGGGGTATCCCAGGGCAAACCCAAGTGGAGGGCTCTTCCCACCCCTCCCGGGCTTCCCCTTTGTACTTTGGCTAGTCGCAAACCCAAGCAGTAAGCTCTTGGAAACCAGCCGAGAGTGATGGAAAGAGCACTGAACTGGGCATCGGAGGGCCTGTATTTTAAACAATGCACCCCTGTACAACAGCCTCGGTCAGTAGCTTCCCCTGCGTGGGCCTGCTTCCCTCAGCAAAAGGGTGGTATGCATGCACATGTGCACAGGGTACGTGTGAATTCTGGCCGGGCTCAGTGGTCTCAGATCAACTCCAGGTGCCTGCAGGAGCAGGGGCCTCGGGTAGAGAGTGGGTGTGCGCGTCTGCCAGGCAGCAATGTAGTACTGGTCAGCTCCTTAACCTTTCTCACCAGGAAAATGTAACCTTCCTTTACCAAGGCTGCTTTGAGGGTTATAAGCAACTTTGAAAGCCTATGTTTTTAAGTGGGGGAAAAAATTTGGCTCACAAAATATCATGATCCCATTTTTTTTAAAGGTGTGTGTATATATACAAAATATACATATGTGTGTGTCTGTGTGTGTGTGTGACTCACAAAGAAAAATCTAGAAATGTGCTGTCCAATACAGCAGTCGCTAGCCACATGTGGATACTGAACACATGTAACGTGGCTAGTCTGAATTGAGAAGTACTTTAAGTGTAGAAGACATACCAGATTTCAAAGACTTAGTAGAATCAGTAATTTTTTATACTGACTATATGCTGAAATGATAATATTGTGATTATCCTAATATTGTGATATTATTTAAGTTGATTTCACCTGTCTTTACTTTTTAAAAATGTGGTTACCAGAAAAGTTTTAACTGTATACACGGCTTGCATTGTATTTCTATTAGGCAGCACTGATCTAAAAGGATATGGTTGCTCAGTAGTATTTCTGGTGGCTGGTGGAACAGATTATGAAGGGATTTGTTTTCTCTTCGCTAAAACACATTTGGACGTTTTTTCTACAATGAACTGATGCTGCTTGAATAAGGTGAAAAGATTTCCCCTTCGAAAGAAGTTAAAAGACCGAACACAAGGACTTCCCTGGTGGGTCCAGTGGTTAAGAATCCGCCTTCCAATGCAAGGGACGCAGGTTTGATCCCTGGTCAGGGAACTAAGATCCCACATGCCGCAGGGCAACTAAGCCCGCGCACTGCAACTACTGAGCCCACGCGCTGCAATGAAGAGCCCTAGTGCTGCAACTAAGACCCAACGCAGCCAAAAAGTAAGTAAATAAATAAGACCCAACACATAATCGTATTTTCCATCCGCTTTGACAACCCAGAGCCAGAGAACCTCCCAATGCCAGTAGAGAGCAGCCCCCACCCCTCCCACTGGTCCAGAGGCCATGCCCGAGAAACCACAAGGTCAGCAGGGCTCTTTCCAGCAGGCTGCACGTGGCCTGACAGAGCTGAAGAGGAACATCTCTGAGGGAAGTGGGGCCAGGGCTCCCCAGCAGGATCAGAAGTTCCTGGGCCTGGCTCACACTCACTGAGGGTGGCCAGGGCAGGCAGAGCTGGGACCTCCAGGCTGGGCCACTGGGGCCCACACAGATTCCTGCTGTCTGAAGATTGTGTGGGTCCTCTCTCCCCAAGAAAGTTTTTCAGGTGAGATACGTATACTTCTGTGGTCTGGGAGAATGCAAAGCCAGACGGTAAGTCAGTCTGCCGTGAGCTGGAATCCCAGCTGCTAACAAACCACTATGCAGCCTTGAGCAAATTACTGAACCTCTCTGAACTCCTGTTTTCTGGTCTGTAAAATGAGGATCATGACTGTAGCAGCTGGATCCCACAGGGATGTGAAAATGAACCAAGATCATGAACAAAATGTGTGTGATGGCTCAGAAGTTAGTTAATCACGGGAGACGTGGAAGCTCTCAGGCAGTCTGGCATGGCTCCCTGGGCCATCTGTCTTCAACAAGGCAAGCTACCCATGAGGCAGGTTCTAGAACACCTGGCTAAGCCCAGGGACAAGATAAAGGCACATCAGCAATGGATGAGCAATGCACTCATGAGCATGGGATCCAATCCCTTCATACAAGTCGTGAGAAATGAATGTCCAGCCAGGAGAAATGTGAGAGCGGGGCTGAAATCAGAACATGGATCTCCAGACTTCCAGCTCTGGCAGCTTGCTCTGACCCCACCCTGAAGTTCTTACCTGAAAGTTTCCAATAAGAAGTCAGGAATGGAAAACTGTGACCAAGAGAGCCCATGTCGGGCTCATTCCCTATCTCCAGGCCTCCCTGTGCCTGATGCCATGCTGTTCACCCACACGCTCCCTCCACCTCCACCCCGGAGCATGGAACCTGGGAGAGGCCAGGGGAAGCAGAGAAAACACTCATACTCCTCCGGGCTCTGGGGCTAAGAGACCCAGATCCAGGGGAAATATACCTGCCTGCCTCAGGCCACCCTTCTGATTAATGGACACAATACAACTGATCTGACTTCTGGACAGTACGAGAAGAGAGGAGCAAGTAAGAAATAGCAATCACAAAACGCCCTCTTTTAAGTGGCCTAGTCTGGAGGAGGGGGGACAGGACAGGACACTAAGTTAGTTGGATGGCCCAAGTCACTACGCCATCGTCTGTTCCTTTCCATATCTTTCCTGGATGCCTGCCGAAGTCTCCGAGGCGCCTCCCTGCAACTAGCCGGGCCTCTTCCCGCCCCGACCCCAGTCCACTCTCCACAGAATGGACAAACCCTAAAGCAGAAGCCGGATCATGTCACCTCCTTCCCTGCTTTTAGAACAGCAGCCAAACTCCCTAAGCTGGCCTCCAAAAGCCTCCGTGTCAGTTGCTTGGAGAACTCTAAATTCATCACCACCTGGTACCTGCTGTTCCTCCAGGCTAGAGTGCTCATCAGCAGGCTCCTTACCGACCCCACCTGGCTCACCCTTAGAGGTATTCCCCGACACCCTGATTGAAGCTACCCTCACCCACACAACGCCCAACACTTCTCTATTAGTTTGTTTCTTTCACAGCACTCACCACTATCAGAAACTGCCAAGTAGTACTAGAGATGGTGGCCAACCGACATTCCTCCGATTGAAAAGCAGGGCCCATGTCCCCTCCCCTTCATTCTCAGCAGGGTCTGTGGCCTCTACCAACATCACGTGCCAAAAGTGATACTGTGCCAATGCTCAGGCCCAGCACCTTAGAATACTGACCACAGCTACTTCCTGTCTCTTGGAGCAGCTCTCCGGGAGCCCCAAGCCACTATGTAGTAAGTCCTACTACTCTGAAAACACCATGCTGGAGAGGGCACCTGAAGGCACTCCAGTTCTAGCTGAACCCAGCCATCTCTGTCAAGGTTCCAAACATGTGAGTGAAGCTGTGGTGGGCCCTGTATGTAGACCAGGACCTGCCTGCCACCTCTATCACTACCACAAAGAAAAGAAGAATCACCTGGCTGAGCCCTGTCCAAATCCTGCCCCATAAATCAGTGAATAAAAGGGCTGTTTTTGATATAACTAGTAGCCTCCCTTTCCCCACCCGCAACCCCCCAGTGAAGATGGCCGTGTGTCCTGCCCCCCATCCACCATACATGGTGGGGTATCACTCCAAGACCTTGCTTCAGACATGTAAGCTCCCCATCCATTAAACCACTGATGACTCTGTTGCTGACTCTGGGATCTTTCTTCAGTCTTGAAGCTGGGCAACAGAGGCCTTGAAGGCCTCCAGGGTGCAGCCCAACAACCAGCAAAGAAAGAAAGATCTGTGACAGGCTAGTTAATCTTCAGTCTTAGCAAACACCAAAATTACAACTAACTGCTGAACTACCATCGACAAAAAAGACCCAAAACAAACAAAAAACAACGCTGGAACTTACCAAAAAAGATACCCTACATCCAAAGACAAAGAAGCCACAACAAGATGGTAGGAGGGGCACAATTGTGATACAATCAAATCCCATACCTGTCAGGTGGGCGACTCATAAACTGGAAAACAATTATACCACAGAAGTTCTGCCATAAGAGTGAAAGTCCTGAGCCCCACGTCAGGCTTCGCAGCCTGGGAGTCCGGCAACAGGAGGAGCCCCCAGAGAATATGGCTTTGAAGGCCAGCGGGGTTTGATCTCAGGATTCCACGGGGCTGGGGGAAATAGAAACTCTACTGTTGGAGGGCGCACAAAAGGTCACATTCGCACCAGGATCCAGGCTGTTTTTGGGGTGATTTGTTAGGCAGCAACAGATAACCAGAACTACCTTGCTGGTTTACATTGTCACCCCACTAGAATGTAAACTATGTGGGCAGGCCCCTTCTGTCTTATTCCCATCAGTATTCCCATGGTCTAACACTTAGTAGGTTACTGAAATAAATGTGTTAAATGAATGATTTTCACTTTGGTGGCAGCCAAGTTAGTTCCTTCCAGGCAAACAAAGGTTAGGCTCAAGCCCTGGTGCTTCTCTAGATAAGCCTGAGGACTCTGAATACTCAAGACAATCTCTCTAGGGGAATTCCCTGGCAGTCCAGTGGTTAGGACTCTGCACTTCCACTGCAGGGAGCACGGGTTCAATCCCTGGTCAGGCAACTAAGATCTCGCATACTGCGTGGCCAAACCCCCCACCCCCCCCGCCAAAAACAGAGACTCTAAATGAAATAGTCCTGGGCTATAGTGCTCAGTTTGGCTCAAATAAACCTCTTAAAAAAAAAAAAGACAATCTCTCGAGATGGGCTGGCTTCCCCTCTCACTGACCTTAGTTGATACTTTGACCCTGGCCTCCACCAGTCCTAGGTTCTAAATCTCGGGGCCAGAAGGGGGTTCTCAGCAACTGCCCAAACTAATGAGGTACAGAACCTCCTCAACAACATTCCTGCCAAGGAATGAGCCACCACTTTTTGCACGCTGCTGGGGGCGCTCAACAACTTTCTGGGGCAGCTCACCTTGGCCCAGAACTTCCCAGAAGCCTAGGGCAGAATACCCCATGCCTAGGTAGAAGAATCCCACAGCCTTGGCCAACCTCTTGGGGATGACACTCTAAAGCTGGTCCAATCAGGTGGGGAAAAGCAATCCCCATTAGATAAAATCTTTCTCAAACTAGTCTTGACCTCTGATTTGATACATAGAACTTAATCCTAGTGGGAAAGGACCTTGAAAGGTCTTCTGGCTCGACCACTTTCATTTACAGAAAAGAGAAAGAAGTCCAAAGAGGTTCAGTCAGTCACCCAAGGTGTCTTAGCAATTGAGCCAAACATCTGGGACTAGAAGGCTGGTCCCAAATTCTCCTGCCCAGAGTTCTCTGTCCTAGGGCTCACACCTGTGGAGAAGCCTCTTTGCAGTGTCTGTTGCCCCAGAGGGAATTCAGTGCTCCAATGAGCCTTAGTTCCATTGCCCAAAGAGCAGGATCATGATGCACAAGGCCTCTAGCCAGCATCTTTCCCCTTTCCACCCGAAACACAGTAACATCTGCCTTAGCTGCTCTCATACCTGAAGGGTGTTTGAGCTAGAAAGGGCCTTAGAGATTGCTATCAAGGATGTTACACCCATTTCACAGATGCAGGGAGTGGAGTGAAGTCTCACTGGGGCCTAACATAACTGCAAGCTCACACCTTAGCATTCAGACAGCTTTCTACTGCTGCTCTGGGGCCTCAGGCCACAGTGCCCAATGGTGTTCTGTCTCCCCATCACACCCGCTCTCCCTCAGAGAGGTGGGTACGGAGACCCCTCCAGGGACTGCATGCAATTCCTGCCCTTAGCCTTAAAGTCTTCCCCACCCTTTACTCTCAAATTCTTCTCGAATAAGGATGCTCTCAGCTTGTGGGCTGGACAGACTGCTGTCCTCTCTCCTTTGTATGATAAAATACACAAAGACTGAGCCCATAGGCCCGATGCAGGCATCCTCGTCTAAAGGGAGCTAGATCCTGACACTGGATAGTAGTCATAAAGGAACAGAGGCTCAGTGTGGCCAGGTCTTCTCATTTTTTTTCATAACAGCTTTACTGATATTATTCACATACCATGCTACTGACCCATTTAAAGTGTACAATTCATTATTATTATTATTATTTTGGTATATTCAGAGTCTGGCTTTTAAAAGAGGAGCTGCAAATCTCCAGGTTTCCAGATACATTTTCTTGATTTTAAAACACAGATGATTACTTTCAACTGTTTTTATTTATTTTTTATTTTATTTTATTTTTATTTTTTGCGGTACACGGGCCTCTCACTGTTGTGGCCTCTCCCGTTGCAGAGCGCAGGCTCCGGACGCACAGGCTCAGCGGCCATGGCTCACGGGCCCAGCCGCTCCGCGGCATGTGGGATCTTCCCGGACCGGGGCACGAACCCGTGTCCCCTGCATCGGCAGGTGGACTCTCAACCACTGTGCCACCAGGGAAGCCCTCAACTGTTTTTGAGTGAAGGGTAATCAAACGCTGTCAGCAGGCTGAACTGGAATTGAGGCAGTAAAGGGAGTGGATACCCATTTGTAACTTCTACCTTTCAGGACAAAAGCTCCATCATGGCTTTTGTGTCTTATTTACCCCTGAATTCTGGAGCCTGATACGTAACAAGTACTCAAAAATTTCGGAATGAACAAATCTAGGAAAGTACTTTGCAGATTTACAGCTGCAGAGCCCTACAGGAAACTGCCATCCAAACTCTTTAAATACTATCACCATGTCAAGGAACCCAGTACCTCCTGTGGCAGCTGAATCTGTCGGGGACACTACTGAAAGTTACTACTTGACCAGAGCCAAAACCTACTGACCCTCCACCTCCCACTTGCCATCAGAGCTTTAGCTGTAGGGCCACTTGAAGCAGATCTGTTCAAATGCTGTAGTTCAGAACAACCGGCATTTCCACCCACCCCAAGCTTTGATTCTCTGGGAAAAATAATCCTAGTTTCTTCAACCATCCCCTCCCTCTTCACAGTAAGGTGCATGCGTCCCAGTGAGCAGCCACCTCTTGTGTGTTCCTGATTTCCTGTCTCCCCCCACACTCCCCAGAAGCAGCATCCAGCCTCCCACACCCAACCATGTCCAAACTCCACCCCTACACTCGGCTCCACTTTGGACAAAACCTAAACTAGGCTATTCCATCCAGATAATTGGCTTCTCTTTCTTGTATCACTGTAAAGATATATGAAGAACAGGAAAAGCGCAGACCTCCACTCCCCAAGCAAACCCAAAGCTGCAGAAAGATACCAAACATGGAGCAGGAAGGTTTCACTTCAAAGCACCTGAGGGGCTCCCTGGTGGCGCAGTGGTTAGGAATCCACCTGCCAATGCAGGGGACACGGGTTCGAGCCCTGGTCCGGGAAGATCCCACATGCCGTGGAGCAACTAAGCCTGTATGCCACAACTACTGAGTCTGCGCTCTAGAGCCCGCGAGCCACAACTACTGAGCTCGCGAGCCACAACTACTGAAGCCCACGCGCCTAGGGCCCGTGCTCCGCAACGAGAGAAGCCACCGCAATGAGAAGCCTGCGCGCCGTAACCAAGAGTAGCCCCCGCTCACCACAACTAGAGAAAGCCCGCATGCAGCAACAAAGACCCAACGCAGACAAAAATAAATAAAATAAAATTTGTTTAAAAAGCACCTGAGCTGTTCTCTCACAGACATTCTACCACTAGGGCACTCTCAAGTGCCACAATATGGGCTTCTCATGCAGGATTATAGCCCCAGTGATTCCTTAATTCCCCTTCACTATGGAGTTGTGTAACAGCCTAGGGCAGGGTAGGAAGAACTGGCTCTAAGTGACATGGGCGGCTTTCCTGTGTATACTCAGGACCAAACAGCAGGGATAAGGGGCAGAGAGGACCCAGGAAGACACAGGAAGCCTGGCTTTAGCACTTGAGCTCTATTGGCAAATTGAAGACCTGGGTCAAATTCAAGACCTCGAAAGAAGAACCACCAAACACTCTTACGATTATCACTTACTATTTGCCAGGCTCTGGCTGAGCACTCCCCTTCCCCTAGCTCACACTCAGTGATCCTACGACGTGGGTACTCCAGATGTAACTCCATTTTACTGAAGCCCAGAAGTTACCAACCTTTCCAAGGGCACTCACTTGGTAGGTGGCTTGGCTAACTCAAACTGGATGACTAACTCCAAAGTCGACATTCTACCACCCAATATGCTATTTCTTCCTCCAGAGGAAAACAAAATCGGAGTAAACCCAAGAGACACGGGTTCAAGTCTCAGCCTTGCTTTGAACTGACTGTGATCTTGAGCAACTCTATTTCCTTTCTGGGCCTGAAGTACCTAACCTGTAAATCAATGGTTTAGATTCAATGACTTCTGGGGTCCCTTTCAGCTCTAAATACTCCTTCTCCTCTGAAAGGAGAGAAAGGAAATCCAAGCCCCTGAGGGCACAGCAATGGGAACAGAGTTGATAAACGGGCATTGGTCAGGGTAAGCCTGGCTCCCTAAAGCCCAGTATTCTCAGGAACTCACTACAGCAGCCCATCTATGGGCAAATGCAAACCCACTGTTAGCACAGGTATAAAAATGGCTGAATTCAGCTGAAGGGAGGTAGCTCTGACGGGAAGGAAACCTTGTGCACGTAGCTATCTCTGGAAAAGCCCACAGAGCCAAGCTGCAGAGAGGCTGGTGGCAGGCAGCCTAGATGTGGACCTAGAAGTCCCACCACATGGGTGCTTTCCCTGGTGGAGGTGGGGATTCCCGTACGGAAGCCTATCCCCCTACCAGGGCCGCCTCCTCTTTCCAGCTAAACGGCTGCAGCAGCGCAAGCAGGCTGGGGCTCTTGGCTTAAGCATGGACTCAGCCTAGGCCAGTCCATCAGCAATTGTGATTCTCCCAGGAACTGAAACGCATTCCAGATAATCTGGCCTTCTGAAAGGTCAGAGGAATCCCCCACACTGGAGCTGCTCCCTATCCCTTAAGGATGACAGCTGATAACTGTCCTAGACATACACTTCAGGAAAGACTCGGAAGTCTGCTCCCTTTGTAATCCAGGAACCTTGCCCCAAAGGATCAGACAGGAAACCCCAAATCATCTATTCTTAACCTAAGAGGTTCTGCCACGTGGCAAAAGCAATCTTTCAAAAGCAAAAATCTGACCATGCCACTCCCTCACTTAAAATCTTCAAAAGCTCCCTACTGCCTTCCAGTTAAAATGAGAATTTATACTACTGCCACAGGGAGTTACTCAGTTCTCTGAACCTCATGGCCTTTCCTCAACCAAGACAGCTCTCTTTCCAGACCTTTTCTCAGATAAGTCCTACCTGTCCTTCCCATTTCAGGTTAGCCACTGCTTCCTCCAGAAGGACTTCTCTGACCTAGACTGAACTGGGTGCTCCCTGCTGCACTCCCAAAGAATCCCACAGCTTTCTTACACAGCACTTTCCATTATGGATTGTGAGTGTGTGTGTTCTTTGTCAACACAGATTTTTATTATTCACTGTGGTATTCCCCTATGCCAGACTCAAAATGTGAATGATGCTGTTAAAAGTACGAGATTCATTCACTCATTCATTAAATGTTCACTGAGCTGCCTACTGTGTGCCAGGCATGCTTAGGTGCTGGGGATAAAGCAGTGGTCAAACACCAAAGACCCTCATCCAATGGTGATAAAAGCTAAGAAGAGGGCTTCCCTGGTGGCGCAGTGGTTGAGAGTCCGCCTGCCGATGCAGGGGACACGGGTTCGTGCCCCGGTCTGGGAAGATCCCACGTGCTGCGGAGCGGCTGGGCCTGTGAGCCATGGCCACTGAGCCTGCGCGTCCGGAGCCTGTGCTCCGCAATGGGAGAGGCCACAACAGTTGAGAGGCCCACGTACTGCCAAAAAAAAAAAAAAAAAAGCTAAGAAGAAAAATGAAGCAGGGTAAAGGGATGGGGATAGACAGTATGGGGTGCAGGCTTGCTATTTAATATAGGGTGGTCCGGGAAGGCCTCTCCATCTCAATGAATGGAACAGGAACCTGAAGAAAGTGAGGGTGTGGCCCATGCGGCTATCTGGGGGAAGAGCATCGCAGAACAAAAGCCCTGAAGCAGGAGGGTGCACAACATGCTCCAGGAAAAGCAAGGACCAATGTTGTTGGAAGAGGAAAGTGGTAAAAGATGAAGTCAGAGCTGAAGGTCAGGGCAAGGGGACGTCTGGGGAGCCAGATCAAGAAGAAACGCTAAGGACTCTGAATTTTACTCCGCTATTGAAGCCATGAGAGGACTTTAAGCAGGAGTGACAGGAGACCAGTTCAGAGGTTCCTGCAACCTTCTAGCTGAGCAGTAATGGTATGTGGACCAGGCTGGCAGCCAAGGAGGTGGTAAAAAGAAAGCATTTACCTTTGGTCACAGTTTTTTGGAGCCAAAAGGATGTAATGGTAAATTAGATGTGAGGTGACAGAGAAATAGAGGTGCCAAGAATGACCCCAAGGTTTTTAGTCTGAGCAATCAGAAGGACAGAGCTGCTTATTAATCTCTCCTGAGTCTCACTTTCCTCATCTGTGAAGTGGGGATAAAAAGAGCACCTGCTGAGCAGGTTACACAGGATAATTGCAATATCACTATTACTTATAGTGGGGTTATCAGGAGTTTCAGTAAGCTAGGGTATGTGGAAAGGAGAGCAAAAACCAGAGCTCAGGCAGACCATGCATCCAGATGGCTCCTGGTAACTGTGGGACTGAATTCAGTTCCTCTGAAAAGCTTAGAACTTCATTTTAAAGGAAGGAAGAGAAAAGGCTACCTGGAGTTGCTGGAATGTATGTTCAGACAGGAAGGTGGTTACCACAACAAGCTTGGAGGGTTATTACAAAGTACCCTGTACACAGGCCTCCGATGGAGGGGCCATCTGGGTTTACCAGTAGTACCTCAGATTCAGGCGGTAAAGCCCCTCACTGTATGTCAGATTTATGTGGTCGGCTTTACAAAATTCATCAGAAAAGCCCACATACCTCACCTTCCACACCGGCTTTGCCAGTCCAAAGGCACAGTCAAAGGAAAAGTGCCACATCAAGACTGTCCCTCTGATTCTGGGAAAGTCCCTCATGGAGATACCGTAGGCTATCTGCCACGAAAAATTGGCCAGTTGGCCCTGGTAACTATTACATAGCACTGCTTGACAATGAAGTTAACTCCAGATTATCCATCCTCACTTAGGAAAGGCATGGATAACCCCTCAGAATGGGTAATTACCTCAAACTACATATACAGTTGACCCTCAATAACGCGGGGTTAGGGCGCCAACCCCCAGCTCAGTGGAAGATCCATGTGTAACTTTATAGGTTGTGCGGGCTATCTGCGGTTCTGCATGAGCATGGACTCAACCAACAGTGGAGAGTGTAGGACTCAACCAACAGTGGAGAGTGTAGGACTGAAGTATTTATGGAAAACAATCCACACGAGTGGACCCATGCACTCGTGTTGTTCAAGGGTCAACTGAACCTGGCTTTGGAATGCATCTTCTGGAAGCTAAACCACTTACATCTATCTGTGTGGGACATTTTAAGTCATGAACTGGGCTACCCCACAACGAGGTATCAATTTGATCCTCAAAACAACCTCAGCATAGGGGTTACTCCCATTCTGGGAACAAGAAAACCAGCATGTTCTGATTTAAATCCCATCACCTACCCCTGTGCTCCTTCACCTCGCTGTTTCCTGTGCTTTCATTAGCCAGTTATCAAAACTTATTTTCTTTCACAAACCCCCAGCAGGAAAACTGTCCTCTCTCCTGGCCACTCCCTTAGATCACTCTGGACGAGCCAGGGAGGTCTGTGAGCCCTCTGGAGGCCCCAACACCCTCATTACCCCCTTTTAGGTTGTCTGGGATTTTGCAAACAGGGGCACTCCCATCTGCCAAGCTCTGCGTGGTAAAGAGGTTTTTGTGGTTTCAGGTCCACTATTCCGCCTCCTCTCCCTGCCCGACTCCCACAGAGAGGGAAAGAGTGCTGAGTAACAGCTCTAAAATACTTACTCTAGCCTAGGTCCCACTGCAGACAGGGGCTGGGTCAGCCAAGAAAATCCCCCCTCCACTCCGCCCCCCAACCCTGGGAGGTTCAGAGTTCAGGACTGCTGAGACTGCCCCCTACCTGCCAAGGGCCTAGGACCACCTCCAAAGCACCTCTCCCTCCCTAACAGGCACTCATTTCCCGGTTAGGGTAAAACTCAAACTCCCTGCCCAGAACAGGGGGCAGGCAGCTGAAGGTTCCTGGAGAAGGCCTCCTTCCCTTCTCCCCTTCAGAGGGTGTCCTAATTGCGTGCTTTCTTCACAAGAGAAGAAAGTGATCTGAACTACAGGAAAAGAGCTTCAAGCCCTCGTTTACCAAGCCCAACCTAACAGTTATTTGCCAGAGGTGCACAATATAACCAGCTATGGAGTTTAAAACAAACAAAAAACAACCATAATGCCATTATCACCCTTGACAAATAATTCCTTAATATAATCGAAACTGATCAGTTATCCTCAATTGACACCAAAATTTCTTCTTATAGCCTGTTTGTTCGAATCAGGATTCAAACAAGATCCACACGAGGCATCTGACTAACGTCTCAACTCTTCATCCATAACAGTTCCCTCTTTTAAAAATGTTTATTTTTTTAACTGAACGTGATGTACAATATTATATGTTACAGGTAGATAATACAGTGAGTCATGATTTTTAAAGGTTCTACTCCATTTATAGTTATTATAAAATATTGGCTATATTCCCTGTGTTGTACAATACATCCTTGTAGCTTATTTTATACATAGTAGTTTATACCTCTTAACCCCCTACCCCAATATTGCCCCTCCCTCCTTCCCTCTCTCCCCACTGGTAACCACTAGTTTGTTCTCTATATCTGTGAATCTGTTTCTTTTTGTTATGTTCACTAGTTTGTTGTATTTTTTTGAACGCCACTTATTTATTGACAAGATAATCTGTCTTGTAGAATTTCTCACATTCAGAAACTGGATAACTGCTACCTCATGGTCAATCAATGCGTTCCTCTAACCTCACAGACCTATGGTTCTATTAGGTGTGGGTTCAATTTTTATTTGGTGGAGGCAATTTTTATAGACAGCACTGTGTACTTTCTATTACCACATTCATTGTAAGGCACTTAATGCCTGGTTGCTACACAGGTTGCTCTGATATGAACCCCCAAGCAATTGGCTCAGGTTCCTGAAGCCAGAAGAGTATCTCCAGCACTCACAGAACCTGGATTCAAAACTGGAGTTCTTAACCACTATGGCAGATACGAATATACACACTTAAAAAGCTTTGCTTTGTAAAAATTGGGAATTACTGTTGTACACCTGAAACTTACATAATAATAATAATAAAAGGCTCTGCTTTGGTTTCTTTTGTGGGGAAGGGGTTTATCGGAGAAAGTGTTTTTGATACTAAAAAAACTTTGAAGACATATTCCAATTCCCTCATTTTACAGATGAAGAAACACAGGTACAGAGAAAGTATGGGGGTTGCTAGTGTCCACAATGCTGGACACAAGCAGAATTACAAGTGAAATGAACACTACTAACAATGGTGATCATTTATTATAGCTAGCACTTATTAGATGCTCTGTACCTGGCATTAAGCTAAAGGTTATGCTAAACATCTTGATTTTCACGACCCTATGAAATAGTTACTACCATTACTCCCATTTTGAGGAGGAAGGAACAATGGTTTAGAGAGGCTGAGTAATTTGCCCAAGATTGCACACCAAGTTAGAAGCAAAGCTGGGACTCAAAATTACAGACTGTGTAATTCCACCCAGTCCACTTCTAGTGGTGAGGAAGGAAGGAGCCAGGGTCTGAAGTAGCTCTGACACCGTGAGGTCTTCATGCAACGAAGACTGACTGATCCACATGGATGCCCCACAGAGTACAACCAGTTGTGGGGTTGGTGGGGGAGGGAAGATGGGAAAGGGCCCAAACCCAGGAAGAAAACTGAGACTGGGAGTGGAGGTTTATTTGGGGCCAGTTCAGTGTGGTGGCAGATTCCTGGGGTTGCCATGGGTTAGCTGGGATTATAACCCTTTTTTATTTTGTGTCACCAGTTAGCTGCACTTCAAAGAGACACAGAAAAAAATGATGCCCAGAATATAAATATTCAAGTCTCAGGCCCTGCCCCCGACTTTCCTCTAAAGAGAAATGAAGAAAAAGATCACAGTACTGGTGTTTTCTTACTACACAAAGTTAGAAGTGTCAGACAATCAACCCACTGATTCCCTGCTAGGGTTGCTGGAAGCTTGTGGGGATGATATGCTCTCAAGTCTCTACCTACTACATGTACACCAGCCACAGCAAATTTTTAGTTCAGTTAGGCTCGCCTTTCCCCACAGCCCTGAGAGCACGTGAACACTCCACCAAAAAGTAATCTTTACGAAAGGCAAATAAATTAAAACTTATTTTTAAAACATTCATCATAACACATTTCAAAGAAAAAACAGCCAATTACTTGGGTCATCAACCTTTAAGATTATCCATACCATGCCCTTCATGTCTGTGGATAAGCAAAAGCCCACTTTTAAGGAGACAGATCCCATATGTTTCAGGGAGTACTAATACAATGCCAGAAAAGGAAAGTACAACACTCTCCAACACCCTCATTTTACAGGTGGAGAAAACAGAGACCCAGAAAAAGTCCCAGAAAATCCCACAGTTTCAGTCTCCCAGACATGGTACAACAGAAAACACATGCCAGGCACCAAGCTAAATACTTCACACATATCATCACAGTGAATGCTCACAATAGCCCCATGAGGCAGATACATAATTTAATTTCTAGAATACAAATGGAGAGGCTGCGGCACAGAATGGTTCAGTAGCCTGCAGGAGGCACAGCTAAGCAAGTGGTTGAGTTGGCATTTGAACCCATGCAGTTTTGGTCCCAGAACCTTTGCTATGTATCACTTCTTTTTTTTTTTTTTAAATTTATTTATTTATTTTTGGCTGTGTTGGGTCTTCGTTTCTGTTCGAGGGCTTTCTCCAGTTGCGGCGAGTGGAGGCCACTCTTCATCGCAGTGCGCGGGCCTCTCACTGTCACGGCCTCTCCCGCTGTGGAGCACAGGCTCCAGACGCGCAGGCTCAGTAGTTGTGGCTCACGGGCTTAGTTGCTCCGCGGCATGTGGGATCTTCCCAGACCAGGGCTCGAACCCGTGTCCCCTGCATTGGCAGGCAGATTCTTAACCACTGCGCCACCAGGGAAGCCCTCACTTCTTTAACTAAGACATCTTGCCTCTCTCATACTTAAAGAGTTGTGGCTAAGATAAGGAAAAAATATTTAATGTTTTCAAAATATTCTAGGGGAAAAAAATACAAAAAACCAAAATGCAAATCCCAAGATTTAAAACTACTAAGACACAGAAGCTTAAACCAGACCAGAGAACCCCGCAAGAAAGGGGGGATATAGCAAAACATCTTTTATTACTAGTTACTGCATGTGTCCCTTAAAGAACTAAAATACTAGCATCTGAGCCAAAAGGAGAGCTAAAAATAGGCATTTGCAGCAAGCTTTGGAAAGCTTTTGGCTTGCTTATGAGGCACCCAAAACATATGCATCACAGAACACAAAATTTCCCAAGACCACACTGTCATTCCATCGGTGTCTCATTTAAACTTGTCCAAGCTGTAAATAAAATCAGGGCTGGAAAAGGGCCTTAGTGATCCACGTAAACTTCAAAGAAAGTGCCACCATCTACCCTGACCACAAAATTCTCCCTCAAAAAGCATCCAAGCCCTAACAACTGGCTTAAACAGAAAAGCTACTGAATTCAGAGTCTGTCTGTCAAAGACTATTCTGCAAGTTCAAAACCAATGAGTAGACAAGACACTTTCTTACCTAACAAGAACAGAGTAAATCTACCGGACTCAGAATTTTGCTGTGGGCACTTAAAGCAAGTTGGCTTTTCTAAGAACTCAGAGGTAAAGGCGAGATGCCAGCCAAGCTGTCCTCTTCCAACGATCAATAACCCCAGTGATGCACCCTATCAAGGGCCCCTGGACTTGCACAAAATGCCAGCTCAAGCACCCAATACCACCTGATGTCATGCTGATGTAAAACCCACAAGGTAGGTTCACCATTAGCTAAGCAGCAGCAGCCAGAGTGAGTAGCCCCATTTAAACTTCTGAGGAGTGCTCTCTCCTGGGCACGATTATACCTCCTTGAGTTTAAAGAGGGGGGAAGGACCAAAGAGTGTCTTAAAGTTGCTATTCCTCCCTCTGTGGGTGGATCAGGAGGGATTTGCAAGAAAATGGAGGTTTCAGCACTGCCCTTTGCATAAGAGGGTTCTGGAAGGAACGGGGGGAAGGGGAGGAGGGCAAAAGGAAGAGAACACGGTTTGAGGTACTATTAGTAAACGCCAAATGTCCCCTCCTCCAAATGAAGCAACCTTAAAAGAAATAAAAATTACAACATGCCATTTTCAGAATTCGCTGTTCTGGTTCCCCAAGGACTACAAGGGATTCTATTCCCTTGAATGTAAAGGCATTAAGCTTCCCTTTCCCCATTTTGATGGTTTAAACCAGTCAGCCTCAACCAGCGCTACAGAAGGGGAGGAGTTTTGAAAAACCAATACGGCTATGGCCACAGGCCATCATTCTAGCTCCAAGCGTGTTTTAACACCGAACCACTACAGAAAGACCCTAAACCGAAGAATCCAGCACCACTGTGCCTATACGCGCCGGCAAAGGGAGCAGGGCGGGCGCGCCCCCTACCAAAGCCGACGATCTATTTTTGGCAAAGGAAGGCCGAGCCGAACCTCCATATTCTGCACCGCCTCTCTCCCCCCAGCGCCACTGACAACGCTCTGCGGGGACTTCCCACCTTCCCCAAGAGGCCGGGTCCAAAAGGACCCAAAGCCGAGAAGGGAGAGGGAGGGCGCGCGGAGCGCCGGTCGGCAGTCACATGCCACTCGCCGCGCGGGGTGGCACCACGTTGTCCCGGCTGCGGAGGAATGCCGGGAAGGAGGAACGCGCACTCACACCCGCGCACACGCACACTCCTGGCCGCGCCGCCCGCCCGCACCCGCCTTCCACCCCGAGCGCCGAGGCGGGCCCCGAACGCCCAGGCCGAGAGGTCGCGAGCAGCCCGCGGGTCGGCGGCGCGGCGTAAGACGCCCAACTGTCACCCGCCCGCCCTCCCGGCCCTGCCACTCCCTCCCCCGCCGCCACACGCCCCTCGCGTCGCCGCATGCCCCCTTACTCGCCTCCCATTTCCCCCTCACTGGATGCCCCGCACGCTCTCCATTCGGCTCCCTCTCAAGACGGAAGGTCCCCAGGATCAGGGAGGGAAAGCACCGAATTCAATGACACGTTGGGTTTCCTCTTCTCCCCATTCTGCCCGTAACCGACCCCTGAACCCATCGCCAATGGCCATTCTACCACCTAATACTATCTACTCGAGAACAAAACTTGTTAACTTTTAAATCCCGAATCTGTGTGGTCGGTATGAACTCATTGCCGGGCGTTTTGCTGCCTATGACATATACTTATTAAACATTTACAACATGGGGACGATCGCAACGCTACCAAAACGAGAAGCATGGGGCGGAGTGGTAAGAGGGGGCTTCCCCAGGAAGGTTCAGGCTGGAAACCGTCTCTTACACTAACATGCGGCAGGGGGAGAGAGCCCTTTTCACCGAAACCAGCGCCCACCCTCTCCCCGCGAGGTAGGCCCGGACCACGCCGTTGCCCACTAACCGCTGCGGCCCAGGCGGTGGCCGCAGCCTCCCGGAGGCCGGGCCCTCTGGCAGGGGCAGGTTCCTGAGTGTGCTGGGGGACAGGGCACGGCGACCCGAATGAGCCAGGAAATAATAAAAAACAAAAACCCCGAGTCACCACGACCAGCGGCGGACCCCCGGGCCCTGGAGGCCGCTGGGGGAGGGGACGTCTATGTCCCCGGAAGAGGCCCCGGACCCAGGATACCAAACAGAAAGACCCACCTGGAGGAGACTGTCCGTTCACGGTGGCCAGGACCGGCGGCAACGCGTTCTTAGTCCACGGGTTCACCTTGGGCGGAGGGGCCTCCACGAAGTCTCGGCGCCCGGCGCCCGCGGCTCCGGCAGCTCCTCCGCCAGCGGCCGGCTCGCCGCCGCCGCCCTCCTCCCCGTCGCTGACGGCCGGGCCCTCGGCGCCAGGCGGCTGCGGCGGCCGCGGGCTCTCGCGCTCCAGCTGCCCTGTGCCCTCCTTGTGTGGCTTGGCGCAGGGCGGCCGAGGTCTCCGGGCGCCGCCGTCCGGCTCCCCCCCTCCGACGTCGTTCGCCCCGGGCTCGCCCTTGCCCTCGGACGACGGCGGCGGCTTCTTCCTCACCAACCCCCCGTGCTCTTCGGCCTGCAAGAGTGGGGCGCCCCCCGGCAGCAGCGGCTCCACCTGAGTGGCCATCTGCGCGCCCGCCCCCCCGGAGAAGCCGGGCGCGCCCGAGGCTGCCTCCCCCGCCTCGAACTTGGCTCTCCGAGCGCCCGCGACGCCTTCCTCCGGGGCGCTGGGCCCCAGTCCCGGCGGAGAAGGGTCGGGGTTCACGCTAGGCGCGGCTCCCCTCCGGGTCGGATGCAGCCGCCGTAGATCCAAGGCCCGCTGGCCGGGCGGGGGGGGGGACGAAGGCCCCCCACTATGCGGTCCAGGCCTCCTCGGCGCGCGTCCCCCCCCGCCCGTTCCTCGCAAGGCGTCCCCACCCCGAGCCTGGCAGGCTTCTCGTCCCGTCCCTCCCTCCCCCCCGCCGCCGGGGCGGCCCGGGCTTCCCGGCTCGGGGGCTGCAGCAATATGGACGGACGGGGGAGAGGCGCGGCGAGCCGAGCTGACCACGCGATCCGCGGCAGGCGGCGGGCGGGCGCGCGCCTCGCGACGCAGCGGGCAAGGGGAGGGGAAGGCGCAACGGGGCCGCGCCCGCCGGAGCGGGCAGTGGGCGACGGGAGGGCGAAGGCGGCGGGAGCGCGCGCGCAGGGCCTCGCAGCCCCGCCCCTTGCCCCGCCCCTCGCCTCCGATTCCTCGGCGCACCTCGGGGCTGGTGGGTGAGGGGTACTCAGACCTGACGGGGGCGAGCACGTGCCTGATGCAATTCGGGAGCGGGCGGGGGCAGCGAGCCGGGCAGGAGAGAAGGGATGGTAAAGAGGGGGAAGTGTCTTAAAGAGCCAGCGCGTGAGAGCGGCCGCAGGTGGAGCACATGGGAGTGGGCCACGCGGCCGGCCGGGCCTGCTCGCGCTCTTTAGGTTGGCTGCTCCAGATTCCGAGAAAGGAGCCATTAATGTCACCCTCCACTTACAGGATGATGGAGGTGGGTGCTAACAGCTCCCTGGCGTCCCGTGGGCCTGCCCCTTGCAGGCCCCGCCTGAGTGACCTTGGGCCAGCCGGCCTTACCTCCGCGGACTGTGCTCGGCTCCTCCCAGGCGGCCCCGGCCGGGACACTGCCCGGAGTTGGTTTCGACGCCCGGCCTGGAAGGCGGGCCCTTAACCCTTGGGGGCATTGGGCGCCTACGAAAATGAACGGGAAATTACCAACAGACCCCAACCAGGCCAAGCTCCGAAACCGAGTATTTATGGGCAGAAAATTTTTTTCTCAAGTGTATTTCATTTACGAGGCTTGCTTGGGGCGGAGACGAAGAAATAAATGCCCGATTGGGACCCTGGAGAGAGATTTTATCCTGACCCTGGTTCTGCCCCTTACCAACTCTGCAGCAGCTGGGCCTCAGTTTCCCTAGTGTAAAATGAAGGAATGGTGTATGACAGGAGTTTCAAATTTTAGTACACATTCAATTAAATATTTACGGTAGGGGTTCTAGGAAACAGAGTTTGGAAATAAACCAGACTTATAATTTACATTCTAAGGTGGAGAAAGAGACAGTAAAACAACTTAAGTGATAAACAAGTGCTTGTCTCATAGGTTAGCCTAGATCAGCTACTTTGGATGATGAGGGAAAACCTTGAATGCAGATTCCAAAGCATTTGGAATCAGGCATGTCTGGGATTGGACCCAGAAATCTGCATGTCTAGCAAGACCCCTTGGGTGCTTGTGGTCCCACACTTCACTTGGAGAAGTCCTGGCCTCTGGCTGGCTGTGATCCCACCTGCTTAAGACATAACAGCCTAAAGTGTTAGCCATCTCCAAAAGAAGGATTAGAACACCCGACCTGCTGGATAGAGGATAAAGCTTATTAAAAGGCTTCCTGAAACTGCCCCCAAGGGGTGAGGCCAGTTGTAGGGTTGCTGTAACAAGGACTACTGGGGGAGGGGTGCTCCTGGGCACAGCCAGGCAATCTGATGTTTAATCCCAACTCTTCCCTAACATGGCCTCCACACCTTGGCCAGCTCGCAGCACTTCCCTGGGCCCTCCCTTCCCTGGTGGAAAAATGGGGGTAAATTAAGCTTGACTTGCTTCTACCGTCTCAGCTTTTGTGAGGAGTCAAGTGAGACAATGTCAGTCAAAATGCTGTGTATGTTATAGAGACTGAGGCCACTGCTTCAAAAGAGATACCAAGGAAGCTAATGATTAAAGGGATCTTGATGAATTAAAGCAGGATTCTTCATAATTACATTATATATACCCTTGATCAGAAGGTAAATTATTGTACATTGTCACCAGAATGCACTATTTTTTATTTATTGATAAATATTTCCTGAAGAGGATCCACATTAGAACCTCTCTGAACTTTTTAAAAGGGGACATAATGGTCATTGTTGGTCATTCTTTTCTATATTCCTTTTATTTTTTATTTTATTTATTTTTGGGGCTGCGTTGGGTCTTTGTTGCTGTGCACGGGCTTTCTCCAGTTGCGACGAGCGGGGGCTACTCTTTGTTGCGGTGCGCAGGCTTCTCATTTCGGTGGCTTCTCTTGTTGCGGAGCACGGGCTCTAGGCACGCAGGCTTCAGTAGTTGTGGTGCACAGGCTCAGTAGTTGTGGCTCGCGGGCTTAGTTGCTCCGCGGCAGGTGCGATCTTCCCGGACTAGGGATCAAAACTGTGTCCCCTGCATTGGCAAGCGAATTCTTAACCACTGCGCCACCAGGGAAGTCATTCTATATTCCTATAATTGGAGGTAGAGGGGAGAAGTGCCCCCATACACTTTGTGAGGGGACCAGGACTCTGTGGGGACAAGTAACTTGTTCATGCTACCCAGTATTCAGTCTGAGCTGAACGAGCACCACCTGGCCCTGTGTGCAGGCTGGAGGGGCACTGAGATCTTCACACCCTGGGCCTGCCGTGCCCCCAGAGAGGGGCTCCTAAACACTCATGTGCCATTTTACAGATGGGCGAACTGGGGCCAGAGAATGTAAGAGAAGGTAACCTGCATGAGACCACATCTTAAACTGAGGCTGTTAGAGTGGAAAAGTGAATCTTAATGATTACTCAGTCCCCTTGTTTTTCAGGAAACTGAAGTTCAGAGAAGTCAAGTTCCTTAACCAAGGTCACACAGCTAGTCCATGGCAGAGTCAGGTCTCACACCTGAATCTCCTGATCCTAAATCCAGTAGCTTCTTCTACTGGAAATGATGGAATTGCAATTTGAATTCAGTTTTTTAAAAATTAATTAATTAATTGATTGATTTTTGGCCGCATTGGGTCTTTGTTGCTACACGCGGGCTTTCTCTAGTTGCAGTGAGTGGGGGCTACTCTTTGTTGCAGTGCGCGGGCTTCTCACTGCAGTGGCTTCTCTTATTGCGGAGCATGGGTTTCAGTAGTTGTGGCACGCAGGTTCAGTAGTTGTGGCTTGCGGGCTCTAGAGCACAGGCTCTGTAGTTGTGGTGCACGGGCTTAGTTGCTCCGCGGCATGTGGGATCTTCCCAGACCAGGGCTCGAACCCGTGTCCCCTGCACTGGCAGGGGGATTCTTAGCCATTGCGCCACCAGGGAAGTCCAGTTCTTGTTTTTTTAATTTCTGACCTGCTGTGGCATTCTATATGCATGTGTTCAGTTCTAAATACTACTAATGACCAAATTGTTCAGAGTAGCTACTTTTATTAAGTAACTACTACATGCTAAGTTCTATGAGAAATACTTGACATACATTATCTCATTTAATCCTCACATTAACCCTATGAGATAGGTATTAATTTTTTCCACAAATATCTATTGTGTCCCTACTATGTGCCAGGCATTGGAGCTGTTATTATCTTTGTTTACAAATGAAAACAACTGAAGTTCAGAAAAAGAAAGTAAGGTGGGTGCCTAGGGTCCCAGGCAGCAGCTAACTCCCAGGCCTGTTTTTACCTCCCATACCACACTGTAAGGCTGCCCCTCTTCCCTCCATTGCCATATCCACAGGTATTTATGAACTCATCAAATACATAGGACTGGGTAACATACTAAAAAAGTTGAATCCTGTCTCTCCAAAAGGTAATTTCTAATTGGGGGGAACCAAGTAATTAAGCAATAGGTGACTTCAAGCCAAAAAAGAAGTTGTTAAACAAGATATGCTTTAGGCAGAAAGCAACATGGATCAGACTAACATTTTTTTTTTTTTTTTTTTTTTTTTTAGCCACGCCGCACAGCTTACAGGATCTTGGTTCCCCGACCAGGGATTGAACCCAGGCCCATGGCACTGAAAGCACCAAGCCCTAACCACTGGACCACCAGGGAATTCCCAGGATCAGACCAGCTTGTGCTGTGCCCGTGGCTTCAACACATCCTAGGCTTAAAACTCACAGACACACAGAGAGAGAAAATCAAACTTAAAAAATAAAAATTATAAAGTAGGTCCAGGGACTTCCCTGGTGGCACAGTGGTTAAGACTCTGCACTCCCAATGCAGGGAGCCCGGGTTTGATCCCTGGTCAGGGAACTAGATCCCACATGCATGCCACAACTAAGGAGCCCTCGAGCCGCAATGAAGGAGCCCACCTGCCGCAACTAAGACCCAGTGCAACCAAACAAATAAATAAATAAATATTTAAAAATAAATAGGGACTTCCCTGTTAGCACAGTCGTTGAGAATCCGCCTGCCAATGCAGGGGACACGGGTTCAATCCCTGGTCCGGGAAGATCCCACATGCCGTGGAGCAACTAAGCCCGTGTGCCACAGTTACTGAGCCTGCGCTCTAGAGCCCATGCGCAACAACTACTGAGCTCGCGTGCCACAACTACTGAAGCCCGTGCGCCTAGAGCCCGTGCTCTACAACAAGAGAAGCCACCACAATGAGAAGCCCACGCACCGCAATGAAGAGTAGCCCCCGTTCTCTACAACTAGAGAAAGCCTGCGTGTAGCAACAAAGACCCAGCACGGCCAAAAATAAATAAATAAATAATAAATTTAAATTAAAAAAAGAAAAGGAAACGTTTGCTTTAAAATAAATAAATAAAGTGGGTCCAAATACCTATTTATAATTATGTGCTTGTTTGCTCCTGGTGCTGACAACTTCCTAAAGAGATACAAGGAGGCTGAATGAGGGACTAGAGACAGAAGACCTGGTTTATAACCCGGTCCCGTCTCTGGCTTTGCTGAATGAGTTGGGGCAGCCTCCTGAGCCTTCCTGGGCTTCCATTTCTCTGTTCACAAAACAGGAAGCGTAATACCTGCCCATTGAGCTTATGGGTGTAAAGAAAGATACAGTTTCCCTGAAACTATTTTTCTGGGGGGAACACATGTAAAAGGGAGATGGTTCCTTTATCTGTGCTTGTTACCTGTGCTTGGTCGGAAGGAAAATTTAACATACTTGGACATTCACTTTTATTCCTCTTTGAGTTTGATTTTCCAAAGAAACTTTTGTTTCTGAAAGAACTTGGGCCGTATCACTTATCTTCTTCTGATACCAGGGGCTTCTGGGCTTGAGGCCTCTTTATACCAACATGGAAGAGTGGGTGGAGAGGGGAGGGGCATTGGCCAAACAGGGAGGGGCACTGGCCAAACAAACAGTATCAGCTAGAGAGTGTTTTCCAAAACCTGAAGACTTTTGGGCCTTATGGCACATGCCAAGAAATTTACTTCAGTTCACAAGAGCCTAGATCTCCTCTTGTCAAATAGATGCAAAAAGCAATAGTTCACATGTAAGGGGGCTAAGGAGTAGGGGAGGGTACTGACTGTTCCCATGATACACGGTTAACCCTCAGGGCAACCCTTTTCTGTAAGTGTGATTATCCCCATTTTACAGATGAGGAAGTAGGCTCAGGGACCGCCCAAGCCACCCCACGAGGCTGGTAAAAGAGGAGGACAGATTTGCAAAGAAGGTCTGATAGAAAATCAACTTTTAATACGTTCACCACTGAGTTCGAGACAGGCACCATCCCACGACTCTTTCCACGCCATTCCACCTACACAGCCTATTCCCCCAGCCCCACTCCCCTCCCTGGTATTCCTGCACTGTCTCAAGTGGTCTCCTGATGTGCTTCCCCACCAACTAAATTCTCCTCCCTGCCATGCAGCCTACCACACTGCCTGAGCCAATTCTCTGGCTCTTTGATTGACGGGCCCTGCCTCTGCTTAAAATCTCCGCGTGCACATCCCTGCCTGTCCTACTGCCTTTAGCCACACAGGCCTACGCTCCAGCAACAGTGGACCACTCACTCTTTGTTTTATTCTTTCTTTCGACAAATATTTATTAAGCATCTATAATGTGCCAGCTACTGTCCAGGCCCTGGACATGGAGAGGAGGGCAAGACACACATTCCCTGCCTTTAGGAAGCTCCCATCTAATCCCCTGTGGGTCCCATGCTTTCCTGCCTCAAGTCATGTTATTTCTCTCACTCTGACATAGCTGTGAGGTCCTGAGCGTGAATCCCAGCTTGACCACCTCATGACCTCGGGAAAATATCCATCCTCTCTCTAAGCCTCAGTTTCCCCATCTGTCAATTGGAGATGATAATACTACTTTCCTCACAGAGCTTCAGTGAGCCTTAAATGAGAGAATGTGTGTAATTTAAAAGCACAATGCCTGACACATAGTATATGCTAAGTAAATATTACCTTTCATTGCTTTAATTATTGCCAATGATGGCTTTCCATTTCCACTTGTCCAGAATTCTACTGGTCCTTCAAGGCTCAGCACAAAATGCCAACTTCTTCACAAAAATCTTATTTAATCTCCATAGTTCGAATAGATTTCTCCCCTCTCTTAACTCCTAGTGACAATTTCCCTAAAGCATTTACTACCTTCTGTCTTCAATTATGATTACTTATAAATATGCCTCATCCTCCATCTAGATTATAATATATTTCTTGAGGGCAAGGATTATACCCCATTCTTCTTAGTGTTGCTTATAGTAACCATCAGTGCTGCCTTTACACAGCTAGCCCCCAGTATGTTTTCTGGACAAAGGAATGATTGAATGAACGATGCAGGATCACTCCTGATCACATCAATGTGTTGGTAACCAAAGCAACACTGTCAAGGGCCAAGTGCTAGATTTTATATATTTATCTATATATAAACACTTAATATATATGTACTTAATGTATAATGCATATAATAAATATATTTATTATATATAATAAATATAAATTACAGATATACTTTCAAATGATAAGATATAGGGCTTCCCTGGTGGCGCAGTCGTTGAGAGTCCGCCTGCCGATGCAGGGGACACGAGTTCGTGCCCCGGTCCGGGAGGATCCCACATGCCACGCAGCGGCTGGGCCCGTGAGCCATGGCCGCTGAGCCTGCGCGTCCGGAGCCTGTTGCTCCGCAACGGGAGAGGCCGCAGTAGCGAGAGGCCCACGTACTGCAAAAAAAATAAATAAATTTTTTAAAAATGATAAGATATAATACAAAATGGGCTAACTTTTGCAAGTAGAAAAAAAAATTTAAGTCTAGCAAAGCAAAACCCACATATAAGCTCACAACCCAGAGGCAATCATAGGCAAGTTGGTGTATTCTAGTCTGTTTTCTGTTTGTATTTTACATAATTGAGATCATACTGCCCATTCAACAGCTTTATTTTTTGCTTTTTTTCCCCCTTAACATTGTATTATGAGTATTGTCTCCACATCGTGGCAAATCCCCTCCACATAGTCAGTGAGGTGTCATCTATTGAGCACCTATGGTATGCCTTACCTCACAGCAGCCCACCTTCTATTTGTACCACACTGCATTTCCCAAAGGGCTTTCACAGAGAGAGGACAGATGTGAATGTCCCCAGTTGGCAGCTGAAGAACTGAGCCCCACAGAAGTTCAGTGACTTGCTCCAGGATTCTGGGGCAGCAGAATCAAGATCAGAGCCCAGGTCTCTCCCCTCCCATTCCAGACCCCTGCATCACACCACAGGAAACAGAGATAGCACACATTGAAAACGCAAAACTCTCATAGCCAAACGAAGGTAACCATGTTTAAACATTCCAGGGTCAAGAAACATCCAAGTTCATGGGGGCAGGTGGGAATCAGCAGTCAAAATGAAGGCAGAAGGCAATTTTCTTGGCAACATGATCATAACTGAGCTCCAGGACAGAAGGGCCCTGAGCTAGGGACTGGAGTAGAAACAAGACAGGGCAAGACAGGATGGGAGGGGAGTTTGGGGGAGGATGGCTACATGTATATGTATGGCTGAGTTGCTTTGCTGTGCACCTGAAACCATCACAACATTGTTAATCAGCTTTACCCCAATATAAAATAAAAAGTTAAAAAAAACAAAAGAAAAAAGAAAGGGCAAGACATGTTTTCTGCCCTGGGGAACAAAACTCCCCACACCAGCACACTGTTCTCTTCACAGACCACTTGCCTGTCCTTTACATATGGCACAGAAAAAAGGGCAAAGGGTTTGGGGTCAAAGAATTGGGCTGAAGCTCAGGTTTGTCCACTTCCAAGCTGTGTGATATCAGGCAAGTTACTTCACTTCTCTGAGCTTCAGTGTCTCCATCTATAAAACGGTGAAAAGGGAAATACTTGCTTGATAAAATTCAGAGAACGTTAAATGAACCAGTATTTGTGTAAGGGTGTTATAGTCCCAGCTCTGCCACCCACCGCCTCTGTAACCTTGGGCAAGTTCTTTCACCTCTCTTTGCCTCAGTTTTGTCATCTGTAAAATGGAGATGATAACAGCACCTACCTCTTAGGGTTATTGTGGGGACTAAGTAAGTTAATACTTGTAAAATGCTTAGAACAGTGCCTGACAAATAGTAAGTGCTGAATAAATGTCTGTCATTATTAAAAAGGCTAGTGGTCACTGGCATAGAGTCAAGGCAACCATTCTTCAAATTTCATGAAGAAAGCAGAGCCAGTGTTACGCTAATTATAGATAAGGAAACTGGGGCTCAGAAAGATTAGGTATTTATCTGACTCGCACTGCTAGTTGGTGGCTGCTCCAGGACTTCTAAAGATTCTAAATGCAATGCCTTCTCCTCCAGATAACATTCTAGCTGTTGCAAGCTGCCAGCCCGCTGGCCAATGTCAGCCCACAGCATGTTTTGTTTGGCCCACACAGTATTTTTTTTTTTTTAATTGAGTTTAACTGTGATTAGATGGGCCCAGCACACACCAGTGAGCCTCCGGTCCCAGCCTCCTCTGGTGTTTGTTACTCCCAGCCAACTACCCTCATTTAGATCTCTGCACAGGCTGATGCCATGCCAGTCACTAAATACATGGTACAGACAAGTTCAGGAGACTAAAGGGGAGGCAGAGAGGAGCACAGGCCAGAGGGACGGGGAAAAGGCAGTTAGGGAAGACTTCTTGGAGGTGGCTGTACTTGAGTTAGGACTTAAAATTGGAGAGTGGGGATTGTTTAGATTAAAAGGGAGGGTAGGAGGTAAGGCAGATTGATTTGGCATTCGGCGACCTTCAGGGATGTTTATGAGTTTCCCCGCCAAGACTTCCTCAGGCCTTTTCCTTGGTTGAGAAGAGGAAAGAAATGAGTTGCCCTTTATCGCAGATGAGGTCATGTGCCTCAAGGAGGTCACATTGTCAAGGTTTGATGATTGGATTACTGATCTGTGTCATCATCCTTGAAGGCTCACTGCACTGCTCAAGGCACCAGGAAGGAGGTGTGGTCACAGGAGCCAAAGTACGAACTACGGCCTAACTATGGCCATCTAGAACTAAACTTCTTTCCATCCGAGCAGTCTTGATGGTAGTTTCTAACATTTCACACCTCTGTGGCAAAGAAGATGAGTGCTGGTCACAGAAACGAAATAGGGAAAGGCTGTGGCAAACTAATGAAGCTGCCTGACTGCCTGACTCAGTGACAGTCACTGGATCAGAGAGGTTTGCCAATTCCCACAGGGTCCCACAGCACTTAAGTCTCTGGATCTGCGACACATGGTAGGAATAGGGAACTTCAAGTAATGTTGAGTGGCCTAATTACCTAATGTGGGTAAAGTGCGTAGAGATCACCAAAGACAAGGTTTAGCCGGGCTCGTTTTGCACTGATAGCATTGCCTGCCATGTTTTCTGCAAGCCTCCAGGGTGACAGGGCTCCCAAGGAGCCCCTCCACCGAGAAAAGCAGGAAATGTTACCGCACATCTGCCACTCCCATGCATAAAACCCTTCAATGGCTTCAGAGTGCAACAGAAATAAAGTCCAGACTTCTCCTCTCGGCCCACAAGACCCTGTGTGCTCCAGACTCCATCCACCTCAAATTTCCCCTCTGTGCTCCTCTCCCCTGCCCTTGCCCTGTGCCAGCTCCTCAAACGCCGGGAACTCATCCCCGCCTGGGGGCACCGCCTGGAACACATCCTCCCAACACACGCACACAAACAGCACGCACTTCTCATCCTTCAAGCCTCAGCTTAAATGGCCCCTTCCCAGAGAGACCTCCCTTGATCGACTTGGCTGAAGTACTTCATGTGCTTCATAGCACAGATCACAATCTCTGCTTTTTCCCATTTCCTCCACTAACATGTAAACTGTGAGCCTGGAGCTCATGGCTATTCTGTTCACCCTTAGTATTCCCAGTCACAAGCACAGTGCTTGGCACAGCAGACCCTTAATATTTTGCTGAAGGAATGCTGTGTGGTCTTTGACAAGTTGCTTCCCCCCTCTGGGCCTCAGTATCCCCACATGTGAAATGCAGTGGCTGGATAAGGGGCTGCTGAGGGCCCTTGGCGCTCTGACTGTGGTTCTGTGACTAACGTCTGGGCCTTGGGCCCAGGAGTGAGCCTGGCGTGCTGCATCTCCATAGCACTGGACGCTCGTGCTGATTTAATCAGGTGGCAGACACCCTGTAATCTAGTGCTCTGCTGTCCCTCCTCCCCAGTCCCTGGGCTGGAGACCATGCTGTCAGATTTCCAGGATGATCCATGCACAGCCACCTGTTCTCCCAACTCACTGATCCCAGAGTCTACGAGGAGGGGATGGTTTGCAGGCAGGACGGGCTGGGAGAGGATGTTCAAGCCAGAAGCTTGAGAGCCAGGAGGACTTGTCAATGTCATGAACTGAAAGATTGGGATCTGTGAGAGATTTCGTCAAACCCTACACTCTCTGGTTAGAAGGGACCTTCCAGGACAACTGACCAGCCCTCTGCCTAAACCCTACCTGCCCTAAACAGTGCTCAGTAATGATCACCATCACCTTGATTCCACTCGAAGTGCCCAGAATAAAGGCCTCGCGCCCTCTCAGAGCTGCTCATCTTGTCAATCAACAGCTTTGTCAAATCAAAGCTCTTTACTCAGCAGCACGGTGCAACAGGAGGCAGTGCAGCATGGGGGCGAAGGGCCAGGGCTCTGAGCCAGGTGGCCTGGGCAGAATCTCAGCTCCACAACCTCCTTGCTTTGTGAGCGTGAGCAAGCCAGGAGCCCTCTTGGTGCCTCCATTTCCTCTTCTGTAAAACAGACAGAACACTCGTTGGGCTGTTGGGAGAACTGCAAGCGTTAATACCTAGTGGGAATGCCATAAACGTTTGTTACTGTGAATTGCCACCTATGAATGCCCTTCTTGCTTTTGTTATTGTTTTTAGTTCTCCTTGGACTCTGTTCTCAGGGTTGGTTGATTTGTTTGCAAAAGAGTGGGGCACAGCCCAAAAACACAGGGCTGGGAAATCAGAGGGGTGTGCCCGTTGGTGACTGTAAGAACATTCACTTCATCCTTCCTGGCCTCAGGATCCTCACCTGAAAAAAGGGGAGGGATAATCCCTGTCCTGCTTTCTGTCATAGAACCGATGTACAGAACAAATAAGAAACAGACAAGAAGGCTTTGAAAAGTGAAAAATGCTATCTATAATGGGAGGGATTCATCTTATGTTGTCAGAGAAGCCCTTTCCTCTTTCAGCAAGGCACATTAGATTCCAAGCAGCAAAAGAGCTAAACTCAACGTACTTGGTAAACAGGGTGTTTTGGGTACTGGTGAAGTTGAAGCTAATCCTTTCAGAATCTTCTTTTATTAATGTACCAGAGCAAACAAATGTGAGAAGGGTTTACTTACAAGCATTTGATACATTCCTACAAGATGTAGGGCTTGGTGTGGCTGATTTCTGCCATCTTTGTTTATTGTTATAGTTATTGTTTCTTCAGTTTCTCTTCTTCAGCAATTTGATTGGCAGGATCCAGGTGATGCACATTCACTTTTGCAAATATCAGCAGGACACAGTAGCTCTGCATAATGTCAGGAATCTTGTGTGACCTTTGTTCAATACCTGTTATGCCACGTGGACCCAGAGACAGCCTCTTCACTGAACAGATCAGAAACCAAGGCCTAGAGAGGCGAGGGCACAGGCCCAAAGTCACACAGCTGGTTAATGTGAGGCTTGACTTGGTAACCAGGTCTCTTGACTCCAAACTCCATTCTCTTTCCAGCAGCTCTGTGGACTCTTGCAATTTCTCTAAATTAGCTGACTGTGTATCAAAATCTTGTCATTCATAGGGGTTTATGTTTGTCAAAACTCATTGCACTGTAAACTTAAAATCTGTACACTAAAAAAAAAGCAAAAATGAGAAAATCTGTACAGTATATTGTTGTAAATTTAACACAATTTTTTTTTTTTTTTTTGGCCGCGCTGCGTGGCAGGCGGAATCTTAGTTCCCCAACCAGGGATCGAACCCGTGCCCCCCTTCAGTGGAATCGCAGAGTCTTAACAACTGGACCACCAGGGAGGTCTCAAACACAATTTTTAAAAATGATAAAATGGTATGGCGGAGTCCTATATCATGAGGGGATCAAAGTCTAAGGTCAGCGTTTATGGCAAAAAAAAAAAAAATGTATAATATAAAGGGCTCAAGAAAAGCCTTTAGAAAGGTAGCACATAGGAGCCAGCATGGTCTCTCAGACATGGTTTCTTTGGGCATTTTAACAGCCGACTGTTTCTTCAGAGGGTCCAGATTAGATGCTGACTGGCATATAGGGG
Organism: Stenella coeruleoalba; assembly: GCF_951394435.1. NCBI lineage: Eukaryota > Metazoa > Chordata > Mammalia > Artiodactyla > Delphinidae > Stenella > Stenella coeruleoalba. Next base: position 130,084,422 of record NC_137148.1, on the reverse strand, counting down.
TCAGGTTGTGAGAAAAAGAATGTGTCTCTACAATAGGGTGATATTCAGTGTGGTGAGATGCATACGTGGGAACCAAGTCTGCAAAGGGAATGACAGCTTGTAGTATCTCACCTTAGACACACACACACACACACAGGCGCTCGCATGCACGCACATGCAAACCTCCCCCCACCCACCCCAGCAGGTTCCTGGATCAGGTTAACAAAGGGCCTGAAGCCAGAGACAAAGATCTGAGGGTTCCTGGGACCCAGCGTGTGAGTGAAGTAGGGGAATTTCAGGGCCTCTGCCAGGGAGGGCTGAGGGGAAGAGGTTGGAACCAGGCTGGAAAGTTGGAACAATGGAAAACACCTCATTCAAGAGGAGAGGGCAGGGATGGGAACCAGAGAAGGAGGAGGAGATTAAAGGCTTGGAGGAGATCAAAGAGAGAGACACTGGGAAGTTCGGTTTTTGAGAAGGAGAAAGCAAGTATCAAGGGCTGACCTGCTGCAAAATCACAAAACTAGGAACTGTCCTTCGATAAGTAAATACCCTAAAATTTGGAGTGATGGGAGGCTCATCCAAAAGCAGAATATGTTTGATGAGATTAAATTTTATAAGCTTCCGAAAGGTTGTTAGTCATTTATACATAAAAAGGAAGATTCCACATTTCTCAGTATCAAAAGGGTTTGCTCTTTTGAGGATTTTAAGCATTCCCCCTAGGATTGTGTTAAAACAATACATATGGGGCTTCCCTGGTGGCGCAGTGGTTGAGAGTCCGCCTGCCGATGCAGGGGACACGGGTTCGGGCCCCGGTCCGGGAAGATCCCACATGCCGCAGAGCGGCTGGGCCCGTGAGCCATGGCTGCTGAGCCTGCGCGTCCGGAGCCTGTGCTCCGCAACGGGAGAGGCCACAGCAGTGAGAAGCCCGCGTACCACAAAAAAAAAAAAAAACAGTATATATGTTCACCTCATACCCATTATGATGGCTACTATCAAAAAAGAAAAAGAGGATGGTCACCTTATCTTTGATAAAGGAGGCAGGAATATACAGTGGAGAAAGGACAGCCTCTTCAATAAGTGGTGCTGGGAAAACTGGACAGGTACATGTAAAAGTATCAGATTAGATCACTCCCTAACACCATACACAAAAATAAGCTCAAAATGGATTAAAGACCTAAACGTAAGGCCAGAAACTATCAAACTCTTAGAGGAAAACATAGGCAGAACACTCTATGACATAAATCACAGCAAGATCCTTTTTGACCCACCTCCTAGAGAAATGGAAATAAAAACAAAAATAAACAAATGGGACCTAATGAAACTTCAAAGCTTTTGCACAGCAAAGGAAACCATAAATAAGACCAAAAGACAACCCTCAGAATGGGAGAAAATATTTGCAAATGAAGCAACTGACAAAGGATTAAATCTCCAAAATTTACAAGCAGCTCATGCACCTCAATAACAAAAAAACAAACAACCCAATCCAAAAATGGGCAGAAGGCCTAAATAGACATTTCTCCAAAGAAGATATACAGACTGCAAACAAACACATGAAAGAATGCTCAACATCATTAATCATTAGAGAAATGCAAATCAAAACTACAATGAGATATCATCTCACACCAGTCAGAATGGCCATCATCAAACCATCTAGAAACAATAAATGCTGGAGAGGGTGTGGAGAAAAGGGAACACTCTTGCACTGCTGGTGGGAATGTGAATTGGTACAGCCACTATGGAGAACAGTATGGAGGTTCCTTAAAAAACTACAAGTAGACACCATATGACCCAGCAATCCCACTACTGGGCATATACCCTGAGAAAACCATAATTCAAAAAGAGTCATGTACCAAAATGTTCACTGCAGCTCTATTTACAATAGCCTGGAGATGGAAACAAAAACCTAACTGTCCATCATTGGATGAATGGATAAAGAAGATGTGGCACATATATACAATGGAATATTACTCAGCCATAAAAAGAAAAGGAAATTGAGCTATTTGTAATGAGGTGGATGGACCTAGAGTCTGTCATACAGAGTGAAGTAAGTCAGAAAGAGAAAGACAAATACCATATGCTAACACGTATATATGGAATTTAAGAAAAGAAAAAAAAAGGTCATGAAGAACCCTGGGGTAAGACAGGAATAAAGACACAGACCTACTAGAGAATGGACTTCAGGACACGGGAGGGGGAAGGGTAAGCTGTGACAAAGTGAGAGAGAGGCATGGACATATATATACACTACCAAACGTAAGGTAGATAGCTAGTGGGAAGCAGCCGCATAGCACAGGGAGATCAGCTCGGTGCTTTGTGACCACCTAGCGGGTGGGATAGGGAGGGTGGGAGGGAGGGAGACGTAAGAGGGAAGAGATATGGGAACATATGTATGTGTATAACTGATTCACTTTGTTATAAAGCAGAAACTAACACACCATTGTAAAGCAATTATACTCCAATAAAGATGTAAAAAAAAAAAAAATGTGGAAAAAAAAAAAAGAAAAAGAGGGCTTCCCTGGTGGCACAGTGTTTGAGAGTCCGCCTGCCGATGCAGGGGACACGGGTTCGTGCCCCGGTCCGGGAGGATCCCACATGCCGCAGAGCGGCCGGGCCCGTGAGCCATGGCCACTGAGCCTGCGTGTCCGGAGCTTGTGCTCCACAACGGGAGGGGCCACAACAGTGAGAGAGGCCCATGTACTGCAAAAAAAGAAAAAATGAAAAAGAAAGTAAGTGTTGGAGAGGATGTGGAGAAATAGGAACCCTTGTACACTGCTGATGAGAATGTAAAATGATGCAACCACTATGGAAAACAGTATGTAGCTGCCTCAAAAAATTAAAAATAGAACTACTATATGGGGACTTCCCTGGTGGCACAGTGGTTAAGACTCTGCACTCCCAATGCAGGGGGCCCATGTTCGATAGTCAGGGAACTAGATCCCACATGCACGCCACAACTAAGAGTTCGCATGCCATACTAAGGAGCCTGAGCGCCGCAACTAATGAGCCCACGTGCTGCAACTAAGGAGCCAGCGAGCCTCAACTAAGGAGCCTACGAGCCACAACTAAGGAGCCCGCCTGCCGCAACTAAGACCCAGTGCAATCAAATAAATAAATAAATATTAAAAAAAAAAAAAGAACTGCTATATGATCCAGCAATCCCACTTTTGGGTATATATCCAAAGGAATGGAAAGCAGGGTCTTGTAGAGCTATTTGCATACCCACATTCACAGCAGCATTATTCATAATAGCCAAAAGGTAGAAACAGCAATAAAGTCCATCAGTGGAGGAATGGATAAACAAATGTGGTCCATACATGCAATGGAATACTATCCAGCCTTAAAATGGAAGGAAACTCTGCCACATGCTACAACATGGATGAAGCATGAGGACATTATGCTAAGTGAAATAAGCCAATCACAAAGCAACAGATACTGTATGATTCCACGTATATGGGGCATCTAAAATAGTCAAACTCAGAGAAACAGAAAGTAGAATGGTGGTTGCCAGGGGCTGGGGGAAGGGGGAAAGGAGAATTGTTTAGTGGGTACAGAGTTTCAGATTTGCAAGATGAAAAGCTCTGGAGATCTATTTTACAACAATGTGAATATACTTAACACTATTGAGCTGTACACTTTAAAATGGAAAATGTTATGTTAGGTGGCTTTTATTACAATAAGAAAAAAACCAGACAAAAACCCAGTACATTTGCCTGTAGACCTCCCTTTACTCATTGAAAAACAGCTGGCTATAAAACAGCTTGTTCAGTGTGATACTGTTTGTTTGAAATGTCCTTTTTTGTTTTAATACATGTAGGTCATCATCATGAGGATATACACCAAAAGATAAACAGTGGTTATTTCTGAGTACTGATTTTGTTCTTTTGGCCAATCTGTATTTTCTAACTTTTTTAAACAGAGCATTCTGTTACTTATTAAAAGAACAAAAAAAACTTCACCCCATTCCAGCCCCTGTCTTGATGTCCACAAAGTTTACAGAAGTTGAATTAGCATTTTTTAAAATTAATTAATTATTTTTTTTTTTTTGGCTGCGTTGGGTCTTCGTTGATGCGCGCAGGCTTTCTCTTGTTGCGGCGAGCCAGGGCTACTCTTCGTTGTGGTGGCTTCTCTTGTTGTGGAACATGGGCTCTAGGCACACAGGCTTCATTAGTTGTGGCACGTGGGCTCAGTAGTTGTGGCTCACGGGCTCTAGAGCGCAGGCTCAGTAGGTGTGGTGCACGGGTTTAGTTGCTCCGCAGTATGTGGGATCTTCCCGCACCAGGGCTCGAACCCGTGTCCCCAGCCTTGGCAGGCGGATTCTCAACCACTGCACCACCAGAGAAGTCCCTGAATTCGTATTTTTGAGTTTTATTTCATATATAATTAGAAATCACTGCTAATAATTATCTTTTTTTTTTTTTTTTTGCGGTACGCGGGCCTCTCACCACTGTGGTCTCTCCCACCGCAGAGCACAGGCTCCGAACGCACAGGCCCAGCGGCCACGGCTCACGGGCGCAGCCGCTCCGCGGCACGTGGGATCCTCCCGGACCGGGGCACGAACCCACGTCCCCCGCATCGGCAGGTGGACTCCCAACCACTGCGCCACCAGGGAAGCCCTAGTAATTATTTTTAAGATAATAATATTAATAGTAATATTTTCTATGTAGGGCAAGCTTAATCTGTGCCAGACACTTGTGCTTTTCATGAGTTATGTCACACAATAACCCTTTGAAGTAGGTACTATTATTAAACCCATTCTGCAGATGAGAAAACAGAGGTTAAGTGGCTGGTGCAAATTCATTTATAACTGTCAGAGATATGTTCAATCTCACAGCAGTCTGATTCCAAAGCCTGTGTTATTGACAGCCTGACTATTCCGCTAGACCCACATGATGTGCTTATCTGTCATCCAGCTTATGAGTGCCTTGTCAGCCACAAACATAGAATTTATGTGCCACTTAGACTGTTCAAACAATACCTTTCACTCTCCCACAGGTTATAGGATATTTGTTTCAAAGATAACACAAAGATCAACCTCCCTCCAGAAATCCCAAGCCATGTAACATTCCAGGTGGGTCCCGACAGAGCTAATGAGCCAATCTTGGGGACTCGGAGCGGTCTGGGACCCTGGTACTGTACCCAGGACTTTCCCCTTCTTCACCTATATACTAACTTCACTGCCCGCTACACCAATCAGGATACACACTCACTTCCTGGGACCAACTTCAACTGGAGGGGAGGGGAATGTGCGACAGGAAAGGCTGTCAAATGTGGCAACTGGCATAATACGATTTATCTCAAAAGAACATTTACAATTATGTAATTAGCACTTTGTATCCAGATATTTTCATCTCTAAGGATCTCTGGAAGTCTTACAGATAACTTAAATATATATCACATACATTGCTGGAGACGAAGTCTATAGTTTCAGAAGATAATTAAAACTCCTTCCCCTTTGGAATTAAGAGAATTGCCTATGGGAAGAATATTATGCCCACCAAACACGAATAGATCGAAACCCAGAAACTCTGAACACAGGGCTGGCAAGGATCTTGAAGAGGAATATGTCCAGGAAAGACAAATACATTTCTAATAAACATAATACCAATTTCAAATCTCCTGCTCATGGCAGGAATTATTAATCAACCATAGCACCCTTCCCCACTAAGCTTGGCCTTGTCCTCAGAATCTTTCTTAACACAGCACTCAAGGCAGCCGCCACCACCTAATCAGAGTTGAACCCTATTTGCCACGCAGGAAATTAGTCCACTGTCATCCCTCCAATGTGACAGACAGGGAACTGAAGTTCAGAGAGGTAAATTAACTTGCTCAAAGTTATATAGCTGGTAATACAAAGCTGAAGTTCCCAAATGTTTGGGGTTTTTTCTTAATCTCTTCCCCTGCTCTTCGCTCTGTTCAAAATATACTTGGATTTTATGCTTTGCACCAGATTTCTCTTTCTTGAATGAGCTGTTTAGGATGCCTCTTCCAAAGATTTGCTGAGTGACAATGGGCCTACTGTTTAACCCTTCCAGCGTCAAGTGCTTTCAAATTGAAAATGGAGATGGTAATCTGGGTTCAGATCCCTGCCTTCTTACTGGCAAACTGGGATACTCTTTTTTTTTTTTTTTTTGGGATACTCTTTTGAGAAATGTGAGTTGCTGCTGAAATTTATATGACTATAGGGAAAGGATCAGACATTTTGACAGCACCTTCTCTAGGTAAGGTACTGTGTTCTGCTGCAATGTGGTTTTGCCCTAGAAAGTGTAAAAATGAAGTAAGACACTGGCTGGCTATGGTGATCTGGCTATGTTATTTGGAAGACTACTTGGAAGGAGGTGGCATTTGAGTAAGATTTTGGAGATCAACAGGATTAAGTGTTTCTTTTGATTATAAAAGAGTACATGATATACAACTACTGGGAAAGACAGTATGTCAAGAGGAGAAAAATCACCCCCATTTCCTTTATAAACCATGTCAACATTTTGTTTTATTTTTCTCTTCTAATATCTTCTTTACTCCATGCATAGGTATTTATGTTTTTCCCTCCTTTCCTATGGTGGTTGTTAATCTATGCATACCACTTTATATTTTGATTTTTAAAAAGTTTTAATATACTGTGAGAGTGCTCCATAAGCCAATAATTCTACTCCTAAGAATAACCAACAGAAGTACATACATACATATGTTCACCAAAAGGCACGTGCCAGTAGTACTTTTCGTAATAGGGCCAAACTAGAAACAACCTGAATATCCACCAATAAAATAGATAAATAAACTGTAGTATGTTCACCAAATTGAAAACTACACAGTGATGAGAATAAACTATAGCTACACAAAGCAATGGGGATGGATCTCACAGATATAATTTTGAGCAAAAGAAGCCAGACACAAAAGAGAACACACGGTATGATCTATTGACATTAAGTGCAAAACCAGGCAAAACCTACCATGGTAGAAGAAGTCAGAAGAGTGCTTATCCTTGGGGGCATGGCTAGTGACTGGACTGGGGCATGGGGGCAGGCATCTGACTGTAGTTTACAAAGCATAATCAACTGGTGGAAATGTATCAAGCTGTAGGTTTATGACGTGTACTTTTCTACATATATGCTGTAAGTCAATAAAACATTAATTAATTAAGTAGTTGCAGGAAAATACATTCATTAGGCAGACAGGGCCAAGAACATCACTTTGGGCAGAGGGAACTGTACAGACTCAAGAGTGGGAAATGGAAAACATTCCAGATGACTCACGACGTTGGTATTACAATAGTTTGCATAAACAAACTACCTCAAAGCTTAGGGCTTGGGACTCCCCTGGCGGCGCAGTGGTTAAGAATCCACCTGCCAATGCAGGGGACACAGATTCGAGCCCTGGTCCGGGAAGATCCCACATACTGCGGAGCAACTAAGCCCGTGTGCCACAACTACTGAAGCCCACGCACCTAGAGCCTGTGCTCTGCAACAAGAGAAACCACCACAATGAGAGACCCGCGCACTGCAATGAAGAGTAGCCCCCGCAACTAGAAAAAGCCCACTTGCAGCAATGAAGGCCCAACGCAGCCAAAAATAGAATAAATAAATAAATGATTTGTTTATTTATTAAAAAACAAAAAAACAGGGCTTAAAAACAACGGCATTCATTTGCACATAATTCTGAGAGTTGGCAGTTTGGGCTGGGTTCAGCTAGAGAGTGCTGCTAGGATCATCTGGGTCGCTCATGCAGTTATAGTCATGGAGACTGACTGGGGCCGGATAGTCCAAATGGCCTTGCTGTTCACCCTTTTTGCCTGCCCTAGGAAAATGAATCTGGGCCCTTTAAATATCCTTTTCTTGGCATGCTGCTTAATTTTGTCAGTAGAGGGAACTGGAGAGACATTAAAGTAAGAAAGGTTTTTTGCTTCCTGGTTTCAGCGTGCAGGCTCACCAGGCTCCTGCGCTGCATGTGGGTCTCCCATGCCCAGCTCCTCCAAAAGATGGCTTCTCCAGCGTCAGGCTCCTGCAGTTCACAGCAGCCAGAGGCTTCCTGGGGAGTTCTTGTCAAGTGATTTTTGTAGCAAAGCGTCTCTGGGGAGACATTTCTCTATGAATGTTTCTTGGTAACTGAGATGGCACATTTCCAGCAACTTTCAGAGGATGATTTCTACCAAGTCCACTGGCGTGACATGGTACCACAGTGACTTCTCTACCATTCAGTGGGCACAGCCATGTCCTCTCCAACGAGATCTGGATCTCAGCCCTGGGGCACAGGGGGAGGCTCTTCCTCAGGTGCTCTCTGTCAGCTCTAGGGATAGTTGCTGCTCCTTATACCTGCTATTCCTATATCCTTTAGAGTTCTCTTTACTTCTTAGTAGCAAGTCCCTTGTTTCTCCAAACCTCCTGTTATAACGAATAATTATTTATATTAAACTTTCCCTGTTCAAATACTGTGTAGTTTCTCTGTCCTGGTTGGACCCAGACAGATCCATGCCTCACTCATCTATCTGGTGATTGGTGCTTGCTACTGGCTGTGCCTTGCTCCCCACATGTCTCCAGCAGGATAGGCTCAATTTTTTTTTTACATGGCAGCTGGACTCCAAAAGGGTTAATGCTGAAAATGCAAGGCCTCTTGAGGCCAAGGCTCAGACGTCCCATAATATCACTTCAACTGTTATCTATTAGTCAAAGTGAGCCATACGGCAAACCCAGATTCAAAGGAGAAAAAATAAACTCTATTTCTTGTGGCAAAGTCATACTACAAATGGGCATGGGTACAGGAATGGCAGGAACTGTTGCTCCCATCACTGCTAACAACTACCACAGACTCACTGCATCAGAAGCAGCAGAATACTTCCTGAAAGCAGATTCCTTGACTCTACTCTAGAGCTGCTAAATCCAAATATCTGGGGCAGAATATGAGAATGTAAAATGTTAACACTCCTCTCCCTATCCCAGCCTAGGTGATTCATACTCATATTAAAACTTAAGAACCATTCATCTATACTCACACAATATTGATACTCACTTGTCACTTTGAAGATATCTTTCTATTGCCTTCTGGCTTTCATAACTTCTGTTGAGAACCTGTCAGTATTATTGCTGCTGCCTTCAAAAATTTCCCCCTTATCTTTGGTTTTTAGAAGTTATAACATAGTAGGCCCTAGTTCAGTTTCTCTATATTTGTTTTGCTTGGGGTTGAAAGTGATTCTTAAATCTGTGGCTTAATGTCTTTCACCGGCTTTGGAAAATCATCGACCATCAAATACTGCTTCTGGTATCACTTCAATTCTCTTCAAGTCTCTCCCCTCCACCTCTACCTCCCCATTCTCCTTCTCCTTTCTTCCTTCATCCTTTTCTTCCTTCTTCTATTCCTTCTCTTCCTCTTCCTCCTCCTCTTTCTTCATCTTTTCCCTCTCTCCTTCTCTCTGCCTCCCTCCCAATGGGACTTCAATTATTTGTATTTAGACATTTTCACCAAGTTCCATATGGCTTGTATTACATGTGCTGTAGTTTAAATATTTTCTACTGATCTGTTTTTCAGTTCACTAATTTCATCTTTAGCTGTACTGTATACTGTAATCTTACATACATCTTTTGAGTTCTTAATTTCAGTTATTGTATTTCAGGCTTAGAATTTCCATTTGATTCTCCTTGATAGATTCTAGTTCTCTGCTGAAATTCTCCATCTTCTCATATAATGTCTTAAACATATTAATCACGTTTTATTTATTTATTTATTTTAATATTTATTTATTTGGCTGTGCCAGGTCTTAGTTGCGGCACACAGGATCTCCATTGCAGCAATGCAGGATCTTTTGTCGCAGCATGCAGGCTCTTCGTTGTGGCATGTGGGCTTCTCTCTAGTTGTGGTGCGCTGGCTCCAGAGCACGCAGGCTCAGTAGTTGCAGCATGTGGGCTCTCTAGTTGTGGCGCACGGGCTATAGAGCACGCAGGCTCAGTAGTTGCGGCACAGTCTTAGTTGCCCTGCAGCAAGTGGGATCTTATTTCCCCAACCACGGAACCCAAGTCCCTTGCATTGGAAGGCAGATTTTTAAACACTGGACCACCAGGGAATTCCCCTTAATCACATGTTTTAAAGTCCATGTCTTATAATGCCAATATCTGGATCTTCTGTGGGCCTATTTTGATTGTCTATTTTTTCCTCTTGGTTTTCAACCATTTGGTCTTGTCTACTGAGATGTCAGGTAAATTGTGATTGAATGCTAAATATTGCATATGAAAAAAATTATAGGAAAATTTGAGGCCCTTGATGGTATCATCTTCCTTCAGAGAGATTTGTACTTTTGCTTCTGGCAGGCATTTACACCTAAGTCATACAAAGGATATTTAACTGATTAGATGTTAGTCTTCAGTTCTGTTGGGGCTGGTCAATTTCTAATTGACTTCTACTCCTAGGGAGTAGCCCTTTGGGGGTTACATTTGAAAACTTGGAGTGTTTATTAGGGACACTCCTGCTTGGTAGACCTTGAAATCCAATTTTTATACCCCATCTTCATAACATCTCCAGAGGCTCTGCTCAGATTCTTAGCCATCTCTTGAGAAACAGCACACTGAAGGGCAAAGTGGCAGCTGGATATGGGGCTTACCTCTCTGCATTTCCCTTCCCCCTGGAATCTTTGCCCCTCAGGTCATTCTTGTTTTGGTAGTTCTCCAACATCTTCAAATACACATACATAGACACATTTATTTTGTTCAGCTATTTTAACAATTTCCAGTGAGAGGGTGTATCTTCAATCAGCTACCATAATTATTAGAAATAAAAGACTCTTGTTCACCTAACATTTATGTTATACTTTTCAGTGGGCTGGAACCATGCCTTATTCTTCTTTGCAGTGCCAAGTCCTCACTTGCTTTAAGTTCTTAAGAGACACTATTTGAATACATGGATAACAGTTTGTAAGTTGCTTTCAATTTCATAATTTTACACTGTAGGCAGAATTAGAATTACCTTTATATAATCCTAGATATTGGGCCCAGAGAAGACTTGCCCAAAGGTTCCCTGACTAAAGCCCATTAAGAAGTCACTGGCCTACCTGGGGCTTGACTCCAGATCCAGAAGAGGGCTTTTCCCCACTCTGCCATATTGCACTACAATACAATGGTCAAGAGCCTCATGGGCTTGGGTGTCAAGGAGACCTGAGTTTAAATCCCAGTTCTGTCATTTACCAACTGTGTGGTCTTGGAAAAGTTCCACGAACTTTTGGAGCTTTAGACTCTCATCTGGTAAAGTGGCGATGATAATAACAGGAAACACTCAAGATAGCACTGTTGAGAAGATGAAAGTGAGCCAATGTGTATAATAAGGTACTTGGCTGAATCACTGCATCTATAAATAGAGGTTATTTTTTAACGGAGGGTCGGCATGGTGAACAAGGTGCCTTATTTCCATGAGTTTCAGAGGTAGTGCGGCACCCAATGATGTCTTACTACCTTTCCCTCCCTCGGGTGTGGGGACTCTACTGCAGGATCATGGTTTTCTTCATGCAAAACACCCACCCCAAGTCCTGCTGATAATCTCACACCCATGAAGGCAAGGGTCGGGGTAGTCTTTACTTCTTTGGGATCTTCAGGACTCTACTGCCTGCTTCCCTCCTGCGAAAGGCCTCCCCTTTCGCAGACTGGGCCTCCCCTTTCCCGGCAGACTCGGGTGGTTGGAGACTCAGCACCCCTGATGTCAGGGAACTAGGACTGAAAGGCCCCAAATCTTTCTCTGCCACTAGTCCCCAAACATGTCCATATGGCAGAGCAGTTAAGAGCGCAGAATCCCGAGAAAGACAGACTCAGACTCAAATCTAAGTTCCACCCCTCCCTAGTTGTGGGATCTTGGCTAAGTCCCTTTATTTCCCTGACTCAGTTTCCTCATCTGTATAATGGAGCTGATAATAATACCTACTTAAAGAACTCTTTGAAAGATTAAGTGAGGCACAATAAAAAGTACCTCTTATTTTTTTCTCCTGTTATCCCCCCCTACCGCACCCAGAATATACAAGTTAGAAGGAAACAGTACAGCTAGAACTAGAACCTGTGTCTTCAGACTCCCCCTCTCCCCACCTTCGCCCACACCACCCCTAAAAGTACTTGTGCCTTGGAGTGAAGACAGTGCTTCCTGACTTTTCCCATCACAGTACATGATAACATTTGGATACCCGCTGGGCTAACCTAATGAGCCTGTTTGAGGCCTGCAGGTGACTGTCCCAATGGAGTTGGGGGCTCTGGCTACCCTGGGCTCCACCTGGGACCTGAGGGTGCTATATCTCCACTTGTAACCTGTCTCTGGGGACCTTTAGGTTAAGGTGTTGACAACCCATGGTAAGAGCCAGCATTGCATTGCCTAGAAGTGACACATTAAACCACTGTTGGTAAATCAGTCCTGGGCCAGTTATTCAGTCTCAAGGTAGGAGTTCAGAGGCCAGAGCTGAGGAGATGGAGACTGGGAAGAAAATCAGACATCAGCTCCAGTCCAGGCTCTGCCTCAAACTCGTATGGCCCTGGGCAAGTCATTGACCGTTTCTGGGCTTAACCTTTCTGTTTGAAGCAGAAAGGAGTTAGACTAGAGGAAACATCCATAGGGTCCCTTCTAGCTCTGACATTCTAAGAATCAGGGATTCTATGAATTCCCCATTGCTCAGCTGTATTCTGCTCCTGGTGACCTGGTTTTTGCCTCTGGTTTGGATAAGCATAGCAAATGGTCGACTCTCCCTGACTGGGCAAGGTGCTCCCAACTCTCTGCACCGTTACTGGCTGGTCTCTGAAAATAACCCCTGTCTGGCCCAGACAGAGGACAGAGCCACACCTGTCCCCTGCCCCTATCAGCAGAACTCCTTGGAGTCCTCTGCATGTGCCACTCCCCTGCCCATCACATCAGCCTCTGGTTTCCCGAATCCTCTAGTCTTCCCCAGCTCCCAGGGCTTGCACTATTGTCTGGGCTCAGGAAGAAGGCAGGGAAGCCTCCAGAAACACTGCAGCAGTTCCCCTGCAAGAGGAGGTGGGGATGCTAGAAAAGGGAGGGTGGGAGAGGCTGCAGGCAGATCCTGAGGAGTCTGGGTTGCCATGCTCTGGAGGCAGGACTTGGCCTTGTGTGCAGTGAGGAGACATCACAGGCCTTGAAGCAGAAGGACATGGTCAAAACTTACGGTCAGAATGTGTCTGGGCTCCGTGGAAGGCAGACTGGAGCAGAGAGAGAGACTGGGGGCTGTTAGAGAAATGCAGGCCAGAGATCATGACACAGCAGCAGGGACAACAAAGAGGAGGAATTGAGGAGGTCAACTAGCAGACGAGGTGACTGGCCGATTGGCTGTTCAGCCACAAATCTGACTGCATCAGTGTGCTCGGTGACTGGGGTTGTACTGTGTGGGAGAGAGGGTTTGTTGGTGTTGGGAAAAAGACCCCAAGGGAGAGTTGAGAAAAGGGTCTCAGGCTTAGAGACAAATGTATTAAAATCCTTTCAATAGTTCTTTGTGTTTCTTAAAACTTTCTCATTTTGCAAATACTGTATGATATCACTTATATGTGGAACCTAAAAAATACAACAAACTAGTGAATATAACAAAAAAGAGGACTTCCATGGTGGTGCAGTGGTTAAGAATCCGCCTGCCAAGGCAGGGGATGCGGGTTCGAGCCCGGGTCCAGGAAGGTCCCACATGCTGCGGAGCAACTAAGCCTGTGCGCCACAATTACTGACCCTGCGCTCTAGAGCCCTCGAGCCACAACTATGGAAGCCCGCATGCCTAGAGCCCGTGCTCTGCGACAAGAGAAACCACCGCAATGAGCAGCCGGTGCACCGCAATGAAGAGTAGCCCCCGCTCGCCGCAACTAGAGAAAGCCCGCGTGCAGCAACGAAGAACCAACGCAGCCAAAAATAAATAAATAAAATCTACATTTAAAAAAAAGAAAAAAAAAAGAAGCAGATTCACAGACATAGAGAACAAACCAGTGGTTACCAGTGGGGAGAGGGGAATGGGCAGGTAAGAGGTACAAACTTACCTCTTACAAAGAGGTATAAAATAAGCTACAAGCATATATTGTACAACACAGGGAATACAGCCAATATTTTATAATAACTATAAATGGAGTATAATCTTTAAAAATTGTGAATCACTATATTGTACACCTGTAACATATAACAGCAACTATACTTCAGTAAAAAAACAAAAAAAACCCCAAAACCTTTCCATTTCGTCCTCTCAATATCCATATATCGTTGTCTCCAAGAAGCTCCAGGTTGTGTCAGATCTAGGGCCCCGAATCAAGGTCTCCTGACTCTTGGTCCCGCACCTGGCCCCAGCCGACTGCTTCCTTGGAACAGAGGTAGCAGGAAGTTCACCCTGACCCAGCTGCTTCCCACCACCTCCTTGGACTCCACAGCCCGACCCTGCCACCACACGCCATGTGCCTCCAGCACCCTTCACTGCTCTAGGCCTTGGCTTTACTTTCTGTCACAGGAAGAGGCAGGCAGGGCTAAGTGAAGGTTTTTGACATTCAGACAGGAACAAGTGAACCCTTTTTTACAAAGGGGTCTCATATGAACCATAAAAATGAACTCAAATAAAAAAACCTGCTCAGGCAAGGCAGAGGTGGTGGATTCAGAGGCTGTTTGTCTAGTTGGACAGTGGTCCTCCTTTTCTCCATACGTTGGCAGCCTCTGAGACACTCCCCAACCCAAATCCCCAGTGTTCCATGGCCCACAGTTTGCAAACCACTGGACTAGCAGACTCCCGATTGAACATCCTAGAGCAAGGGAGTCTCAGCCTGGGACCACAGACAGAATTCAGGGTGTCTCTGAGTTTGCATGGGAAAACTTCCATCTTTATTTTCACTAACCTCTAACTCAAGTTAAGTACTTTGTTCCATTTGAATGTAGGCAATGACCACAGTAATTCTGATGGTTCCTGTGACTGTGAAGCCAAGAGAAATCACAGGTGTTTTTCTATCACATTACAGTTGTCATAGATCTTTTATGCTCATTATTACTCTAAAATTACAATGGTTATTATATCTGCTGCCCAATATCATTTTAAATGTATTAATGAAGTACATACCATATCATAAACAATTTTAAAACTATCTTGTTAACTATATTTCAGTATGATTGGTTTCCTCTGTAGTCCTATGTATTTTATTTTATGCATTTAAAAACACTCTGAGAAGGGGTCTGTATTGCCAGAGGAATCCATGGCATCAATAAGGTTAAGAACCTGTGTCCTAGGACTTCTCTTCCAGAACAGAGGGGGCTGGGGAGCTCGTTCCCAAAAGAGGGCATGTAGGACTCAGGATCCCAGGAGGCGACATGCACTCTCCGAGCCTGAGGAAAATGAGACAGGAAACTGGGGCAGGAGCAAAGGGACTCTAAGAAGTGGAGCAGAAGCCAACAGGTCATCTGGCAGGGCTCAGTCTAGTGGGACAGAACTGAATTCCTTAGCTCCAACCCCAGCCACGCTTCTTGGGGGAGACAGGACTCCTGGGTCCTCAGCTTGCTTCTGTCATTTTCCCTCCTATTCTCAGTTTCCTTCTCTGAATTAATATAGTGGAAGCAATAGTGGCTTGCAGGTCAAGAAAGATCCTGCTTCTGGATCTGACTTTTCCTTGTCTTGCTGAGTATTCCGGGTAAGTCATCTCCCCTTCCCAGCCCAGTTTTCGTATCTGTATAATTTCTGGCATAAGTACTGCTACAACCCCTTGTCATGCCCACAGTAGCTATTGCTGACAGATCTCAGTACATGACCATTCCATGCTCATATGTAGCTTCAGAAGCCTTTTCAATGTTCTACTGATTGACAGGAATCAGCAAACGAAGTAAAATATATTTGCTATTATTGGACTAGATGATCTACACATTTCCATCTCTACTATTCCATGGCTCTAAAGATCTGATCTCAGAAATATGAACAAGACACTAGATAGATGGGAAGACCTATAAAGCATGGCTATTTCTGAACCATGTGTGTGTATGTGTGTGTGTGTACGTGCGCGCATGTGTGTGTGTGTTTAACAGAGAAAGAGAGGACATTCTCAGCTGGGATGTAGATTTTCTCTCACGCACCCTATAGTGAAAATGGGGTCAGAAGAAGATACTCAGATTTTGAAATCTCAATCTGGCTTTCTGGAACAGGTAAACAGAGGCACATGGAAGTCAGACTCTTTGATCACAGTGTTAGGAATGGGCACCACACCAGGAATGGTGCCACCAGGCCCTACCTCTTGCCAAATGTCCTGTCACCAGGGACATCACACATGTAGTGCAGTGGAATGATGGTGACAAAGAGCAAATAACACCAGCCGCTCCTGGAGTAATGTACACAGACTCAGATCCTGCACAGCCAGGTCACCAAAATGTGGATGTGCTGGAGACTTAGGGCTTTTCCCCCAAGCAGCACAGAAAGCCACTTAGGATGTTATTTCAGAGGGTTACCTAGCCCAGGTTACAGCTACAGCCCAGATAGATGCCATTACTTATTTGAAGTCATAGCCAGTTCAAGTGCTAGGACCAGAACCCAGATAGCCACAGGCCCGTGGGGCCAGGCTGGTACCATAAACGGGAAAGTGGATTGGATGGAAGAGTAGGGAGTGGTGAGGACTGTGGCAAACTAGAGGTCACACGCCCTGTTTAAAGGCAGCTGCTGGTCATCAGTTCTAGTTGACTGCTGGCTATGAGAATGTGGACCCATAGTGCCACGTCTTCCTTCTGATCTTTAAAGAGAAATCAGAACCTAGATTTTTATGTTAAATAGCTGCATTTTCAAAGGTTGGCATCTAAATTTTTTAAATGTTACAACGAAACAAAACACTGTGTAAGCCAAACAAAATGCACCTGGGAACTTTAGTATTTGGCCTGATTTGCAACTACCAGTGGAATGGGTAAAAGACCAGGCTCTGGATGTAGACGTATAAAGAGCTGAATCACAGTTCTGCCACTTGTTAGCTGAGCAATCTTATTCAAGATTTGTAGCCTCGGGACTTCCCTGGTGGTCCAGTGGTTAAGAATTCGCCTTCCAATGCAGGGGATGCAGGTTCGATCCCTGGTAGAAGAACTAAGATCCCACATGCCACGGGGCAACTAAGCCTGTGCACCACAACTACTGAGCACGCAGGCCACGACTAGGGAGCCTGCGTGCCACAACTACTGAGCCTGCATACCACATGTAGAGAGAAGCCAGTGCACCGCAATTAAGGCCCGATGCAGCCAAAACAAACAAACAAAAAGATTTGTAGCCTCTCTGAGCCTCAGTGTTCTCATCTGTAAAATGGGAATAATAAAAGGGGCTATTGTGAGGATTAAATGAGGTAATGAGTTTAAAACACCTAGCACAATCATTAGCTCACAAGAGGCACCCCATAAATGTAGCTCCTCCAAAGTGCCTCTAAACTTCATGGTGATTGGAGAAAACCTCAAAGCCCTCACTGCACTGCAGTCCCTCCACCTCATACTTGTTTTTCTGCAAGGTCTGAGTGCTCAGTGCCCATGGAACTCTAACTCAGACACCCAAGGCCCTCAAACATGCACACACACAGCCTGCACGCACCCTGGGGAGGGTTTTGAGATGCCATGGCTAGTTACCAAGGAAAGATGTTTAGAAGACTTCCCTGGGGTACAGCTGCAACCTTCTTGTGTTGGATAGAAGCGACTCCTGCCCAGAGCAGGCGGCTGGCTAACATGACCTCTGGGGGCCTTCACACTCTTAGAATTTTTCAACTTGAATTTTGTTAGCTCGTGTGCACACACACTCACACTCTCACACACCTTCTGCCCAAAGCCTGGACAAGAGGGGCTCCCTTTCCCTTTCCCGGAAAGCTTCTATTCCAGCTCTCACTCCACCTCATCCTCCTGCAGCCTCGCTGGGAGGGGAGACACTGTCATGACCCCTGAACTTCATTCCCTGTGATTGATGTGCTCAGCAGGGAGCTGCAGGAGAGGGGATAACAGGGTGAGGAGGCTCAAATGACCAAACAGAAGGGGCTAGGACCTTGGCTGGGCCCCCAAAGCAAGGAGCAGCAATAGCCCCATGCACTCGGGGGAATTTACTGGTTCCAAGCACTTGCTTCTCCAGCATCTCCCTGGAGCCTCCTTCTGCCCCAGGAGGTGACAAGGGTGTGAGGGGCCCCAGATGGGGAAACTGACCGCAGTGTCTTGCCCTGAATCAGTTTATCTGGCCCACTTGAATCTCCAAGGGTCAGGAGCCCTCTGGATCTGGGCATCTCTAGTGGAACATATATGTGGGTGCTGAGTCCCTATCCTAAGTTAAACCCCAACTTATCAACAACGATGTCAGCCAGGACTTGTGACATTCCCCCCATGCCATTTTAGAGTTTAGAAGAGACTGAAGCGTAGAAAAGCACAGTGACTTACACCCAAGGTCACCAGTAAGTCTCCCAGCCTGCATTTGAACCCAACATTGCCTAACTCCGAAGTGCACGTTCTAACCACATATCATACTGCCTCACGTACTAGGACCACATTCCAGGCCTCGGTTTCAGTTCCAGAAGTCATTAGAAAATACCATTACTCAATGAGCTGTTCCGCACTGCGTTTTGTTTATGAGTCTACGTTTCAAAAAATCCCAATAAACGGTACTTTTAAAAAGGAAAAGAAACAACAAGCAGTCACCATTCCCTCATCACTGAAATAATTCTTTATCATGGACGTCACATTTTACAAAACATCCATTACTCTATTGCATCCATTCTAAAATGCATGTTTGTGGTTCCTTTAATCTCTGAATTTTGGATGCATTTTAAAGACTGAAATTTAAGCTTCCATGAAATACACAATATTATTTGGCTCTAAGAATAATGCTGGTAGGTGAACATTGCCAAGATTATAATCCCCATTTTACAGCTGGGAAAACTGAGGTTCAAAGAGGTTAGGAGACTAGCCTGAGGCCACAGAGCTAGTCAATGCAGATTAGCCCTCTTTCCTGATTCCCCGCACAAGGCACAAGCTGTGTCCACCGTACACTCCTGGCTTTCAGGCCCTGCGCTCACAGTAACTTGTTCCCATCACCTCCTCCACCTCCCCACCCCCACCCCCACCCCGGGCTACCCACCAGCAGAGGCCTGAGGGAGACGTCAGTTCCCCAACCCAGGGTTCCCCAGCCTCACTCAGAGCTGGGGAATGAACCCAGTGTGCGGACACCTGGGAACAGTCCAACCCCACACAGGAAGTTTTCAGGCCAAAGGATCCCACTTTCAAGAATGCATCCCATGTGGCAGGCAGCATTGTAGAGATCAAAGCTGGGCTTGGGGTGTGAAGTCAGTATTTCTGCCTGGTACCCTCACACACCATGCAAGCTAGATCTAGGGGCTTCTCACCTAGGGTCCCCGTTCTCTGGAACTACTTGCCATGCCCTATTTCTCCTATTTCAAGAGGCCAAATGAAAATCAAAGATTGCTTCTAGATAAGATCGCACAGACTAAAACACCACATTTCTTTGCTATCGTTAAACTTACATCAGCTCAGTGGTAATGCCAGGGTTTGTTCCTGCTGACCAGAAAACACTGATTGATTGTGATAGGGCCCCAATTAACATACAAGGGGAAAAACCAATTAACGACTTATGTAACAGGTACTGCTTGGCAGACAAAAATCTTTCAAAACAAAGAGTGTGACAGGCGAAAGTAATACAAGGGGCAAGCTGACGTGGAAGTGTGAGCTCCTCATTTTCCCAGATGGCACATGTGAGGTTGGGAGAGCTGGAGTGACTTGCTCAAGGTCACAGAGCAGGGCTGGAACTGGCACCCAAGGTTTCTGCCCCTCAGGAGAGGCATCTTCCCACCCCACCCTTCTGGGATGAGGTTCGAGAAGGCCAGAGCATCAGGACTCACCAGGGTTGCTGAAGGGGATCAGGACAGGGAAATGGCTTCTCCCTGGCACCTGTGGGCTCCTTCCTGGCCGGCGGCTGCCAAGGCCACGCTGTCTTTCCTCCCCAGGTGTCTGCCGAGGCAGCTAGGCGTGGGAGGCTCCTGGAAAGCCTGCTCTGGGCAAGGCAAGGGAGGCCTCCCTGAAGAAAGCACCCTCCAGGACGTGGAGTGACCAGGCCTGGGGTCACAGCGTGGCCATAGAGGGCTTCGCTACATCTAGCTTGCACAGCTGCCTCCTGGCATCTGCCTGGGAGCTCTCCAGATCGCAGGGCTGGTTTTCCTGCCAACTGCCGGGTGCCTTTAAGAGAAGGACAGCAGTTCATTGGCTGAGCAAGGCTGCCCCTACCTCTTTACCTGAGCAGGTGAGAGCTGCTAGGCTAGGGGCAGACCAGGGAGTAAACAGACTGTGGCAACCAGCTGGCTCGCCCCTCCTCCACAGCCCTGGTCCTGGGCTTCCTTCCCCTCCCCAGCCCCCAACTCCGGGAATTAAATGGGAGTAAAGAAAGGGCAAAACATTCTGCAAAATGCTTAGTATTGTTCAGTTTAGGAAGCTTCATTATTTCACAGTCACCCTAGACCAGAGTTGACAGTAAGCCTTCTCTTTCAGATGGAAAAATCGTGCTGGGAGAGGTAAAGGGCTTGTTGAGTTTGCCTGGCTATTCAAAGGAAAGTTGATGGAGTAGGATGGTGTGAGGACCCAAACCTGAATCCCCTGCTTTTGACATCCCATACAGTGCTCTAGACCACACCACTGCCTTCTCTGTGAAACCTTTGGCAAGTCACTCACTGCCTCAGTTTCCACATCTGTAAAATGGCAAAGTCATGCTTGTGTGTAAGTTCACACTCACTGTATTGTATATTGTATTACACTCACACTTAGAGCTAAACAGGACTTTGGAGATTCTCTAAGCCAACTATTCATTTACCAGGAATTCACTGATTCAATAGGCATCACTATTCAGCAACTATTTTGCGCCTGCCTGGCCTGTTTTAGGGCCTAGGGGTACATCAGTGAACAAGAAAGTCAAGGATCCTACTCCTATTGAGCTTGCATTCTAGAAAGAGGGGAGCTAGACCTAAACAAGTAAACAGATCAGATAGGTAACAGTCCCCTGAAGAAAGGAAACAGGCGATACGATCAAGTAATGGCTGTTGCTATTGTACATTATGTGGGCAGAGAGGCTCTCTCTGAGGAGGTGATATTGAAGGTGAGACTTGAGTAATGACAAGGAACCAATCACTGGAAGAGCTGGATAGAGAGTGTTCCAGACACAGGGAACTACAAGTGCAAAGGCCCTGAGCAGGTGTGTTTGGAGAACAGAAAGAAAACTGCTATGGCGAGAGTAAAGTCCAATCCCTGCCCCCCTTTTTTAATAGATAAGGAAATGATTCAGAGGGATGACTTGATTGCCCCAAAGCCCCTCCTGCAAATATCTCCTTCCTCTCTTTATCCTCATGTATTAGGGAGGGAAACTGAAGCCTGGAGCTTACCAGCATACGTGGGTTACCAACCCAACAATCATCTCACCAGCCTACATTGCTATAACCTCCTGTTTCTCCATTCTCTAGACACTTAAAAGGGTAAAAACTATGATTTTAAGAGTTGATCACACTGAAGAACAAAATCCTGACCAACAGAATACAGTATTAAAAATTCCAGCAGTGGACTTCCCTGGTGGTGCAGTCGTTGAGAGTCCGCCTGCCGATGCAGGGGACACGGGTTCGTGCCCCGGTCCAGGAGGATCCTACATGCCGCAGAGCGGCTGGACCCGTGAACCATGGCCGCTGAGCCTGCGCGTCCGGAGCCTCTGCTCCGCAACGGGAGAGGCCACAACAGTGAGAGGCCCGCGTACCGCAAAAAAAAAAAAAAAAAAAAAAAAATTCCAGCAGTAATGCAAACTGCCACACAGTTATATGGGGTCAGCACAGACCCTTCCTGCTGAGGTCCTCTCCTGTTTCATTTTCAGAATTTTTCACTCTGGTGTTTATAAAGGGCTGCCGGTTTTCAGTCATCGTATTGTTAGCGGCAGCACTGCAATTGTTATTCTGGGACTGTCGGCTAGGTAATGGGGGATGAAGCAAATGAGTTCTGATGCTGCTGGTGTTGAGAACCAGGACTTGGTTCCAGAGAAAGGAGATACATATGAAGGATGAAAGGGGTTCCGTGAAAATCTTATGATTCTGGGTTTAAAATGGAAGTTTCAGTGTGAATTTTTGATGCAGCTGACCTGAAAACAGACACATATTCCCTAGCGCTGCCTACTGTTTTCAGGTCTAGAAACAATGAGCGACACTTTAGAAAGCAACTTCATTGTCCAGACTGTAGTCTCTAAATACTATTTCACACTAAAAGGAACCAGGCTCCTCAATAAACAAACAAACAAACAAATAAACAGCTGATACCAGCTTTAGGACAGAAGATGCACAATATGTACTTAGACTATCTTTTAATGCCAGAAATCAAGGAAGCTAGTTATGGCAAAGAGACTCAGCGGGCAACCGAAGCGTCTCGGTTGGCCAAAGTCAGGACAATTTGAGCATCAGTAAAGAAAATAACTGCAATCAGTTGAAGAACATCAAATATATTTTAATCCACGGGTCTACAATGATATATTAAAAATAAAAACTTCAGTGATCATCTTCAGAAGATATTAAGAAATCAATTCATTATTTTGAAAACTAGTAAATAAAGGGAAACAATTAAGCACTTGTTCTGTCTTTCCTGTAAGAACTGTGCCTCAGGCAACCAAATAGTAAAGGAGAGGAAGCTGCTCTTTCCATAAGCATTCCAACAAATAAAATGAAAAAGGAATGAAGAAGGATTGACTTGGGACATCATCACTTGTTATGAATTAGCTGATCTAACTGAAAATATTACAAAAACAGAAACAACTTGACATAATGGGCCTTTTGATGGAATCAATACCACCTTCTATGAAGAAATCATGCCTCCAAAATCAAGCAGGAGTCTGGCCAAGACTTTAGACGCAGGGGTTGACAAACTTTCTCTCTAAAGGGCCAGGTAACAAATATTTTAAACTTTACAGGTTATATAGCTCTAATCTCTGTTGCAACTATTCAGCTCTGCTGTTGAATAGTACAAATACCAGGCATAGACAATAACTAAACAAATGGGCATGGCTGTGTTCCAACAAAACTCTGTTTACAAAACAGAGTAGGGGCTAGATATGACCCATGGGCTATAGCTTGTTAACCCCTGTTCTTGACCTGACTACCAGCTTACAGGAAATACAGGGACTGCGGAACACATGAAATGACACCCCAAGGATGCATTTAGCAAAAGCTAATCTAGGAAGAAGTCTAACAGGAAAATCAATCTGATTTCTTTAACAAATAAATGTCAAGATACTAAAAAAGAGAGACAGAGGTTTAACGTATACATTAAAAGAAACTTAGCAAATATTAACCAAACACAATGTATGGACCTTGGGACTTCCCTGGTGGTACAGCGGTTAAGACTCTGCACTTCCACCACAGGGGGCGCGGGTTCAATCCCTGGTCGGGAAACTAAGATCCCACATGCCACACAGTGTGGCCAAAAAATTAAAAAAAAATAATAAAAATGTATGGACCTTGTTTGAATCCCAATTCAAACAAATATAAAAAAAAGTGTCATTGGACTCAAATATTTGATAATATTAAGGAATTGTTGACATTTGGTGCTGTTTGATGATGTACTGTGGTTGTGTTTAAAAAGGGGAGGTCTTATCTTTTAGAGATGTTGCTGAAATATTTACAGATGAAATGGTATGACATTTGGGATTCAGTTAAAAATAATGGGTGGTAGAATAGAAAGGGAACAAAATTGATAAGGAGTTATTAATTGTTGAAGGTAAATAATAGGTACAGTAGAAGTTCATTGTACTATTCTTTCTACTATTGTGTAAATACTTGAAATTTTCCACTATGAAAAGTTAAAATATATTTATGCCACTTCACACTCAGCCAACTGACAAAATTTTTAAAATCTGACAAACTCCAGTTTTGGAAGGATATGGGGAAAGGGTAGCTCTTACACATGGTGGGAATGGAAATTCCTATGACAACTTTTGAGAGGGATTTGTGTACACCCCACGACCCAAAAACTCCACATCTGGATATACACTAAGTGACACTTTAGTCCATTAAGAGACATGCAGGATAGTAAAAAGAGAGAGACATACAGGAACATTTTTTTTTTTTTTAAGAAGAAAAATTTTATTTCAAACAGATTCAGTGGGATGTGTGCTACAGCAAAGGCTGGTTGTAGCAGTTTCCTTTCAAACCTGCACTGATGTATAAATTAGACATTATTTGGGAATGATTAGTTTCTGGTAAAATGTAGATTCAATCCAACATTATGCCAACATTATGCCATTTTTACATTTATTGTAGACCCTATTTTAGAGGTTAACTTTTCATCACTAAAAAATGAGAATAACCTTACAGCTACTCCTAAGGTAATGAGCTGTGAAATTAATTCCTCACTATTGCTTTGAAAATATACCCCTAGGTGAAGAGAAATTCCGACTTCATCCAAATCTGTTATTTAATTCTTCAGTCATCACCTACTGTTGGCTTGACTGTCACTCCTCTTCTTATTTGACCCCAACCAATTAAACACCAGTGTTTCTCAACTCTTCGGCTAAAGGCAATTTTTTCTCCTACTTCTGTGCACACAGGATTAGTCAAAACGATTTTGCCCAAATCAGCCGTGACCGCGCTAACTC
Source organism: Stenella coeruleoalba (assembly GCF_951394435.1). Lineage (NCBI taxonomy): Eukaryota > Metazoa > Chordata > Mammalia > Artiodactyla > Delphinidae > Stenella > Stenella coeruleoalba. Next base: position 130,059,863 of record NC_137148.1, on the reverse strand, counting down.
TTCCTCCTGTCGACAGGGATCCTAGGTTCACCATAAGCACTTCATTCTTAGGCAGCTTTTGCACTTTTGCTGCTTTCTTGTCTCCTTCAGTGAGTGCACCTAGAAGCCGTCTAAGCCGGAAATAGGAAATTTCCAATTCTGTGACGATCTCAGGTAAAGCTCCAACTGCACCAAGCACCTGCCCCACCATTCTGTCAGCCCGGCGCAAAGTGGGGCCAGTTTCTGTTCCCACTCCAGTAAGACCTCCTGGAGCAGCATACTGAAGATCATTATGCTCTGCGAAAAGTGATACAATTTTGGAAAAGATGGGTTTACACATGAGCTTTCCTTCACTATCTTTGGAAACAATACCAGGTCTGACTTCTATCTCCTGGCCCACCTTTAATACTCCTTTTAGAATACTACCACCAGCTACACCCCCCTTAAGGTCATCAACTTCACAGCCAGGTTTGTTGACATCAAAGGATCTAACAACAGTAAGTCGGGGTTCTGAAGTAAAGTCTCTTGGGGGTACTGGAATTTTCTTTACTAGGTACTCGCAGACAACTTCAATATCGTATTTTAGCTGAGCAGAAATTGGAGTAATAGGAGCTCCTTCTGCTACTGTACCTTGTACAAATGCAAGGATCTGTTCATACTGTTCTTTTAGCCTGGCTTTCTTTTACCAAATCAATTTTATTTTGTATAATCAAAATATGCTTCCGTTTCATGATTTCTATAGCAGCCAGGTATTTGAAAGTCTGAGGCTGAGGACAAGACTCGTTCCCAGCTATCAACAGGAGAGCTGCTTCCATCACTGCGGCACTGTTCAGCATAATAGCCATCAAAATATCGTGGCCAGGACAGTCAACAAAGGAAACATGTCTGACTAATTTGAAGTTCCCTTTGGTCCCTGGAATATCTGTAGGACACTCATCAGGTGTACTACTTCCACAGGATCTATAACATTCTGGCCAAGGAAAACTTGGGTCGTCAAGTTTATAAATCTTAGCATTAGCATAGCCAAGTTTGATTGTAATGTTTCTTTCTAGTTCATTTTTGAACCTGACAGTGTGAACTCCAGAAACAGCTTTTACAACCGTAGATTGCCCATGAGCTACATGACCAATTGTACCTATATTGATTGTGGCCTGTCTGCTGATAACTTCATGTGAAAGTGACGTCAACTTGGTAACATCCAAAGTGTTGAGATCTTGCCGAGAAAGGTGCGGCTGCCCTAAAGTCACACCAGCCTCGCACCCCGCCATCTTGTCTGGAGAGGAAGGAAGGCGTCTGGGTGGCTGCCTGACCATTCGCAAGCCCCCTTGTGCAGGGCGGGGCAGGGGAGGCGGGAGGGCCAACTAGGGCCCAGGCCTGGGAGAAGAGGATGGCCGGTGCAGCGGAGGCCTCACTGCTTGGACTTTTCTCCCCATGGATTTGTACAGTGCCTGCCGGCAGAATGACCGTGTGGCAGGCTGACCGCGTGGCAGAGTTCCACTTTGCAACGACAGCGGACGGATCCCCCTGGCGGCAGGCCCCACCTCCCTGGGCCAGTAACATTTTTTTTTAATACGAAAAATGGAAAACAATCAAAATGGATAAATTATGCTATCTTTGGATGGGGGAGGCTATGAAATGCAGAGATTTGGAAATGGCAACTACTTGTGGAGCTAAGAGCTGGAGCCCCATCAGGATAGATTTAGCTCAACAGACGTGGACTTAGACCCACTCTGGGCCAGGCCCTCTGCTAGGTGCTGGGGATACATAAGTGATATCCTTCAAGGGGTTCAAAGTCTAGATATCAGAGACGGAGGGGGCCTAACACATCATCTAGCTCAACCTATCCATTTCACAGATGTGGAAAATGAGGCCCAGAAAAGTTAACCGACTTGCCAAGGGCACACCGTTGGTTCATGGAGGAACCAGGAATTGAGCCAGGTCTCTGATGCTCAGAGAATCAAGAGATCTTGGAGCCACGCATTCTTAAGTTGAATCCTGGCTCTGTAACTCACTAGCTGTGACCTTGGCCAAGTTATTTAATGTCTCTCTCCTCAGAAGGATAATAATACCTATTCACGGCTTGATGTGAGGATTAAATGAAATGATATACATAAAGCCCTTGCCTCAGTGACTGAAAAGCAATAAGACCTTGGGGCTTCCCTGGTGGCGCAGTGGTTGAGAGTCCGCCTGCCGATGCAGGGGACGTGGGTTCGTGCCCTGGTCCGGGAAGATCCCACATGTCGCGGAGCGGCTGGGCCCGTGAGCCATGGCCGCTGAGCCTGCGCGTCCAGAGCCTGTGCTCCGCAACGGGAGAGGCCACAACAGTGAGAGGCCCCCGTGTACCGCAAACAAACAAACAAACAAAAATAAGACCTTAATGGATTGGTTATGTACTTGTATTATTATTGATATAAAGTAAGGCCTTAGCGAAGCGACAAAATGCTACATTCTACGTTATTCTCCAAATAGTTAATGTCATACTTCTTAGAGCCAGGATGGTCAAGGCTCTGTACCAAGTTGAAGGCTTGTCCCAGGAGTTAGCTGCTTTCTATTCCAGGCTCCACCCCAAGCAGCCACATGTAAGAGAATCCTCACCACCCTCCCACTCTGCTGACTGTCTGCTCTCTGAGGGCCATGCTGACACGACAGGGTAGCACAGCTTTGTAATCTCTGTGGATCCTCCTCCACTACCCTGAGCCTCAGCTACCTATAAAATGAGAATAATAGCAGAACTTATCACATGGGGTTGTTGTGAGGATTAAATGAACTAATGCCTAGCATATAGTAAGCCCTCAACTTATGAGATACAAGACACCTGTCCCAGGGCATCAGGCTTGGGAGATACAAAAAAGAATCAGCTGCATTCCCCACCCTCTAAGTGCTCCAGTCCAGGGAGGATACAGTCAGAGGCCACTCCCTTCCCATTTCTCCCCACCCTGTCACATTTCAGGCCTGGATTAGGGCCCAGGGGGCCAAGTGATTCTGGCTGCTTTGCGGGAGGCTAGCTCTAAAAAGGACTGAGCCAAACCTCCTGTGTCTGAAACCACCCACATGCTCACCTCTGCTGCTGAGAACCCAGCTCTGCAGAATCGCTGACTGTCTCCGGCTATTGGAGCCAAAGCATCTTATGCTCTGAATAATAAAGCCATCCAGAAAGTTCCCCGTGGCGAGCTGGGAACACACTCCAGTTCATACCCTTGGGGCCAGGCAGCCAGAAATATCACCAAAGGCCTGCCATCAAAGCCAAGCTCCTGTCCTCAGCAGGCTGGAGCCACAAGGCCCAGGGAGTTTCAATCCCCAGTCCCTTCCCTTTCCTGATGCCTTCTTCTCCCAATGAGACCATGTGTATTTTTCACCCAAGACCCTATTTTTACAGAGCATCATAAAACATTCTCAATAAGCTCAGTGACCATTTGTCCCAATTTTTCCAACCCTTGAGAGCAAAAGTCACTGAGGGTCACAGAAAGACATAGTAAGACCAATATGAGGCCAATGGAACTAGTCAAATATATTTGGTTCACCTGTGGAAGCAGGCATGGCATTGTTCTTTCAAGTGGATGTCAAAGCTGTAAACTTGCAGCTTCTCAGAGAGCTGGTCAGATGGTGTATTTGTTGTGCATGGCAAGATCCTTGTGGGCAGGGGCTGAGCCTTGTTCCCCTCTCTGTCCAGCACTCAGCAGCAAACACAGTGCCTAGCACTGAGCAGTCAATCCAAACACACCTGTCAAATGAATAAAGTTGCTTAGTTAGTCCGCCAATGGGTTTAAGATGCTTCTATTGCACATTCTCATATCAGCCTGAACTTTTCCTTCTCCTTGCTTACCCTACTTGTAATTAAATGATTCCATGTGCAATTATTTGTTTAATACATGCCTCCTTGACAAGACTGTCAGCTCCCTGGAGGCAGAGACTGCCCCCAGTTTTGTTCAACATTTGTATCCTCAGTGCTGAGAACGGGATCTGGCATATAGCTGGCACTCAATCAATGTTTGTTGAATAAATAAATGAACAAAGATGGCAAAGACGGCCACGGTCAGTGAGTCGATCCACCCACTAATTTTTTGTTTGTTCTGTTTTGTTTTGATTTTACTGGAGTATAGTTGATTTACAGTGTTGTGTTAGTTTCAGGTGTACAGCAAAGTGATTCAGTTATACATGTACATATAGTCATTCTTTTTTAGATTCTTTTCTCATATAGGCCACCGCTGTGCTGTGGCACTGAGCTTCACTCCCAGGTCAAAGGAAGCTGGCCTAAGGTTTTTTACTTCAAGATGCTGACAGTGCTACGGGAAAGTGTGGGGATACGGGTTTGTTAACACCCAGGCTCAGCTGTTCTTAGAAACAATCTGCCTCCTAGAAAGTCTATCCATTTACGAAAGAGCACAATGGAGTGGGAAGCAGGCTCATTTGCTGGTTAACCGGGGCCTTCCCTTTGCCTCTAGTTGGTGATTTGGGACATTTGGCCTGGGGATGGATGGACCAGATTTCAGCCTGGAGTTAGTAATGGAATCTACTTTGTAGAGTTGTTATAGGAGAAAATGAGTATATAGGTGTGTAAATATTTACCACAGGACCCGACAGTGGCACTACTGCTCAGTAATGGTATCTAGAGTTGTTGTTGCTACCAATACTCTGCCTTCTAAGGCTGCCCTTGGATGAAGGATGCCATCACCTGGATGAAGATCTTCAGGATGGAAGTCTGGGGCTGGGCTTCTCCAAGGCATCTCCCAGGGACAACCTGGACAGACTGCAGGGAAGGAGTGAATCAGCTATGTGACAGAGACAATACTCCAACTGACTTGGGCAAAAGTTGGCCCACACTTCCCTTAAGTCCAGAGTGTAGAACTGCCTTGTGCACAGCTGGATCCAGGAGCTCAAGTAATATCACCAGGACGTTTCTTCCTTGCCTCTATCTGCTGCTGTCCACCTTGCAGCCTTCTGTGTCTCAGAGAGGCTGCCCGAGGTGGCTTACATCCCGCCCTCTCAGCTACCAGAGAAAAGAGAAAGTCTCCCTTTCCTGAAGTTCAGACCAGACCTCCAGAATCGAGTCTCATTGGCTGTAACTGAGTCACATGACCACTCCCGAACCAATCATTGTGGCCAGGGGATGCGAGCCTCTGATTGGCAGAGCTGAGTCACATGCCGACCTCTAGGCTATGGGCTGGAGTCAGCTGCACAGATGGGGAGGGAATGAACCGGAACAATTTAACAATTACTGTTGCCAGAGAGGGGAGAATGTTGCTGGGTCAGCAAAACAAATATCCCCTGCAGATTACAAACCTCTCTGCAGGTCAAGTGGCAAGGGCAATGTCACAGTGAGACCAAACAAACATCAGTTCCAACAGACAAATAAAGTGGTAGGATCTGGAGGGATTCCCAGAGGACAATGGGGCATTTACTCAGCAATCTGCCAAGAGACCTGTTCTATAGGACCAAGATTAGGGCGAGGCAAATGAGGCACCTGCCTCAGGCACCAAGTTAAGGGAAACGCAAAAAAACTTAGTAACCTAGATAAATAATACTTGAATACAATATTTTATTATTAAAAAATCTGGGCTTCCCTGGTGGCGCAGTGGTTGAGTCCCCCTGCCGATGCAGGGGACACGGGTTCGTGCCCCTGTCCGGGAAGATCCCACATGCCGCGGAGCGGCTGGGCCCGTGAGCCATGGCCGCTGAGCCTGCGCGTCCGGAGCCTGTGCTCCGCAACGGGAGACGCCACAACAGTGAGAGGCCCGCGTACTGCAGAAAAATAAATAAATAAATCTATTTATTTATTTATTTATGGCTGCATTGGGTCTTCATTGCTGCACACAGGTTTTCTCTAGTTGGGGCGAGCGGGGGCTACCCTTCGTTGCGGTGCACGGGCTTCTCATCGCGGTGGCTTCTCTTGTTGCGGAGCACGGGCTCTTGGCGCGTGGGCTTCAGTAGTTGTGGTTCGCGGGCTCTAGAGCGCAGGCTCAGTAGCGGTGGCGCACAGGATTAGTTGATCCGCAGCATGTGGGATCTTCTCAGACCAGTGCTCGAACCCATGTCCCCTGCATTGGCAGGCGGATTCTTAACCAGGGAAGTTCAAATATAATATTTTAAAAATAAAATTAATGCCCAAAATCCATGATGAACAAAATACCAAAACTTTAAATGAAAGCAGGATAAGTAATAGTGCTGTAGAAAGCCATATTGAAGCTTGGGGCAAAAGGAAAAATCAGAACTACTGATTTCACTTTTATGTAAAATTTTGGTATTTTGTTCATCATGAAATTTTTGGCATTAATTTTGATTTTTAATATATTGCATTAAAATATTATTTGTCTTGATTTCTGAATTTTGGGGCACCCCCCTAAATTTTGTGCTGGAGGCAGGATGCCTCAATTCCTCTTACCCTAGTCTAGGCCCTGCTGTCTTCTGTGGGATTTGCTGCAGGCAGAGAGGGAAAGCCACCCTGAGATGAAGAGATGTGTCCAAACTGGCATTCCCTGGTGGGAAGGGCCCTGGGCTGGAAGTGAAGCCCTGGTAGCAGCCCTGGTTCTGCCATCCGTGTGCTGTCACTCTGCTACCCTGGGAAAATACTTTCCTCTCTAGTCCTCAGTTTTTCCACTTGCATATGAGGGACAGGGCATGATTAATGGCATTCAAGCAATAGAACCCAATATCTTAGTTTAGAAAAAAAAATGGAAATAGAGCTGTTAAAGGGGCATGTGGGGGCTTCCCTGGTGGCGCAGTGGTTGAGAATCTGCCTGCTAATGCAGGGGATACGGGTTCGAGCCCTGGTCTGGGAGGATCCCACATGCCGCGGAGCAACTAGGCCCGTGAGCCACAACTACTGAGCCTGCGCGTCTGGAGCCTGTGGTCTGCAACAGGAGAGGCCGCGATAGTGAGAGGCCCGCGTACCGCTATGAAGAGTGGCCCTCACTTGCCACAACTAGAGAAAGCCCTCGCACAGAAACGAAGACACAATACAGCAAAAATAAATTAATTAATAAACTCCTACCCCCGACATCTTCTAATAAATAAATAAATAAATAAATAACAAAAAGAAAAAGGGGCACGTGCTGAGGTAGACCTATCTGCACCTCTGTACCTCCACCAACTCAACAGCCCCTCCAAGTGCTCCACGGAGTCCTTAGGAGTTCCAGGGGGCACAGCATGAAAACCTTTAAATTCCATGATCTCTAAGATCCCTCAGCAAACCCATTTTTCTGCCTGAGATAATGTACACATTTCAGTTCCTCCTGTCTATGCTTTATTTAGGTCAGTGTTTCTCATATGGCCAGGCTTCCCCTGTATCAAGGACACCGCAGATGCTTTATTTAAAACGCAGTTTCTATGGCCCCACCCTAGTTGAACTGAATCTGAATCTTCCAGGTACGAGGCCCGAAGCAACATTTTGAACAAGCAAACTTCCCTGCCAGTTGACGGATACCCACTGAAGTGTTTGGGTCCTTCCCTATTATTTCCACAGAACCTCATAAAGTATTTTATCCTGGAGCTTTCATTTACAACCATCCTTCTGAATGACCAGGGCAAGGAGAAAAAAAACACAGGAATAGTCAGATGAGTCCAAATAAATGAATCTAGGTTTGCCAAGTAGAAACAGATCACAGTGAGATCTCCACGACCCTTCCCAGACAGAACATCCTGGCATCTCCTTGTTCAGCAATCCCACAGTTTGTATCTGAAAGAAATCATCTGTGCATTTCTCTTTTCTTCTGGAGTAGCACTGGCAACCTCAGGAATTATTTATTGAATTATCAGGTTTCTTAGTATATAATTGAGTTCCTGGGAGCTAAGAGTGAGCATGCCTGTAAGGCTGTCAAGGAAATTCATTTTAGACTTCGGAAATACGGAAGATTTTTGTCATTTGCAATGGAAACAGCCATTCATTCATTCATTCATTCATTCTTTTTTCACTCAACTAGCTTGGCAGATTCACTGGTGCATAAGATATTTCCTCTGCTTTTTTTTCCAGCTTTATTGAGATACAATTCTCACACAATACAATTCACCCATTTAAATTGTAAATTCAATTGTTTTTGATATATTGAGTGTGCAACCTTCACCACAATCAATCGTAGAATATTTTTATCACCTCAAAAAGAATTCTTGGACCCTTTAGCTGTCACCTCCCAATCCTCCAACCCCTTAGCCCTAATCAACCACTACTCTACTTTCTATCTCTATGGATTTGCTTATTCTGGACATTTCATTTAAATGGAATCACATATTATGTGTTCTTTTGAGATGCGTTTCTTTTTAAAAAATATTTATTTATTTATTTTGGCTGCGTCGGGTCTTAGTTGCAGCACGCAGGATCTTTCATTACAGAGTGCGGTCTCTTCGTTGTGGCGCTTGGGCTTCTCTCTAGTTGTGGTTGTGCGGGTTTTCCCTCTCTAGTTGTGGCGTGTGGACTCGAAGGCACGTGGGCTCAGTAGTTGTGGTGCACAGGTTTGGTTGCCCCGCAGCATGTGGGATCTTAGTTCCCTGACCAGGTATCAAAGTCGCATCCCTTGCATTGGAAGGTGGATTCTTTACCACTGGGCCACCAAGGAAGTCCCCGAGATGGGCTTCTTTCGCTTAGTGTAATGTGCTCGAGATTTATGCATGTTGTAGACTGTATCAGTACTTCATTCCTTCTTAGGGCTGAATAATATTCCATTGTGTGGATATACCACATTTTGTTTATCCATTCATCAAGTTGATGTACATTTGGGCTGTTTTCATTCCTTGACTATTCTCAATAATGCTGTTATTAATATTTGTATACAAGTTTTTGTGTAGACATGTTTTCTTTCCTCTGCCTTTGAAGGGCTCCTAGTTCAGCAGAGGTAGGTACTAAAACACGTACCTACATAATTACCTGTGCCAGTAGGATTGTGCCAGAGAGGGACAAGGCAACATAGTGTAATGGTTAGAACCACATGCTTCTGCCATTACTGAGTGATCTTAGGGGCAAGTTTCTTCACCTCTCTGTGTATCAGTTTCCTCACGTGTAAAATGGGATCAATATTTTTCCGACTGCTGTGAGGGTTACATGAGATAATGCATGTTAGGGACTTAGCACCAAGCCTGGCACATAGTAAGTGCTTGATTAAATTTTGTCATTATCCTTTTCATTCTGGAGATTACCAAGTAAGTTTATTGATGGACAATGCACTGTAGCACGAGTAAAGTCTTCGTTCATTGAACAAATGTTTATTGAGTATTTATTATGAACTTGGCACTGTGAGAAATAAAGTTGATCCAGACTTCGGATCCTACTGCCAGGAGTTTGTAATCTGTAATCTGAATGGCAAGACTCACTGGCATATGTCGCCTCCATATATTGTGATTTGTTCTTTAATAAAGGTCTAAAAACTTGCTGTGGGAGCCCTGGAGAAGGAAAACTTTAAATAAATAAATAAAAAGACCTTTTTATTCTGAAAATGTTGACACACACTGGAAAGTAGGAAGAATTATAAAATGAATACCTACGTATAATCGCATAGATTCAACAACTGTCAACATTTTACCATATTTACTTCATCTTACTATATGTTAAATTTGTGGCTGAACTATTTTAAAGTTTAGCGCAGATACTCTAACACTTCAGCCCTAAACACTTAAGCATGCATTTCCAAAAAATAAGGATTCTCCTCCATAACCACAATACACTTACCACACCTCACAAAATTAATAATTTCCTTATATCATCTAATACGCACTTCATAGTCAGATGTCCCCCACTGTCTAAAAACTTGGTCTTTATAGCTTTTTTAAAAAGAAAACAAGCCAAGATACAATCAAGAATCACACCTTGGGCTTCCCTGGTGGCACAGTGGTTGAGAGTCCGCCTGCCGATGCAGGGGATACGGGTTCGTGCCCCGGTCCAGGAAGATCCCACATGTCGCGGAGCGGCTGGGCCCGTGAGCCATCGCCGCTGAGCCTGCGAGTCCGGAGCCTGTGCACCACAATGGGAGAGGCCACAACAGTGAGAGGCCCGCGTACCGCAAAAAAAAAAAAAAATCACATCTTACATTTACTTGTTAGACTCTAGGATCTCTTTGAATCTAGAACCTCCTCCTCCAGTGCATTTGCTTTTGTTCTGTTTTCACGATGTTAACTTTTACGAAGAAATCACACCAGTTGCCTTATAAACTGTCCCACATTCTGGACTTGCCTGATTGCTTCTCTGTGGGTTACATGACGTGTTCCTCTACCCCCTGAAATTCTTGTAAACTGAAGCCAGCTCTGAAGACCTGATTAGGTTCAGGCTCAATATTTTTGGCAGGAGCAAAATTAGATGGAGTCGTGTAGTCTACTGCATCCTACCGAGAGGTGTGTAATGCTGGTTGTTCCACCATAAGTGACAGTAAGCATGGCCCCTGGGATACAGTGCTGACAAGCAGAGAGAGGAGGAAGGAAGTGGGAAGGAGGGAAATGTCTTCACAGGCAATGCTTTTGAATAGGGCTTGAAAGAATGTGTAGGAGCCTGCTGGGTGGAGAAGAGGGACAGGGAAGGGCTTTCCAGGTATGGAGACAGTGTTGGGAAAGAGTGCTGAGCTTCAGGAAGTAGGAGGTGGTAGCCAAATGAGGCTGAGAATTGTTACAATAATAAGGACAGGCACTTAAGCCCTATTAGAGTTTACCACGTTCTAGGAACCATGCTAAGTGATTCATTTAATTTCTCACACAGTCCTATGGAATGGGTGCTACCACCCCCATTTTAATGGTGTGGAAATCAAGGTTTAGTGATGTGTGGTAACTTGCCTAAAGATCATAAAGCCAGGAACAGGAAGACTCAGGAGATTTGAATCCAGGTGCCCCTACTTTTAAAACCACAAAGCTCTACATTAAGGTGACAGGGCAAAAGAGTTGGAGAGGCAGGTTGGGGTAGGTGGAAGCAGGCCTTCTCTGCCATTCTGAGGAGCCTGGATGTTATTCCTGGGGCAGTGGGGAGCCAGCGAAGGTTTCCTCGTAGGGGCAGGCATGGCTGTGCCTGAGAATCACCGGCTGCCCGGTGAAGGTGGAGTGGAGCTGCTGGGCTGAGCTAGTAGACCCAAGGTTGGGCGCCCCTTCAGGTGACTTGGGCCCTGGGGAGCAGAGATCTTAGGAAGGAATTCAAGTGCCTCCAACCATGTGCATGTCCTCACTCCCAAGTGCACTGCCCAGGGATGCGGCTGGGCTGGGCTCTCCCCAGGACACCCGAGAGCCTTCCTGCGCACGCAAACGCTGGGGTGCGGGGCAAAAGCAGGGTGGGCGCAGCACCCACGCACCCCTGCACATGGCGAACAGCTCCAGTTTCCACCGAGTCATCCCTAAGGCCCAGCATTTTTTTGGCCACAGCGCGCTGGAATGTGAACTGCAAAGACCAGGTGAAAGGACCAGCTTTAATCCCCGAGACACAGAGGGAAAGTAACTGGCCCAAGATCACACGAACAGATAGTGGCTGAGGCAGGACTAGAACGCAAGTCGTCCTGTAGATTCTATCCTTTCAGGCTGGAGTTTATTTTGGAATCAAAAGAAGAATCAAGAAACAGTCACTGAGGAATGGCCACGGGATGCCTAATGCTCCGGGGAATTTTTTATTTATATTTTCCCACTTTAGGAATCCTCTCGGAGGGCTCCGGGCGCCCTCCCCGGCTGGCTGTTGTCTCACAGTCCCCAAAACGGCGCAGCATCCCCGGCACTGCCTGTGCGTCCCTCGGTCCCTTGAGCACAACCCGTCAGCTGTCAGTGACGGGCGGTGGTACAAAGCCTGGGCCTTGCTGCTCAACCTTCAAGCTTCAGGCAGGGAGGGTGTGTGGATGGAACACGGTAACTGCTCTGGGGCCAGGATACCTGCGTTCAAACCTCTGCCCTGGTACTGACTAGCTGTGAGGCCTCCCCGCTCTATGCTTGTTTCTTCATTATTATTATTTTAATTTGTATTTTCTGGCCATGCTGCCTATGGGATCTTAGTTTCCCACCAGAGACCGAACCAGTGCCCCCTGCAGTGGGAGCGCAGAGTCTTAACCAGTGGACTGCCAGGGAAGGCCCCATGTTTCTTCATTTTTAAATCAATGAAAATAGCAGTGCTTCACACAGTTGGGTGTGAGGATTAAGTAACATAAGCGTGTTCAAGGGCTTAGTAAGGCTTGCCACAAGATAAAGCCCGGTATTACTGTTCACTTGGGAATCAGTAGGCTTGGGTGCCTGCCACTGACTTATCTGTTTATTGGACAAACCTTCCAGATGCTGCATAAAATCTGCCTCTTCCACGAAGTATACTCGGATTAACTGTGCTCACTTTAAAGCCTCCTTGATTCCCAGAATTTAAAGCACAGCTGGGGACTTCCCTGGTGATGCAGTGGTTAAGACTCCGCTCTCCCAATGCAGGGGGCCCGAGTTTGATGCCTGGTCAGGGAACTAGATCCCACATGCATGCTGCAACTAAGAAGCCCACATGCCTCAACTAAGAGTGTGCATGCCACCACTAGGGAGCTGGTGAGCCGCAACTAAGACCTAGCGCAACCAAATAAATAAATATTTTAAAAAGATAAAGGGACTTCCCTGGTGGCACAGTGGTTAAGAATCCACCTGTCAATGCAGGGGACATGGGTTCGATCCCTGGTCTGGGAAGATCCCACATGCCGCGAAGCAACTAAGCCTGTGCCACAACTACTGAGCCTGTGCTCTAGAGCCCACGCACCACAAATGCTGAGCCCACGTGCCACAACTACTGAAGCCCGCGCACCTAGAGCCCATGCTCCGCAACAAGAGAAGCCACCGCAATGAGAAGCCCGCACAACGCAACTAGAGAAAGCCCACTCACAGCAAGGAAGACCCAGTGCAGCCAAAAATTTAAAAAAAAGAAAATAACTTAAAATACATAAGTTAATTAATTAAAAAAATAAAGCACAGCTGGCATTCTCTAAACTAAAGGTAATGGCAGTGGGGAAGCGCAGTCTGTGTATCCCCCCTCCTCTCACAGCACTAAGCCAGACTCAGAAGGCCTGGGGCTTAGTAGTCTTACCCTGGACTAGCTGCTGACTAATCAATTCGGGGTAAATGATTTCATCTTTGTGACTCATTTTCTTCAGTAAAATAAGGGTGATAGTATCTGTTTTGCATGATGAAAAAAAGTCAGATTCCTGACCACACTTGGAGAATGGGACGAAACAAAGAGGCAAAATGTTTTTTCAAAGCATATTTCATAAACCAGAAAAATGCTCATATATAGTGTTTTTCTTTTCTGAATTTTACCTTATTTAAAAGTTTTATAAGAAGATGCATTAATACATTCTCATGGTGAAAGATTCATAGCAATAGTCAAAAAAGGGCAATCAGTTATATGTGAAATGTGACCCCAACTTTGTTTAAAAAAGCATAAATACACTGAAAAAATAAACAAGGAAATCCACCAACATGTTAACAATGGTGGTAGGATTACTGGTGATTATTATTTTCATTTCATTTTTCTATTTTTTCCTAGTGAGGATATATTATTTTTATAAACAGAAGAAAAGTACAATTATTTTTAAAGCAAAATAATGTATTTGCAAATATTCAAGGCTAAGCAAAAGCAAGTTGGATGTCATCTACGTGTGAGTCATTAGAAACCTTTAAGATTAAAATTCTACCTTTTGGAAGTACCTGTCCCCCAACTATGAGTCAGTCCATGGGTTTTTTTCCCTCATTGAAAGCCTCACGCAGAGCTCCCCACTCCTTCAGTTTCCAGAACTTCACCAGCCTCCTTGCCTGAGGGTCCTCTTGTTGAACTCGGGCCTGGCTGTGCTCTGTGGAGCTGAAGACCCTTGAAATCCCTGCAGTTACGAGCTTACCTCATTAGACGAGAAGGCCTGTTATTCACCAGTTTAAAAAAAAAAAAGCCGTGGCATCCATGCCCCTGCTCTGGGTTATTGTGCCTCTTTTTACAGTCCATGTGGATCTTCTTAAAGTCCATCACAGCCTTACTGAACCTAGAAGCTCAAAAACCTTCAATGGCTCCTCGTTTCCTTTAGGGTGGGTACTGGCCAACTTCCTTAGTCTGGCGTTTGACTTGTAAGATGGGAACCACCTGTCCTTACAACTCCCATTAAGCCAATCAAATGGTCTGCTAGCCAGCCGCACAGCCAGGCCAGGAAGGGACAAAAATGAGCGAAGAGAGCTGGGTATAGGAATGCAATGGGGGGGACTTGCCTGGTGGTGTGGCGCAGTGGTTAAGAATCCGCCTGCCTGGGGCATGGGTTTGATCCCTGGCCTGGGAAGATCCCACATGCCGCAGAGCAACTAAGCCCATGCGCCACAACTACTGAACCTGCGCTCTAGAGCCCATGAGCCACAACTACTGAGCCCGTGTGCCACAGCTACTGAGCCGTGTGCCACAACTACTGAAGCCCACGCGCCTAGAGCCTATGCTCTGCAACAAGAGAAGCCACCGCAATGAGAAGCCCGCACACCGCAACAAAGAGTAGCTCCTGCTCACCACAACTAGAGAAAGCCCGCACGCAGCAACGAAGACCCAATGAAGCCAAAAATAAATAAAAATTTAAAAAATAATAAATACGTATATATTTTTTAAAAAGCCACGGGGAAAGGTGTGTACTATGGCAAATGGGAGCAAAAGCATATGCCTTCTAAAGGGACTGTCACTTCTTTTTTTTAATTAATTTATTTCATTTATTTATTTTTGGCTGCATTGGGTCTTCGTTGCTGCACGCGGGCTTTCTCTAATTGCAGAGAGCGGGGGCTACTCTTCGTTGCGGTGCACGGGCTTCTCATTGCGGTGGCTTCTCTTGTTGTGTAACACGAGTTCTAGAGCACAGGCTCAGTAGTTGTGGCACACTGGCTCAGTAGCTGTGGCTCACGGGCTCTAGAGTGCAGGCTCAGTAGTTGTGGCACACAGGCTTAGTTGCTCCACGGCATGTGGGATCTTCCCTGCCCAGGGATCAAACCCGGGTCCCCTGCATTGGCAGGCGAATTCTTAACCACTGCGCCACCAGGGAAGCCCCAGGACTGTCACTTCTTGATGTCAATCAATTGCTGCCTGTTGGGATCTTTCAATTTTTCAAGAGAATTGAGAAATCTGGATCTATATGTGAAATCTTATTTTTAAATATTAGCAGCTAATTCACAATACACATTTGGCCAGTCTGCTGATCACAATTTGTGACCTGTCAAAGGAACACAATGAACTTTTCTCCCTCCGTACCTTTGCTTTTGCTGTTCCCACTGCCAAGAACACCCTCGCACTCATGTGGGTCTCATGAACTCCACCTATTCTGTTAGGCTCAGCAGAAACACCACCTCTTTTGTGAGCATTCCCAGATGACCTCAGCTAGAAGTGACACCTCCCTCCCCGGGGCTGCAACATTTAGTCCCCATCTCGTGCAGTGGTTATTTTGATGAGTCCTACCTCTCTTGGTAGATAATGAGCCCCTAAAATACAGCTGACCCTCAAGCAACACAGGATTTAGGGGCACTGACCATCCCTCTAATGGAAAATCCGCATATAACTTGATACCTGCCCTCTTTATCTGCAGTTCTGCATCCTCAGATTCTACCTACTGTGGCTCATATAGTACTACAGTAGTATTTATTGAAAAAAATTCAGGTATAAGTGGACCCACGCAGTTCAAACCTGTGTTGTTCAAGAGTCAACTATATTCAGCAAATAGTTATGGCGCACCTGCTTTGTCACAGGCACCAGGCTAGGCACTGGGGATACAGCCTAGAGCAAGATGGATAGTCTCTGCCTGGATGCAATATAGAGTCTAGAACAGGGGACTGTATTTTTAAATTAACCATTCTCAAGACACCTAATTCCGATGTGTGATGAGTTTTATGGAGTGAAGAGAGTTTCTAAAAGGAACTTAATCCAGGCAGGAAGATTAAGCTGGTCATCACGAGGCTGCTCAGGGAAGCATTAGCACTAAGGCTGCACAGTTTGTATACCGCACAAAGGTAACAGGTGGAGAGGGCAGGCGAGAGCGGAGATCCAGTCCTGCCCAAACTGTGCCTTTTTCTTTTGTCTTTCTTGGCTGTGCCGCACAGCTCACAGGATCTCAGTTCCCCTATCAGGGACTGAACCCAGGCCACGGTAGTGAGAGCCGGGAATCCTAACCACTAGGCCACCAGGGAATTCCCAATGCTGTGCCTTTTTCTAATTTGCGAAGAAGCATTTTGTAGTCTAACAGGGGCAGTGTTTAGTTCCTCCTCCCCTCCGACCACCTCCTCCCCAAAAAGCTGCTCTAAATAAATACAGACTCTATTAAAAACAGTGAACTCTCTCTCTCTTTTCATATATATATATATATATATATATATATATATATATCCTCAAGAGATGTCCCCTGTACTCCCTTTCTACCAGAACACACCCTCTAAATCCTTACTTTAAAGACTTTGGGGATCAAGGAAGGCATCGCTGAGGAAGTGAATAGGAGCTGAGACTGAAGGTAAGAAGGGGCCAGGCAGCTAAAGCATGAGGAGCACCACGTACGAGGCCTCTGAGGACAGAAAGTACATAGCTGAAGAATGTATTACTAATAGGCAGCCAGTGTGGCTGAAGTGTGGATAGACAGGGAGTGCGGCAAGGGTGGGCTGGGTAGTGACCATACCACCCAGGGCCTGTAAGGCCACATTAAGGGGTTCGATCCTCATCCTGAAATGTCCCATATTTCCCCCTCCCTGACCATGTTGCTTATGGGTGTCACTGCCCATGGGCAATCCCACAGAGAGCATGATAACACAAACTACCTTTCCAGAGCTCCTACCATGAGCCACGCGCTGCGGTGAGGCCACATGTCCGGTTCACTCTTCCTTCCCTATCCTCCTAAGCAAGTAAGTATTCTTTGATTCCAACTGAGCAGATGAGAAAATGGAGGCGCAGAGAGGATGAGCAGCCTGCCCAAGGTTACCTGGCTATTAAAAGGTGGGCTGGGATTCCAGGTCTCTGATTCTGAGCCCTTCCTCTTGGCTGCCTTGTAACAAAGACCCTTGCAAATAAACAGAAGGCACGAGGAGTTCAGAGCCTGGCTACTCAAAGAGAGGTCTGGGAGCTTGTAGCATTGGCATCACCTGGAAGCTTGTCAGAAATGTAGGAGCTTCAGTTCCATCACCGTCCTAGTGAATCAATTCTCCTCTTACAAAAATCATGTGCATTCCAGACTGAGAAGCCCTACACTAGAGAATAATCCAAGCAAGCTGGCACACTGTCTTTGCAACCCTTATACAACAGTCTAGTATCTCAAAGGCCAAGTTTCCAGTGACTTGAAAACAACTTCTTATAACCAAATTTGCCAGAATTGCCAACTGTGCCATCCATCCACTTACCCTAGTTCTGTATTCCACTCCAACTCCAAGGGAAAGATCCTGAGAAGCTACCATCACCTCCAGTGTCAGGCTGCTGTACACTCTACTTCTGCTCAATTCCTTAGTACAGATCTGCCCTGATATAGAAAGAAATCTGAAGTTGTACCCTTCTCTGGTTTTTTCTGTTCCAGAAAATCTTCTATTTGGCGTCCACCCTGATCTCCAGATCGTTTCCTGGGACCCACTTTTCACAAGCCAATTCCTGCATTGGAAAGGAAGCATTGCATTCCTGCAATGCTTGCATTCCTGCATTCCAAAGGAAGCAAAATGGTTTGGTGGAAGATTGGTAGGTGAGGGAAAGCTGGATTCTCCTTCTGCATTAAGGCCACATGTTGTGTGACTGGGAAACTCCCACCTCCATTTCCTCATTCCCATCTGAGAAGTTAGTAGCATGGACTAGATAGATTAGGAATCGCTAAATCAGGGGCTTCACAGGTAACAGAAAGCAAGTTCAATGGCTTAGGTGAAAAAGGAAGGAGTAGTGGGGAATGTGGGGAATTCGAGGACGCAATGCCTTGACTAAAGAAGCAGCTCCACTCAGCAGGACGCTACTGTTGTCATGGGAAATACTGGCCCAGTGTTGACATATATTCTAATTTTTCAAGACTTGGGAATCAGACTTCCCCCCCTATGAAATATCCTGTGGTGTTTAAACACTGGCATCTGGCTAAACCTTAAACAAACAACACTGTGTAGGCCAAATAAAGATCAGGTGCAGGCCAAACCTGCCCGTGGGCCGCCAGTTTGCGATGCCTGGCCTGGATGCCACCTAATGTTACGCTTAGATTCCATCCTAAGTGCAGCTCTTCAAAATGCTGCTGTAAGGGAGGGGGCATCAGCGCCTTCCGGGGCCCGTCGCTCCTCCCCATCGCGATCCTGGGCCCTGTCCGTGCCTCTTCAGGCCTCTCGGGGAGAGGGCCATGCGCCGGGACTCAGCCTTGTTCGTGGTGGCGGTCACGGGTCGCACAGGGTCGCTTTCTTCACAATCTCCCTACCTGCTCGCCAGCTCTCCGGGCAGCGTCCGCGGCGATGACTCAGCCTCGGGCAGCCTGAGCCACGAGGGAGGGGAGGGGAAGGAGGCGGGGGAGGGGAAGGGGCGGGCGTGGCCGGGCCAACGGAGGAGGGAGGGGAGCGAGGAGGAAGGAGGATAGAGGGGAAAGGGAGGGAGGCGGAGGAAGGGAGGGGGAGGGGAGGCCGAAAGCCCAGCTCCCGCGTCCTCCCGCTCGCAGCCAGACGACTTAGGGCTGGGTGGGTGCTGGCGGGCCTGAGAAGAGCGGAGTGGAGGGTGGGGGCGGTGAGGTGGGGGAGGCACCAAAGGGAAGGTCTTGAGCTTCCAGCACTCATCCCCCATCCCGGAGTGTCCTTGCTGGCAGGCGGTTCCTAGCCACACCCGCGGACCCACCCCTGCCGCGGTTGGATTAGTGCTGGGAAAGGCACCTTTAGACATGGACCCTTAGTGATCACCTCCCTCCCTGTGGAGGCCTTGGAGCACTGGGTAGTTAGAAAGGGACGGAGATGAGGGAGCCGGGGCCCTGCTAACCCGGGTCTTGCAAGGCAGAGAGAATATCCACATCGCCTACCCACAAGTGGAAATTTAAAGGGAGAAATGATCTACTGGTACATTCTGCTGGGCTACACAGTAGCTATAATGCAAGGTTGAATTTGGAAGGTGGCCCAAGGAAGTTTCCTTAGCAATTTTTAAAAATATAAATAAATTGATGAATGAACGAAATGTGCTACAGGAGCATATCTGTGTGCATAGAGAGGACAGGTTTTCTTTTTGTTGTAATGTCTTTGTGTGTGTGTTTGGGAGGATGTATAGGAGTCTGTATGTGTATCTCTTTTTTTAAATTAATTAATTAATTTATTTATGGCTGTATTGGGTCTTCGTTGCTATGTGCAGGCTTCCTCTAGTTGCAGTGAGCGGGGCTACTCTTTGTTGCAGTGTGCGGGCTTCTCATTGTGGTGGCTTCTCTTGTTGTGGAGCACGGGCTCTAGGGGCACAGGTTTTAGTAGTTGTGGCTCATGGACTCAGTAGTTGTGGCTGGCGGGTTCTAGAGCGCAGGCTCAGTAGTTGTGGCACACGGGCTTAGTTGCCCCAAGGCATGTGGGATCTTCCCGGGCCAGGGCTTGAACTGATGTCCCCTGCACTGGCAGGCAGATGCTCGACCACTGCACCACCAGGGAAGTCCTGTATGTGTATCTTGTATGTATGCATATGTATGCTTACAGATATAAGCACATTGATAGCTGTATATGAGCATGTGTGCTCAGAACGTGTCTCTGTGTATATGTACGGATACTTTTATATGCCTAAATGTTAAACAAGTGTGTATATATATGAGATCTATGGGCTTTCCTGAGCTTGCATGTACATATGTGTATGGACATGAATTTGTGGGTTTGTGAGTGTGACAGCATGTACTTGGGTATGTATTGCTATTGTGTGCCAGTGATGTGTGTGTGTGTGTGTGTGTGTGTACAGGACTCCATGTGCCTTGGTGAGATTGCATTACGGTTGTGTATGTGTGTTCGTGAGTGTATGGGAATACATTTGTGAGTCTGTGGCCAGGGCTGGGGTGTGCCTTGAGGTTGCTTGTGTGTTCAGATGAGAACAGGTGTGTTTTTCCAAGTCTGAGTGGATATGACTGTAATGAGTCTGGGTATCTCTATAGCCAGCCTATTGATTCAGTCTGTGATAAGGGCCACGTGATTCTTAAGTGTTGGGCTGGTCAAGGTACCTCTTGGAGGAGGAGGTCCTCAGAGGGTGGGGGCTGTGGAAGTAGGAAGAGCTCCGGGTGTCCTGGCCCAGTGACCATCCAGAGCAGTGGGAGGCAGGGTGAGCAATGTAGGCTGCAGCAAGACACGGTGACCTTGAATGCCAGAACGGGCTGTCCTCCAGGTCGTCAGGGCCTCCACCCTCTCAAGTCTGCTTCTCTTGTGGCCTCCTCGCTGTCTACCTTGTCAGTGCTCTTCTGCAGAGGCATGCCCTCGGTCATTAACAATAGCAACAGTATATAAATAGACATTTCTCTAAAGAAGACATACAGATGGCCAAAAAGCACATGAAAAGATGCTCAACGTCACTAATTATCAGAGAAAGGCAACTCAAAACTACAATGAGGTTTCACCTCACCCTGGTCTGAATGGCCATCATCAAAAAGTCTACAAACAATAGGGCTTCCCTGGTGGCGCAATGGTTGAGAATCTGCCTGCCAATGCAGGGGACAAGGGTTCGATCCCTGGTCCAGGATAATCCCACATGCTGCAGAGCAACTAAGCCCTGTGCGCTACAACTACTGAGCCTGTGCTCTAGAGCCTGAGAGCCACAACTACTGAGCCTGTGTGCTGCAACTACTGGAGCCCGTGAGCCTAGAGCCCGTGCTCTGCAACAAGAGAAGCCACCGCCGTAAAAAGCCCGCACACCGCAACAGAGTAGCCCCCGCTCACGGCAACTAGAGAAACCCTGTGCGCAGCAACAAAGACCCAACACAGCCAAAAATAAATAACTAAAATAAATAAATTTATAAAATAAAAAGAAGTCTACAAACAATAAATGCTGGAGAGGGTGTGGAGAAAAGGGAACTCTCCTACACTGTTGGTGGGGATGTAAATTGGTACAACCACTATGGAGAACAGTATGGAGGTTCCTTAAAAAACTAAAAATAGGGGCTTCCCTGGTGGTGCAGTGGTTAAGAACCTGCCTGCCAACGCAGGGGACACGGGTTCAAGCCCTGGTCTGGGAAGATCCCACATGCTGCGGAGCAACTAAGCCCGTGCACCACAACTACTGAGCCTGCGCTCTAGAGCCCACATGCCACAGCTACTGAGCCTGCGTGCCACAACTACTGAAGCCCGCATGCCTAGAGCCCGTGCTCTGCAACAAGAGAAGCCACCACAATGAGAAGCCCGCTCACCGCAACAAAGAGTAGCCCCCACTCACTGCAACTGGAGAAAATCCCACACGCAGCTACCAAGACCCAACACAGCCAAAAATAAATAAATAAATAAATTTATTAAAAAAACCAAAAAAAACTAAAAATAGAATTACCATGTGACCCAACAGTCCCACTCCTGGGCATGTATCTGTAGAAAAACATAATTCAAAAAGATATATGCACCCCAATGTTCATTGCAGTACTACTTACAGTAGCCAAGACATGGAAGCCACGTAAATGTCACTGACAGAGAAATGGGCAAAGAAGATGTGGTACATATGTACAATAGAATATTACTCAGCCATAAAAAAGAATGAAATAATGTCAATGGCAGCAACATGGATGGACCTAGAGATTATCATCCTAAGTGAAGTCAGACAGAGAAAGCCAAATATCATATATCACTCATATGTGGAATCTAATTTTTTTAAATGATACAAATGAACTTATTTACAAAACAGAAACAGACTTACAGATATCGAAATAAACTTATGGTTACCAAAGGGGAAACGTGGGGCAGGGGGCTATATCAGGAGCTTGGGATTAACACACACACACTACTATGTATAAGATAGATAACCAACAAGGACCTACTGTATAGCACAGGGAACTCAATATTCTGTGATAACCTACGTGAGAAAAAATCTGAAAAAGAAAGAATATATGAATATATATAACTGAATCACTGTGCTGTACACCTGAAACTAACACAACATTGTAAATCAACTATACTCCAATAAAAAAAAAAAAAAAGCAACATTATGGACCACTTACTGTGTGCCTGTCCCCCAAAAGCTGTGAACAGGCATTGGCTCAGCTTAGTATCCCCAATGTTACAGAGGGGGCCACTGAGGAGGTGAAGTGCCTGTTCCTGGTTACACAGCTAGTAAGGGTGCCTCCAGCTCCAAGGGCTGCATGCCCTCTCAACTGCTGGACCAGGCAGGGTCTCACAACCTCGGCACTACTGACACTTGGGGCCGGAGAGTTGATAGTTCAGTGCTGTGGGGCTGCCCTGTGCACTGTAGGATGTTCAGCATCATCCTTGGTCTCTGAACACTAGGTGCCAGTAGCACCTCCTATTCCAGTTGTGACAACCAAAATGTCTCTAGGTATTTCCAAATGTCCCTTGGGGATAAAATGACACACACACACACACACACACACACACACACACACACACACACACACACACACACACACACACACACACACACACACACACCCCTGATTGAGAACCAGTGCGCTAGACTATCCTGCCTCCCTGGATAAATGTTTTCTGAGGGGCTGCACCATCTGCACCCTGTCCGGTGGCTTCAGCAGTCCCTCTCCTTTCACAGTGATCCTCACTTGCACACAGGAAGCATCCGGCCTCTGTCACAATCAAACAGAATGTTAACTAGCTGGGCCACCTTATCCAACAACTCAACCTCTCTGAGTCCCAGCCACAGAAAGCACAGGGCTCAGCACCTCCACGGCTCTTATTATTATCATCTGAGTCACAGGGATTCCCTGGGTCAGAGCCAGGAAGAAGAGGGCCCCAAGCTGTAGACGATGCTGGTTCTGCAAGTTTGCTTCCTGGTTCAGTGAGGAATCAGTGCTACAGAGTTGGGCCAAAGCTGGTCCCAGGTAACGCTCTCATATTTATGCTGTTTCAACTTTGCAAATAAAACAGCCTGACTTTTTCCACCAGCAGAACCCAATTTTAATGAGCACCTGCTATGCTGTGGCCAGAGCAGGTGCTCAGGAGGGGCGAGGCAGAGCCATCAGCAGGACGAGCACATGTCCAGGCCCAGACTCCAGTTACAGACAAGACACAAGTGATAACACCTGCAGAGGCCTTCCGCTTCCACAGAGTCATGCCTGACTCTGCCACTCAGGAAACTCTCTTTGCCTCTTAGCTATGTGTTCCTTCGCTGCACCGTCTCTCCTAGTCTCCAATCCCTGCAGTATTCCTGATACTTACAGGGTCCTATATCCAGTCCTCTTGGGAGGCTGCAGAGCCACGTGGTCAAGGGTGAGGGTTCTGATGCCTCATCGCCTGAACCTGTGTGGTCTTGAGCAAGGCACTTCGTCTGTCTGTGCCTTAGCTTTCCTCATTTTGAAAATGGGGATCTTAAGAAGCCCAATCTGGCAGGATGAAATGAGACAGTAGTACACTAAATGATGCTAGGCCTGTAGTAAGCCCTTAATAAGTGAGAGACAAATATCGTATGCTAACACATATGTATGGAATTTAAGGGGAAAAAAATGTCATGAAGAACCTAGGCGTAAGACAGGAATAAAGACACAGACCTACTGGAGAACGGACTTGAGGATATGGGGAGGGGGAAGGGTAAGCTGTGACAAAGCGAGAGAGAGAGAGAGGCATGGACATATATACGCTACCAAACGTAAGGTAGATAGCTAGTGGGAGGCAGCCACATAGCACAGGGAGGTCAGCTCGGTGCTTTGCGATCGCCTGGAGGTGGAATAGGGAGGGTGGGAGGGAGGGAGACGCAGGAGGGAAGAGATATGGGAACATATGTATATGTGTACCTGATTCACTTTGTTATACAGCAGAAACTAACACACCATTGTAAAGCCATTATACTCCAATAAAGATGTTAAAAAAGTTTAAAAATAAATAAATAAATAACAGCTACCATTACTGTTGTTATTCTTCATTAACAATGAAATGCACATGAGCAGTTACTAATTGCAAGGCACTGTGCTAAGCCCTGCACAATTCTTTTCTCATTTGATCCCTTCAGCAGCTCTACAGGAAGGTGCTGTTGTTAGCCTCAGCAGGGAAGAGAAAGTTCAGGTACAATGGTAAGTGACTTACCCAAGGTGACAGAGCTAAAATGAACCAGAACCAAAGTGTTGTTACTGCAAAGCCTCACTGCCCTGAGCTTCTCCACTGAAAGCAGATTTTACCGCAGGAAGGAAGGGCTCCTCTCCAGCTGAGGGGCCCCCGGGGAATTTGAGAGGCCCAGAGAAGAAGGCAGTGAGGGTCTGAACAGAAGGAGGGGTTTGGCTCAAAATGGGTGAAGTTTCCTTTTTCAGCTTTTGATGAAATCACCTAACATAGTGGGCTGTGGTCTCACGGCCTCTAAGAGGAGTTGCCAAGCTTTTACTAGCGCATAAAGTTTATTTTTGTTACAAGCCATGGTGTATATTGTTCCAGTGCTTTTTGTTTGAATTGGATTGTAGGAAGGTACAGAAAGGTGTTAACTTGCTACAAGTCACAGGACAGATGGGAGGCCCATTTTAAAGCTGGTGCCAAAGAAAGATGGTGTGTTTACCAGAAGCTGTGAGAACAAGGCCAGGTGAGTATATAAGAGAGGATGGCCTTTGTGGAAGGGTTAGTTCTTCCGACACATGTGCCAAAGGGGACAGAGAGTCATCTGGTAACTGTTTTGTTTTCTTTTAAAGATATTCAAGGCATTGTTTTTCATTGTACTATGATGGTGTATTTATTGCTATGTAGCAAATTACCCCAAAGCTGAGTGGCTTAAAACAAATATTATTTTGTAGTTCCTGTGGATCAGGAATGCAGGAATGATTTAGCTATGTAGGCTATGGCTTGGAGTCTCTCATGAAGTTGCAGTCTAGATGTCAGCCAGGTCTGAAGTCATCTGAAGGCTTGACTGGAACTGGGGGATCTGCTTCCAAGATGGCTCATTCACATGGCTGTTGGTGGGAGGCCTCAGTTCTTCACCATGTGGACCTCTCCATAGGGCTGCTTGAGTGTCCTCACACCATGGAGGTAGGCTTTCCCCGGAGCAAGGGACAGCAAGATGGAAGCCACGTTGTCTTTTATACCTAGCTTCAGAAGTCACACAACATTGTTTCCTGAATAACCTGTTGCTTACACAGGTCAGCCCTTCTCAGTGTGCGAGGGCACCACACAAGGACGTGAATACCAGGAGGTGAAGATCATGGGGCCATCTTGGAGGCAGGCTATCATAGTGGTCATCATTGCCCATTTGTTTCCTACCGTATGGAAGACTCTGGATTTCAAATCAAATCCAGTATTCAAACTGGGCTGCGAACACCAAAAAGTTGAGAGCTGCTCATCCAATGGCTTCATTTTATCTGGACCTGCCTGTGGGGTCCCCTTGGGGGTGTGGTTCCAGCAGTGTCCCAGGCTGACTCCATCAGAAATAAAGAGCTATGATCCCATGACACTGAAAGTTTGTTATCTGCTCCAGGTGCCAGCAGGGTGCAGTGGCTAAGGAGTATGAACCTTGTAACCAGGCAGAACTGGATTCAAATCCTGACTCCCCTATTAATGATTTGGGGACTGGGCAGTTGGCTTAACTTCTCTGAGCCTCCGCGTCTTTACGTATAAAATGGATTAAGATCAACTTCACAGGGTCATTGGGTCGATGAAATACTGGATGACAGAGTGATGATAAAAGGAGTCAGGTACTCTGCCAATGTTCACCCATAGGTTTGTTATTAATAGTGGTAACAGTAAAGTACTGACAATAGCTCACATTTATGGAGCTCCTAATACTGTCAGTCTCTGAAGCTTAGAGCAGTTAAGACACACAGCTATGAGAGCTGAGACTCAAACCCAAGTCTGTCTGTCTCCAACCAAACTGTTGCATAACTTGCGTTTTTCACCTGATAGTCTGTAATTATGGACAGTACATGGTTTTACCTCCTTCCCCTTTCCCCTCTTTTTGGCTGCTTAGTAGTACATGGACACTGCATAATTAAACGATTTCCCCTATTGTTAGATACTTAGTTTCTAATTCTTTGCTATTAACAATGAGGCTTCATGGAGCATCTTTGCCGCCCAGGCATTTGCCCAGAGTTCACCACATACCAGGGGCTGTGCCAGGTAACTGACGTATGTACCTTGTTCAATCCTCCACCAGCCCAAGCACATCAGCTAGGAAATGACACTTTCAGGCTATCATTCTGTTGTGTAACAGAGTGCCTTTTATAAGGATTGAGAATCCCTTGCTTTCTCACTGCTGAAGTTCTTTATTCCAATAGGGCCCCCAAGGAGTACCTGTGTTTCCTCTGCAGCACGTTCCTGGGAAATCAGAGGGCTTGGAGTCTGCAAACACATGTTTAACAGAAGGACAGGCTCACAGCAACAGGGGCTCCCCAGACACAGCCCTGTAACATACAGGATTGGCCAGGTTATGCTGCAGTGGCAAACAACCCCAAGACAGTGGCTTAAGACACCCACTGTGGGGCTGTGACGGGCTCTGTTTTTGTTTTTTTTCAATTTATTTATTTTATTTTTATTTATTTTTGGCTGCATTGGGTCTTTGATGCTGTGCACGGGCTTTCGCTAGTTGCGGCTATCGGGGGTTACTCTTCATTGCAGTGCACGGGCTTCTCACTGCGGTGGCTTCTCTCGTTGCAGAGCACAGGCTCTAGGCGTGCGGGCTCAGTAGTTGTGGCGCACGGGCTTAGTTGCTCCGTGGCATGTGGGATCTTCCCGGACCAGGGCTCGAACCCGTGTCCCCTGCGTTGGCAGGTGGATTCTTAACCACTGCACCACCAGGGAAGCCCAGGGGCTCTGTTTTGTGTTGTCCTTACTCCAGGCCCTAAGCTGATAGAGCAGCCACCAACCTGAATACTGCCACTAGCCATTCCAGGAGGCAAGACAGAATGCAGTCATTTGCACACTGGCTCCTAAAGCTTCCACCTGGAAATGACTGCTTACTTCCTCTCACTTTTTTTTTTGACAAAGCAAGTCACGTAGGCATGCGTAACTCTGCAGAGATGTACATCCTGCTGTGTGCCCTGAGCAGGGAGAACGAGAGTATTTGGTGAACAGCACTGACGACCACCACAGGCCTTTTCTTCTGCTGACCATTTAGAAGGAGTCTGATGATCAGAACTAGGCTTTGGAACAACTGAGTCCAGGCCAGAAGCGCCCAAGTGTGTCTTTGCCTTCTGTCTTGGAATAAAGACCCTTACTTCGCAACCCTCTTTACTCACACTGTGAAGCTGAGTTGGCCCTGAATCTCTGGGGCTCCAGGAGGTAAGGAGAACAGAGAAGTGTGGGTCCAGGGAGATGGACCGGGGGTGACTACGGGTGGAGCTCTGTATTCTGAACTGTATCAGCCATGGAGTGACTGTGCGTCTGTGCTCTTCGGCAGTGGAAAGGGCATTTGACTCCTGTGTGACCTTGGAAAGTCATCTGGAAACAACCTAAATGTGCTTCAAAGTAAAATGGTTATACCAGCCAGGTATACAGAGCTTTAGTATTTATATAAATACTAAAGAGAAATGATAAAGAGTGTTTATATTTATACAGATATACCTTGAAAATATGATGTTGAGTGGGGAAAAAAGCAAGTGGCAGCATGATATGTGCAGTCTGATACCATTTATGTAACTTTGAAACACATACACTGAACACTACTACACATATTGGTCTTTGATGCATGTGTTGCATATGACAGTGCTGGTGGGGTTTGGGGGTTGGGGGAGTGGGGGGGAGGGGCTGAGACAGAGAATGAAGGAGCCAAGTGGGGCTTCAACTCTATTTGTAATTTAAAATAAACACACAGGATAAGCACATATAATAAACTTTTAGTAGCTGTCAATTCTGAGTAGGAAGACTTGGATGCCTGTGATATTATTGTTTGTATTTCTTACGTTTTTAGAATGAAAAAGGGGAAAGCTTGCTTGGCCTCTTAGGTCTCAGTTTCCTCATCTCTCAAATAAGGTCACTGATCTAGAATGGTGGGTGGTTATCACAGACCAGTAAAATTTCAGGAAAAAAAATGGGGGATAGGGATGTCCATTTTAAATTTTGCCCACAATGGGTTTTAAGAAAACTGAATTATCTATTCTGACCATGATTTCATAAAAAGAAGGAACATTTTTAACATGAAATTAGTGGGAAGGACACACTCTCAGAATAGAGAGCTGAATAAAATTTTGTTCTCGTTTTCCAATAACTTATTTAGTAAAAGAAACACATACTCATTACAAAACATTTGGAAAATTTATCATGAACAGAATAAACTACTCACCCCTATTTTCACCACCCAGAGAAAAAATTGCTGTCTATATATATATTTATATATATATTATGTTTATCGTGTGTGGTATTTCTAATTTATATATGACTTTTGCTCCTTTTTTCTTATTGTAAAATTAGTACATTAATTGGGATTTGGAAAAAAAGATAAATAGAAGAAAATAGAGATATTAATAAATTAAGCTTTCCATCCATAATTTATTTTTCTCATTTCACCTTGAATCAAAGAAAACTTCTCAGACTGGCATTTGGGAATAATAAGTAGAAGGAATAATAATAACTGATATTTATTGAGCCCTTACTACATACCAAGTCTTGTGCTAAATGCTTTACGGGGCTATCCCACTTAACCCTCACCACAACCCCATGAGCTACATATGTTTACTGCCCCCTTTCGCAGATGTGGAAGCTGAGGTTCAGAAAGGTGAAGTAACTTGCTCAGAGTTACACATCTCCTAGAACCTGATGTCCAGAAAGGTTAAATAACCTATGTCAGTTCCCGCATCACTTCCCGAGCAATTTGCTCTCTCCCCACCCTGGGCCCTGAGAACCAGCGGGTGGCCTGCTCAGAGTTTGAAGTTCAGCCCAAGGTCAGGGGGAAAAGGAGCTCTTGCTCAGGTCCCAGTGGCATATGGTCGGGAGGGTAGTGGCCCTTCTAGGAAAGGCGTTTTTGTGGCTTAGTGATGGGGGTAGAACTTTTTCTTCTCCTCAGCCAAGGCCAAGGCCACAGCTGTCTCATCCTCTCATCCCTCTGAATCAGCCCCCGGGTCCTTGGTCCAGGGTCAGCCCCGCCCAGGAGCCACGCAGCAGCACCCTTCATTCATCTGTCATGTGTTTGCTCGTTCACCTCCTTTGGACCGAAGGCCTGCCACGTGCCAGGTGCTGTGGTGAGTGGAGCAGGTCTGGTGAGGGGTAAGAAGAGATCCCTGCCTTCATGGAGCTCACTCCTGGGGAGAGAGTCTGAAGGTGGCGAGAGAAAGGGTCCCTGGTACCTGCTCTTTGCTCACCTACATGCTCCAAACCAGGCGGATCTGCTAGCAACACGCCCCACTCAGCCCACCAGTGGGCAGATTAGGACAGTGAGTGCCACCCAGCCAACAGGCACAGGTTTGGTGAACCTCACATGATCTTAGCAGGCTTCTTTAGGAAAAAGAGTACAAAATCCAAAATTATAAATACAAAATTAGCACAACACGAATGTTTACTTAGCCCATGAAAAGAAAGCACAGCAAATAGCAAATTGTAAAAACCTATCAGGAGTTCTCTGTTGGTCCAGTGGTTAGGACTCGGTGCTTTCGCTGCCGATTGGCCCGGGTTCAATCCCTGGTCGGGGAAGTAAGATCCCGCAAACAGCAAAGCACGTCCGAAAAATAAAAAACAATTACCAATTCCATAAACATCACAAAATTCAAAGAAATAAAGTAACACTTTATGAATTAACCGTCTGACACAGCTCTCTTATATTTCGTCCTATGTTTTTGGCCACACACCCTTTGATCATTTGTGTGGACACTTTCCAGGGCCCCTTCCAGGGGAAGTGGCAGGGCAAGTGAGGGCCCCTGAAGTTTAAGCTTCATTCGCTTCTCTGTAAATCCACCCCTAGATTTAATTCTTTACCTTACCAAATCCTCAGAACAATCCTGTCTTGTAGGCTCTGTTGTTACCCCATTTCATGGATGGGGCAACAGGTTCAGAGACAGAAGGGTTTGTCCAAGGTCACCGGCTCTCCACTGTGACCTTCACACTACCCTGCCCTGCATACAACTCCTGGGTTTGGTAAATAGTCTCAAATACATCCCCTGCCCAAGGTACCCCCAAGCTGGAAGGCAAAGGCAAGACTTGAAACCCAGAAGAAACGAAGCTCTATCACAAGGCCCCCTTGTCCCTTCCCTCTTTCTATCCGGATCTGATCAAACGTCCACCTCCTGCAGGAAAACTCTCAGGGCTTCATGGGCCCACTCTCTGGCCTCTTCCTCTTTGCATGGTTGAATTAATTTATGTCCCCGCTTTGCTCTTCTTTCCCCATGGAGGGGGCGAGTCAAGGTCCCTCTCTGGGATACAGTTTCCCCAGCTGGAAAATGGTTTCTAAGGTCTCTTTCAACTATAGAAACTCAGGAATTTTTTTTTTTTTTTTTTTGAGAAAGCCTTGGATCCTTCTGGTCCAGTATCAAGGCTGCAGCCCCATCCTATACAATCTCTCACCAAGCCCTTTGCCCTCTCGACCCAACCCCCAGCTATGGCCCTGGCCAAGCTGCCACCCTTTCTCACCTGGATTATGGCAACAGCCTTAGTCTCCATACAGCTGCTTGAGTGATCTCTTAAGAGTAGAATAGGGCTTTCCTGGTGGCACGGTGGTTGAGAGTCCGCCTGCCGATGCAGGGGACACAGGTTCGTACCCCGGTCTGGGAAGATCCCACATGCCGCGGGGTGGCTGGGCCCGTGAGCCATGGCCGCTGAACCTGTGCTCCACAACGGGAGAGGCCACAGCAATGAGAGGCCTGTGTACCGCAAAAAAAAAAAAAAAAAAAAAAGAATAAAGACAAAAATCCCTGCGATGGCTGCCGGGCTCCTGGGCCCCAGGTCATCTCTCTCTGCTGCCCTCCAGCCCCACTGCCATATGGCAAACCCTTTATCACCTCAGGCCTTCGCACATGCTGTTCCCTCTCTCTAAGACACTGTTCCCCCACACTTCCCCAGGCTAACTCCCATGCATCCTTTCCATCTCAGGTGCAATATCTCTTCTTTGGAGAGGACTTCTCTGACTCCTCAGTTTAAATGAAGTCCCTGGGAATAGAAACCGATGTCACCTACTATATGGTAGGCTGAGAAATGGCCACCAAAGAAATCAGGGCCTAATCCCTGGAACTTATGAATATTACCTTAATCGGAAAAAGGGCAACAGCTGCAGATTGATTAAATTAAGGACCTCAAGATGGGGAGATTATTCTGGATTATCGGGGAGGGCCCTAAATGCAATCCAATATATCCTTATAAGAGAGACGCAAAGGGAGACACACATACAAAGAGAAGGTAATACAAAGATGAAGCAGAGAGAGATTTGAAGATGCTGGCCTTGAAGACTGGAGCGATGTGGCTACAAACCACCAGAAGCTGGGAGAAGCAAGGAATGCATTCTCCTCTAGAACCTCCAGGGGCAGTGCAGCCCTGCTAGTATCTTAATTTCAGTCCAGTGATACTGATTTTGGACTTCTGGCCTCCAGAACTGTGAGAGAATAAATGTCAGTTGTTTAAAGCCACCAAGCCTGTGGTCCTCTGTTACAATGACAACAGGAAACTAACAGACCCACTCAGTATCCTGTCTCTCTTTAATTCTTACAGAATTCTTAATTCATTCAGGATGAATAAATTCTTCATTTACCAGCCTCCTTTCCAGCCAGCTGTGCTATGTGACCATATTCTGGCCAATGAGATACAAGCAGAGATTGTGTGGATTTCTGAGAAGGCTCCTTAAAAGGGGATAGAGAACCTAGGTGTGCCCTTTTGCTCTTCCATCCTTCCTGCTTTCTGTCTGGAATACGCACGTGAAGGCTGACACTCCAGTAACCATCTTGGGAACATGAGGTACAACCGAGGCCCCCATCCCTGAACTGCTGAACCAACACCAGCAGCCCCTACCTCCAGACTTCTCATTATGAGAAGAAAATAAACTTACTTGCTGATGCCACTGTCCTCAAGGTCTGGGTTAATAACAGCTGTTCATAATCCCCCCAAAATATCTTTCCTACTATTCCATCTCATTCCACTTTTTTATGGAAATCATCAGAATGTATAATAATACCTTACTTGAGTGTTTAGTTATTTAGTGTCTGCTTCCTCTGCTAAACTATCATTTCCATGAGGGCAGGGCCTGTGTCTGCTTTCTTCATAGCACAGGACCTGGTGCAGAGTAGGTGCTCAATAAATATTTATTGAATGAATGAATGTATAAATGCATGAATGAACAAAGCCTCTCCTAGTGAGGTCCCAGGCTCATTATAAGACAAAGACCACACTTTTCATTTCTCTTATCTCTAGCCCAGCCTTGGGCCCCAAGTGAATGTTCCTGGAATCCTGATTAAATAGAATGGAATACAAAGAAGTGAAAATATCTGGGCTCCAGTCAGCCCTGTGGCTTGGTGACAGTGGGTGCTGAATAAAGGTTTGTTGAGTGACTGGGGAACAGCCTGGCCCTCTGGAGAAGGACAAGGATGTTGGGGGATGGCATTTCAGCTGGGATATGAGGTCCTGAGAGTCCAGTGCCTGCCGAATCTCCAACCAGCCATCAGATTTACAGGGTAGCAGAAGCCAACTCTGAGCTCCATCAGGCTGTGCCTATTTTAAATTCCTGGGAGTCGAGGCTCAGAGTGGGGCAGGGACTTGCCTGAGGTCACCTGGGAAGTTGGCAGAGCCTGGATTAGGCCATGCAGCTCCCAATTCAGCTCTTCCTCCTGTTTGTGTTCTCACCTCTGCACCCTGCTGCCTTCTAGGTGAGGAGACCAAGGGAAAAGGAGGCCTGCACGCCTAGGGCTTCCCAAGGGAACATCAGCTGCAAGCGTTCAACCTTCCCACTTCACAGATGCCATCACTGAGGTGCCGTGAGGCCGCGGGTCCTGCACCAGAGTTTGCAGGGGTTGGAAACTGCGACCAGGTGACCCCAGTGCAGAGCTTTCTCCACAGTCACATCCTGTCTGTTGACCTTGCTATAGGGAATCTCACCTCTCCAAGCCGGGGGCGGATTGTGCGTTCCCACTGGGGTTCTCAAGCTCCAGCCTCCAGGCTGGCAGGTTTAGGACTTACTGTTCACACTTGATCCACCAGTTTAAGGTACCTGAGAAACTTGCTTGGTTGACCATGCCTGTCCTTCATGGGGAGAAGGGAGAAGCTGAAAGTGTCTCAAGGTCTAGTCTAGGGTCACAGAGCAACCAACCTTTGTGGAACCATGTCTCTCTTGGCCAGTGTTCAGCCACCTGCAGTTCAGCAATGATCTCCAGCAGGGCAGGCAGAGGAGTGGACACTCGGCCCTGGAGACAGAAAATGATGCGTGTTAGTGAGTCCAAGGTCAAGGGTGCCTCCTTCCACAAACGCAGCCAGTGCCTTGCACTCACATGGCCGTTCTCAAACTTTTTGGTCTCAAGACCCTCTTTATACTCTTAAAAATTACTGAACCCCAAAGATTTTTGTTTATGGTGGTTATGTCTATCAACGTTTACTGTATCAAAAATAGAAATTGAGACATACAATAAATATTAAATGTTGTAAAAATAATAATAAGCGCTCTAACATAAATCTATATTATGAAAAATAACCATATTCTAGAAAATAATTAGGGTGAAGAGTAGCACTGTTTTACATTTTTCCAAATCTCTTTAATGTCTGGCTTAATAGAGGGCAGCTGGATTCTCACAACTGCATCTGTGTTCAATCTGCTATGAAATAACAGAACACACAGCCTCTGGAAAACTCCACTGTACACTCATGAGAGAAAGAGAGTAAAGAAGGTCTTAGTCTTACAATGAAAACAGTTTTGACCTCATGGATCCTCTGAAAGGGTCTTCAGGGGTCCCTGGACCATACTTTGTGAACCACTGGTCTGCACGCTTGATTTAATCTTCACAACAACGCTATGAGGTGGATCCGGTTGTCATTCCCATTTTATAGAGGCCCAAGGTGAGGCTCAGTGGGGTTGTGAGGCTTGCCCAAAGACACACAGCCAGTGAACAGTACTGTCAGGATTTGAACCCAAGACCATCAATTCTGGGGAACTGTGTCTTTAACAGCAAAACTGTACTCCAGACCCTGGCTGATGGACAGATGTTGTAGGAGGGATGGTATCACGGAGGAGCCAGAGGTTCTGGGATGCCATTAAGTGGGGGAGGGAGATGTAGTGTGGTGGTTACGAGCATGGGCTCAGGAATGGTCTGCCCGGACCCATGTCCTGGCTCTGCCCTGTACATGCTGTGTGACTTGTGGCAAAGCATTCAACTTCTCTGAGCATCAGATACTCCTTCTGTAAAATGTGATAATAGATATTTACATCATAGGGTCATTGGGAAGATTAAATATTAAGTCACATAAACTACTACAGTACTCAATAAATGTTATATATAGCGTATACATCTTTCAGTTGCTATAAATTTGTGAACAAGGCTGTACACACGGTTTCACTGAAGCTGGAGAGATGAAGGCAGGGGCCAGGGGAGTGAGGAGATGGGTGGCCTGGAGCACGAAGGAGAGCCTCGAGACTAGGAAAGTGGTGCTCTCAAGTGCTGGGCACCCCCTGATGCTGACTCCATGGATTTCAGGTGCCCAAGCCAGCAGTGAAATATGCTGAGACATGAGGGCCACCCTTGCCTGCCCCAGGGGACAGGGGCCAAATCTCTTGCTCAGTTCACCATCCTGGCCACTGGGGACTGGGATCAGGCCTCCAGTTTCCAGCCCGGAAAAGCCCCCGTACCACCTGCCTCTCCTGACCTCCTGCAGGGAGTGAAGCCACAAGCTCTAGCTCCCTCTTCTGTCCTCCCGACTCTAGAAAATATTCTAGAACCACATTGCTAAAGGATCCTGAGAGCCATCTTGCCCACCTGCCCCCTTTCCTTTTTTGTAGAGGAAGAACCTGAGTCCCAGGGACGGAAAGGGACCACCCACATCATACAGCAAGTTGGGGACAGAGGGCCCAGGCCGCCTGGTGTCTGACTCAAGTTGTACCGTGATGACATACGCCACCTTCCTTGCTCAGCAGGTACTCAAGACCAATGTGCCTCTGAGGGTGGTGGCTCTGGAGCTCCCCTGCCTGGTGCAAGTCTCAACGTTGCCACTTTCTGGCATGTGACCTCATGCAAGATGCTTAACCTCTCTGTGCCTCAGTGTCTCTATCTATAGAATGGGAATAATAATTTCACCTCCTTCAATTGGGTATGGCGTGGATTAAAGTGAGCTGATTCATGCAAAGCACTTAGGACACTGCCTAGCGTTCAGTACCGGCAGTTAACACTGTGACACCATCACCACCACCATCACCACTATCACCATTGCCATCGTTGAGGTCCCGAACACCATTAGGGGATACGCTGGGGCTGTTCCTTACAGAGTGCCCACCCTGCTTTGTGCAAAGCCCTGGGGAGTGGTGGGTCAAGGCAGAGGTAGGTTCTGGCCT
Organism: Stenella coeruleoalba; assembly: GCF_951394435.1. NCBI lineage: Eukaryota > Metazoa > Chordata > Mammalia > Artiodactyla > Delphinidae > Stenella > Stenella coeruleoalba. The sequence continues at coordinate 130,024,465 of NC_137148.1, read as the reverse complement.
CTGCATAGAAACTGATCCACAGGCTGATTTTAGGCACATTGTCTGCCATGTCTGGGCCTCTGGGTCTCCAGCTGGAACAAAGAGGTCTATTTAAACAAATTTTTTCTAGGTATTGTACCTCCAGCTTCATGACGTTCCCCTGGCAATAATGACCATAGAGACGTGTAAGGCTGCTCCCTGCGGTATCATTTATAAGGTAACAGTAAACACCTGGAAACAATCTTAACGTCCTTCCTCATTGCAGTTTTAAAAATAAGACATTAATAGCCTCAAAGGGAAATAATCCAAATGTCCATCAACAGGAGAAGGGAAACCCAAACTGGCACATCCAAGTGGTGGAACACTCTGCTGCAATGAAAAGCAATGAACTCAGAACACAACAACACAGGTGAATCTCAGTGAGGAAGCCTTGCCCCAAAGATTGCCTGCTGTATAATCCATTCAAATGAAATTCTGGAAAAGGGAAATCTAACTGTAGGGACAGGAACTAGTTTAGTGGTTATCCGGGGCTGGATATGGGGACAAGAGGTTGGTTACAAAGGAGCATGAGGGAATTCTGGGGGTGATAGAAATGTTCTTTTTTTTTTTTTTTGGCTGTACCACGCGGCATGCGGGGTCTTAGTTCCCTGAACCCCCTGCATTGGAAGTGCGGACTCTTAACCACTGGATTGCCACGGAAGTCCCTTTTTTTTTCTTTTTTTTAAAGAAATGTTCTAGATCTTGGTGATGGTATAATTTTTGAAACTCATTGGACTGTACTTTTAAAATGGGTGCATTTTACTGTATGTAAATTATACCACAATAAAGTCAGTTAAAAAATAAATGATGGGGCTTCCCTGGTGGCGCAGTGGTTGAGAGTCCTCCTGCCGATGCAGGGGACACGGGTTCGTGCCCCGGTCTGGAAAGATCCCACGTGCTGCAGAGCGGCTGGGCCCGTGAGCCATGGCCGCTGAGTCTGTGCGACCGGAGCCTGTGCTCCGCAACGGGAGAGGCCACAGCAGTGAGAGGCCCGCTTACTGCCAAAAAACATAAATAAATAAATAAATAATGACTCACACAGACAAGGAAACTTTGAATTTGTCAAAAGGAGTGGGCTACATCTTTGGCACCAATATGGGAAGATGTCCATGTTGTGTTGTCAAATGAAAAATAAACGCAGTTATGTAGCAATGCAGGTGACACTGACGGTTACTGAGAGCTCTCTGGGGGCTGGGCCCAGGCTGCACGCCTCAAGCGCACTACTTTGTGTAATATTGACGACATCCATGCAAGGTTTTATAGATGAGAAGAAAACTGAGGTTCACAGAGATGAAGTAACACGTATGAAGCCAAGAAGCCACACGGTTGGAACCTACTGTGACTCCAATCCTATAAATAATTGTCAAGGTTAGTCTGTGTGTACAAAAAAATCTGGAGAGACAACCCCAAACAGGGCCCGGGGATTATGTGTAGGAAACACATTCATAGGCACTTTCGATTTCAATACCACCTACTTCTGTTCTGCTAAATTTGTTGTAACATGCCTAAACCTTTCTAATCAAGAGAAAGCAATATAGATTTTTTTCTTAATTACTAAAAAAAGTCCTCATCCTGTATCTCACCTGGGCGTCCCATCCTCTCTGCTCCCTCCTCCAGACGGGCCACATGCCTGCCCAGAGCCCCAGGCCCCACTGATAAAGCCAGGGCCCACCAAGCGAGCCCATATCAGGCCCGAGCAGCCCCTACAGTCCCACCCATCTGGTGCAGCCAGGGAGGGTGGGCCCAGACCCAGGAATCAGCAGCCTCCAGGGCCCTGGAGATAACAAGAGCTGCGAGGGGTGGGTGATGAGAACCATTGGGGCCTGGGTCTGCAGCAGGGAGGTGGGGTGTGAGCCAGGGATGTTGATGGACCTCTCCCCACTGGACAGACAAGGCTGATAAGACCCAGAGAAGGTGTGACCAGCCTGGTCTATGTTTGTGGACCTGACTTGGTCTGCTGTGTGGCCCTAGATACATATCATCCCCTCTCTGAGCCTCGAGTTTCCTTGGGATTCTTTGGTTCCAAGCTGGTCCTCTTTTAGGAAGTAATCTGGGCCCTGAAAACATCCTTGAAAGCCCCCAATGTATGGGCCACATCAGGATGGACACAATGCCCTTGGGCCCCCAGGATCAACTCTGAGAGATAAGTGGAAGCCCAAAGGCCACGTGACCCTGAGCCCATGTGCATGTGCCTGCCTGGTCATGCCCACGTCTGCAGGCCCCAAGGACAAGCCTGGTCACCCCGGGCCAGGCCAAGGCTTGTTTACATTTCCAAAGGTCAGATGCTGCCTTCCAGGGAGGGGCTCAGCTGGTGAGAGTATGCAGCTGTGTGCCCAGGACACAGATAACGTGTGCCCCGGGGAGGGGGGGCAGCCCCAGGAGAGGGTGGAGGAGAATGACACTCAGCTCGCCCTCCCTGGGAGAGCCCCTGCCAGCTCTGCTGCTGGTCCAGGAGCACCCTCATGGCCACTGAGCTCGGTGTTCCTGAGGCTAGGACCGCCCTGTACTGCCCACCACCCCATCTATGCCACGGGGTGCATCCACCTCCCTGAGCCTCAGTTTCCTCATCTGTAAAATGGGGGAATCACTGCTCTTAGCTGACAGGGTGCGGAGAGGAAGGAGGAAGCTGAGGCATGATGCTGTCAGGGGAGGAGCGGGGACTTGGCACAGAAGTCTCATTTGAGCAATAGCCCCATGTTCTGGAAGCCCCCCCTCTACTGTAAGGAGGCTGAAGAGATTGTCCCTCTGAGAGTCTCGAAATCACAGGGTGGGGCCGACAAGTCCTGCCTGTCCCCTTTCTCCCTTGAGGTATTTTCCAGCTGTTCTCAAATCCTACCTCCTCCCCTCCCTGCTGCCCTATGGTGTCAACAAAAGGCTAGGGGCTTCTAGTCTGGTTGTGATGGGACTTGTACATTGAAAACTAAAAAGTGGCATCTTGTCAATGTGCCCTGTGCACACACAGGGGGTGTCCACTCAGCTGGAGCCTCTGCCTGGGAGGGGACTGAAGCCCTTTTCTTCTCTTATCTCTCCCCGCCAGGACACTCTTGGTCACCCAACCTCTGACCACTCACCTGCAAGGAAGGGGGAAGCTGAAGGGAGCTGCGCCTGTTACCAAAATCATTAGCAAAAGTTTCTTATTTTAAACTGGCAGAAGCATGAACACTGATCACCCCAAGGTTGGCATTCACATTCTCTGCAGGCAGGAACGAAACAGGCACAGCCTGCCTGTGGGTAATTAGCGTCTCTACCCACACACAGCCACATACACAACTCACAACCCAGGGTCATACTCCTGGGAATCGGCGGGACACAAATTCCACCACAGAGGCATCTGTTCACAGATGTTTGCGGAAGCTTTTTTTCTTTTTTGGTAGGAGCATAACAATACTGGAAGATTTCAAAGGACTATCCACGGAGGGTTGATTACCTAGACATTTTGTGATCCAGCCACACTATGGAATACAGTACAGATGTCAGAAGGCTCGGGACTCCCTTGGAAATGTTTCCAAGATTCATTGTTTTTCACGGGTGAAAAAGGACGTTGAAGAATAATATGTATGAACAGAATTCTGAAAACACACACATAAACAAAACTATTCTCTCCTTCTTGATAAAGGTATACTGGCATGGGAAAGTTCTGGCGGGAGTCACACCAAATGACTAACTTAATTCTTGCCATTTTCTAGCTGTGTGACCTTGGGAAGTGACTTAACTCTGCCTCAGTTTCCTACTTAGTAAGTTAGTAATAACAGACCTCATAGGGCGGTGACGAGCATTAATACAACTAATTATTGTAAATCATTTGGCACATAACAAGCATTCCATACATAGTTAGGGAAATAAGGTAGGAGTCAATTTTCAGCTAAACAAATTTGTTTTCAGGAATCAAATTTTCACATAAGCTTTAAGTGGTGGATGCTCGTCTGCCTGTCTTTGCTGCCACCTGGTGGTCACAAGTGAGAAAGCATCCATTGGAATGCTTGCCTTCTCTCTTCCTCCCTTTCATTCAAGTCACAATTTACCCAGGGTCTACAAAGCGGCAGGAACACACGAGTCCTGTGCCTTGGAGTGTGGCTGGAGTCAATGGTCCCAGGCCTCTATAAGCCTCAGTTTTCTCATCTCAAGAAGGTTGGTAATAACAACTTACCTTATGTGTTTGTGCGGATAAAATGCAATAATGCATGTAAGGTATTTAACACTGGCCCTGACACCAAAGAAAGTTCTAGAAATGGTAATTATTGGTATTTACGCCCATTATCTTATTTAGGAAAGCAGTATTTTAAAAAATTAACTTATTTATTTGTGGCTGCGTTGGGTCTTCGTTGCTGCGCGTGGGCTTTCTCTAGTTGCGACGAGCGGGGGCTACTCTTCTTTGTGGTACTTGGGCTTCTCATTGTGGTGGCTTCTCTTGTTGCGGAGCGTGGGCTCTAGGCACACGGGCTTCAGTAGCTGCGGCACGTGAGCTCAGTAGTTGTGGCTCTCGGGCTCTAGACAGCAGGCTCAGTAGCTGTGGCGCACGGGGCTTAGTTGCTCCGCAGCATGTGGGATCTTCCCAGACTAGGGTTCGAACCTGTGTCCCCTGCCTTGGAAGGCGGATTCTTAACCACTGCACCACCAGGGAAGTCCCAGGAAAGCAGTATTATACCCATTTCATGTCTGAGGATCTTGAAGCTTAGAGGAGTCAAAGTAACTTGCCCAAAGCTGTTTAGCTAAGCAAGAAAGGGCTGAGTTAGAATCCAGGTCTGTCCTGGGGCTGCCTCACCACCCTTAAGATACCACCTTACATGCTTATCTGAGAAGAGGTTGTAAGGACCTGTTTTTACCACCAGAGGCACCTGAAGTTTGGACCCCACAGGTCAGGAACATTAAAAAAATACTCAGCTGTATTGGTTATCTATTGCTTCATCAGGAAGCGCCCTAAAACCCATTTGCCCCTACATGCCCCAATTGCCTCACGCTAGTCCGGGGCCTGCAGCCGGGCTGTAATAATCTCAAGGCTCCACTGGTGAGCTGTCTGCTTCCACGCCCATGCGGCTGCTGGCAGGGTTCATCCTCAGAAACTGCTAGACTGACTTCCTTCCAGCTGCTGGCCAGAGGCCACCCGCAGCTCCTGGCCACACTGTCAGTCTCTCCGAAGTCGCAGTTTGCTTCATCAAAGTGTGCATACAAGGCAAGAAGACATGAGCAGAGTCACCCAGCGAGATGGAAGTCACATCTTGTGCCACCTAATCATGGAAGTGAACTGTTGCTGTATTCTAGTCTTAGAAGTGAGTCACCTGGCCCAGCCTATCCTCCAAGACAGGGGATGATACAAGGGCTTAATACTAGGAAGAGGGGACCCCAGGGAGCCATTCTAGAACCTTCCTGCCACATCAGAGTTGCCAGCTTTTCATTTCGCCGACGAAGAACATTTAGAAAATCAACTACTCCCTCTGGTTACCAATCCATTAAAAAAAAAAAAAAAGAACTTTTTACAATTTGCTTGTGGTTAGATAAATGTAGCTCTGTGAGAAATGTGCCACATGGTCCTGAGTTTTCTCACTCTGCGGTGCTCTGGTGCGTGGCTTAGCCCTGGGAACCTCCCTCCTGGAGTGGGACTGCCCGCCAGCTTGGGGGAAGCAGAGAGGAGGAGATGGGGTCTGCCTGAGCATGGCTGGGCTCCCAAAGCGCCCAGCACCCCAAAATACACTGGCTGAATGAATGAACACGGCAATGAGACACCTCATGCAGAAGTGTCCCCAAACTCTCAGAGAAGAAGCAGCGCTCTGTAAGGCTAAGGAACAGGTGGGTCTAAGGCTGCATGGCAAGAAAGGAGGTTAATATCCGCAGGGTGGTTTCTTTGACATTAATCCCTTCCACATCTATTAGCTAAACCCATAGTCTCCACAGTCCCCAGCAGGAAGAAGAAGGTTCCATTTCCCATTTTAGCACTGAGCAAACAGTTCCAGAGAGGTTAAGCAACAAGCGAGGAGGGCCTCAGTATGGCTGTGGGAAAATGGACCCAGAGGAGGCCCAGGGAGGTTCAAAGGGAAAGCAGCAAGGGGTCACCAAGCCGGGAGCGTCTGGCCTGGGGTCATCTGGCCAGGCTCCCAGACCAGGAGTCAATCCTGGGGAGGGGGGGTGTGATTCGGAAGCTGGTGCTCTTTGTTACTCAGCCGAGGCCACCAGCCATCCCCATCCCTCCCCAGAGGGATGGAGGTGGCATTGCAGCAGACGGCAGTCAGGGTACCTACCTGAGCCAGACGGCCCTGGGGCGGGGCGGGGGGAGGCAGGGGACCCTAGAGCGAGCAGCCAGGTCAACCTCAGCGCTTCTTCCCTCCCCTCTGCTGGGCCAAACCTGCCTGGTTCATTGCCAGCCCTCCACAGCTCAGCAACCCCACCCCGGGGGTGGTCCCTCTGCAGCAAGGGCTGCTGCTTTCCCAGCTGGCCCTTTTAACAGCGTACATATCCCCTTATTTATGCCTTCTCTTCCTGAGGAACCCCCTCGGGGTTTCCCTCTGCAGCCCCCAGCAGAGGACCTGACCAGTGACATCACTGGGTATGGCATGGACGCACTGTCCAGCATTTCCCACATCCAGGAGGCCCCACCCTCCATAAACCCACACACAAAATCCCGAGGTCGGCGCTGCCGTCATCACCGCTTACAAGAAAAGGAAACCCAGCAACCGAAAGGTTGGCCGATACGGCCAAATGACGCAGGGATAGTCTGTGGTGTCACAGCTGGAAGGAGAAAAGGCCACGTTTTACCATCCTCGCTCCTGTGCTCGCTTGGGTGGCACATACACTAAAATTGGAATGATACCAAGAAGAGCAGCACGGCCGGCCCCTGTGCAAAAGTGTGAAGAATTTCATATTTTTAACCAATGTTACCCCAATTTTAAAAAATGAATAAAAACAAACAAATAAATATGGTTAAGATGGTGACAGATTTTTAAAAGAAAATCCTTCTTCCTGCATGCCAGGCATTGTGTTAACACTTTTATAGGCATTATCTCACTTAATCTCCAGCACATGGTGGCCAATACCATTAACCCCACTTTGTCCTCGAGAAACTAAAGCTTAGCGGGGTCAAGGGACCTGCCCAAGCTTGTCAGGATGGAGCCTGCAGCTGGCCCTCGTCACAGAACACTCAGCTGCCTGTAGAGCTGTGCACAGACGCACGTGGCTACTTCACCTATTAGGAGTCGAGGTCCTGGTTTTCAACACTTGTTTTGTGGTGGTTGTCTTTGCAGCCCTTGCCTTGTGCTGTGGGTAGAGGAAGTGAACTCTAGAATCAGCCTGCCTGGTTTGGGACCCTGACGGTCATTCCAGGTCTGGGACACTGGGCAGGTCACTCAGCCTCCTTCAGGCTCAGTTTCCTCATCTGTAAAATGGGACTAGCACCAGTACAGACCTCGTCGGGCTGTGGTGTGACCTGAGTGAGGTAATGCATGTGTATGCTTAGCGCTGAGCCTGTCTTCCAGCAAAAGCTGAAAATAAGCTGGTGTTGCTGTTAATTATTCTTACAGCTTATAAAATACTTCTGCATACATTGTTCGACTGGGTTCTCACAACAGCGTGGAGAGGGTGGGCAGGGTAGGACTTATTATTCCTATTGTTTCACATGAGGCAGCCAAATACACTTATTCTAGAGTTACATGGAAGTGTAAACAATAGTCAACAAATTAATGAAACTGGAAGACCTAGAAGGGACATTCCTATCAAATAGCAAGACTTAGTATAAAGACTATATATAATTAAGAGAGTACCGTCCCTGGAACGCATATTAAGAGGAGGAAAAGCATAAGGAAAACGTGTCTTCCTATGTCACCACTTAGGTCATGAGAGAAACACAATTTAAAATGAGACAGCCGGGCTTCCCTAGTGGTGCAGTGGCTAAGAATCTGTCTGCCAATGCAGGGGACACGGGTCCGAGCCCTGGTCCGGGAAGATCCCACATGCCGCGGAGCAAGTAAGCCGGTGCGCCACAACTACTGAGCCTGTGCTCTAGAGCCTGCAAGCCACAACTACTGAGCCCGCGTGCCACAACTACTGAAGCCCACGTGCCTAGAGCCCGTGCTCCACAACAAGAGAAGCCACTGCAATGAGAAGCCCACGCACAGCAACAAAGACCCAATGCAGCCAAAAATAAATAAATAAAATAAATAAATTTAATAAATAAAAAAATAAAATAAAATGAGGGAGCCTTTTATATGTACCAGGCTGGAAATATCTGGAATGACAATTTTCAGTGTTGGAGGTTAAGTGGGAAAACACACATTCTCTACACTGCTAAGTGTGTGGGGCTTGTGGTATAGGAATTGAGAAGGAGTCAGACTTTTGGGGGCAGCAGTTTGGTGAGATATATATCAAAATGTCACGTGCCACGCTCTGATCCAGAGGTTGCCCTTCCAGAATTTATCCTTATGTAATGAAAGACGTTTATCACAACATCATTTGTAATAGGAAAATATTGGAAGCTGCTTATATGTCCATCAATAAGGAATTGCTTAAATAAATTACATGTCCATAGACTATTAAAAATGATAATATAGACATATAGTATTGACATAGAGTATTGAATAAATAATAAAGATTGCCTTAACCCTATCATTCAGAAGTAACTATTGGTAAAATTTTTATTTTCCCAGCTTTTTTTTGTGTATGCACACACATTATTTTAAGAAATGGAATTATACCATATATATTACTTCACAACTAGCATTTTACTTAACCATATAGTGAGTACTGTAATTTTTTCAAGTAACATAAATTAGTACACTAAAAAAGTGACTTTTATTAATTTTTAATTTCACATAGTGCATTCTCATCTAACAATGCAAACACTGTAGGTAAAATTAAAATCTCTTTGCCTCTCTCCCTCCCCACAAGTCATCGTGTTGGGTGTGCATCCTTTCAGATCTTTCCCCAAACTCTTCGGGCCATTTACATTCATACGTAGGTGCATGTACACATACGGAGTTACGAGTTTATATTATTCAGTAGCTCGGTTTTATAAGTTAACAGTATGACTTGGAACTCTGCCAGGAACTAGACAAATTTTAGTATTTTATTCGTTGCCTCATGCTCTATTTCCTTTAAAAGTAAAGGAGGGGGGAAAAGACACATAAAACTTAAAAATAAAGCAATGATGAGGAAGGAAGGGAAGGAGGGAGGGACAGAAAAGGAAAACAAAAAAGGAATATCTTCCTTGTTAAAAAGGTTGTAAAGCTTCCTTGATTTCCACTAGGAGGAGACAGAGAAACACGGACGAGAAGTGTCCCATTGCACGGTTATTGATGGGAGGTTCAAGTAGACAGTAGTCTTCCCGGGTTTCCATCACTCTCTACCATCCCTCCTCCCACCATACCAGCTTTTCAAATGCGTCATCTCTTTCTCAAGATTCAGGACTAGGAGTCTTCGGGGGGCGTTCACCTTGTTCACCCACATACACAAACTCTGGGGAGCCCACACCCACACTCACACCCACTGACCCTGGGGAGCGCAGCCGGAAGAGCCATGGGACCGTCAGCAGATGCGCGATCCAAGGTCCGCTCGTGTCGGGTTAGATGCCCAAAGGTGAGCGAATCTCAAGGATCCTGGCCCCAGCACTGGGTCTTGGTGTTTATCGCCCCCTCCTGGCGGGATTTATTAGCGCGGCCCGCTCACACCCGCGCGCGCTCCAGAGCTGGTGCAGCAGGTGCCGTCAGGCCCAAGAACAACGGAGGTCACATCGATCCTGGCGCCTCAAACACACCGGCTCGAAGAAATCCCTCCACTTCCCAAGATTCCCCGAAGGAGATGTGCAGGGACAGCAGAGATACCGAACACCACCACCCCCAGGCGTGGTGGGGCGCCGTCTCTCTTAGCCAGAGAGAACAAACATGTCAGCATGCGTTTATTTTCCACATTTCCCATGTGCCCAGCTCCGTGGTGAGTCCATGGGTGTGTGTCGGAGGCGGGGTGGGGTGGAGTGGGGAGTACAACGTAAGATCTGACTCTACCTCTGTCCTCTAGTGGCTTCTGGTCTCAACAGCTTTTATATTTTGACCGTTTGTTCTCCTCCACTCCCTCCCCCACCCTCAGGCTAGAATATCTCCCCTTCTGAGAAGTGGAGCAGGTGGCTAGCTTCTCTGCCCTCTGATCCCAGGCCTGGCTGACCCTAATCCCAGCATCCCCCAGTATGGGGACAGACAGCGGTAGCAAGTCATCTGTGGGGTTTCCTGGGGGAGTGGAAAAAGCACTGCACAGGGAGCCTTCAGGTTGCTTCGGACCCCAGCTTGGCGGTTCCTTGCTGTGGGACCTCGCTTTGGTCTGGCCCCTACCTGGACCTCTGTCTCCACCTCCCTTAGAGATCCCATCAAGCTTTCACACTCCTAAGTCACCTCTCACCTAAATGATCATATCTGGAAGAAACTGTGGTCCATCCTTGGACTTGTTGTTGCAGTCTGAGCGAGGCCAGGACTGGCCCATTGTCCCAGTGGGCTTATGTCCAGGGAGGGAAGTTGGGGGTGTGTGGCTTAACGCAAACCAGGCCGTGATTAGACAGGTTCTCCCGTTATTGCAGTAAATCTCTCCCGCCCCTGTGAGGCTGATTAGCACTCCCAGGCAGGGCACTCACTCTGGTTTCCCTGCAGTCCCTGGAAGGCTGTGCTCACCCCTCCTCCCAGGAAGAAGCCACTTGGGCAGGCCTGGCTCAGGGTGCCAGCCTCAGCCAGGCCTCAGGGAAACCCAGGCGGCTCCCAAGCCCCTCCTGACATTTACGAGGTGCTGCTGACGCAGGGGATGCCCCAAACCCCAAAGGAATGTTAATTGGCTAAAATTGTTGCCCATGCACTCTCTGGGATCCCAGTTATTACCGTTTTGCTTTTATTTGTCTTCCCCTAGAGGCACCGGGTTGGGCTGTGCATCTGGTTGGCCACCTCTCCACGCTGGAGCCAGAGATGGGAAGAGGCTGAGGACAGGGGCCGGAGGTGTGATGGGGAACAGAGCACCCTCAATTGCCCCCAGCTTCCACCCAGCTTCTTCCACTTGTTGGGGTCTCAACTCAGGGAGGGGGTGAAGAGAAAGAAAGGTCTGGAAGGGGAATGAAATGCAGATGTTGACAGTGCAGCTTTGGTGTCAGACCCACGAGGGTCCAAAGGCTGGCTCTGCCCTCCTTTGGCTGTGCGGCCCCGGGAAGGTGCAGCCTGTGTATGAGCCTCCACTACTGTGTCTATTATGATACTGGTAACATTAAGCTTGCTGTGTCATCCTGAGGAATAAGGGAGAAGATGTGCCTACCCAGAACATAGGGGTTACAGTTATCACAGGAAAGTCTCTGGGGCAAGTTTGAAGACATCTTACTGGGTGAGTCACAGCTGTGTAGACCCTTCAGAGGGTCTGCCTTAGGGTCCACGTGGAGAAACTAGCTCAGACAGGGAAGGAGACCTCTGGGGTTCTCTTTGAAGCAGACATGAACCTGGGGGCCAGGCCTTTCTGGCCTGAGTCCAGCTCCATGTTTACCTGAGTCTGAGGGAGTCAGCCACCAGAACCTGGGGGGTCGCATTGACAAAATGATACCCCTACCTTCTCCCAAGAGGGTGATCTAAGGGGGAGGCATGGAGAGGGTCTGGACTTGAATTTGCCAAAAAGATTCCTCATTTCAAACCCTCAACGGACTTCTGGATCAGAGCCACACTCTTGGGCCATCACAGATTGCCCCTTTCTTCCCCTCTTCCTTCTTCCCTCCCTTCTTCTCTCTTCCTACCTCTCTCTCTTCCTTCCCCTTCTTCTCCTTCCTTCCTTTTTTCCCCTTCTTTCCTCCTTCCCTTTCCTTCCTTCCTTCCCCCTCCCTCCCTAGCTTACTCACTAACTGATTACTTCATCCACTTACTCAGTACATATTGGATGCCATGGTAGGCCGTTTCCTCCATAATTTCTTGGCCTGTAAAAAATTGTGTTGAATTTCTAGTTTTAAAAATCTGACTAAATTTTTAAATTTTTCATATAATGAGACATGGAGAGCCAGGCAGTCTATGACTGGGATGGCTATATTCTATGATACCATCAAGAACCTAGACTCCTTCTACTCTGTAGTCTTTAGTGTGTGATTTTTATCCTCGAGGTCACCCCATGTTCCAAGATGGCTGTTGAAGCTCCAGCCATCACATCTGAGTTCTAGAGTTCTATATAAGGAGAAGGGTAAAAGGCACCATTCTCATCCTAGTCAGTTGTCTTTAAAGAGACTTCCTGGAAGTCCCACCCAGTGACTTTTGCTTAGACTTTAATGGTCTCTCTACCTGCAAAGGAGGCTGGGAAATTCCGTTTTTCAACTGGGCACACAGAAAATTGGAATTCTGTTACTAAGGAAAAAGAAGAACAGATAATGGAGGTAGGACGCTAACAGTTTTCTCCACCATTCCCGATGACCTTAGCCTCCTACGGCCTTGGGAATGTCTTGTCTCCTATACCCTCCCTGGGAGTGGACAGGTTTCCCCATAGGCACAGCTGAAGCCTCCCCTTCTCTTCCATCTTCTTCCCCAAGTGTCTCCATGTTGTGCTCTAGAGGGGGAAACCACAACTGTCAGACCCTGGTGGAACAGTTAAAAGACACTTAGAAATCATGAAATAAAAATCACTTTTATCTGCTCTGCAACAGTGTAAAAGTTGTTACGTTTGCATCAAGAATGAAGAGCAGCAACATAGGCAAAAATAAACAAGTGGGACTACATCAAACTAAAAAGCTTCTTCTGCACAGCAAAGGGAACCATCAACAAAATGAAAGACAAGCTATAGAAAATATTTGCTAATCATATATCCAATTATAGCCAAAACATATAGAGAACTCAAGCAACTCAATATCAACAAACAACAAAACCCCCCAAATAATCTGATTTAAAAATGAGCAGAGGGGCTTCCCTGGTGGCGCAGTGGTTGAGAGTCCGCCTGCCGATGCAGGGGACGCGGGTTCGTGCTCCGGTCCGGGAGGATCCCACATGCCACGAAGCGGCTGAGCCCGTGAGCCACGGCCGCTGAGCCTGCGTGTCCGGAGCCTGTGCTCCGCAACGGGAGAGGCCACAACAGTGAGAGGCCCGCGTTCCACAAAAAGAGAAAAAAAAAAAAAAGAGCAGAGGACCTAAATAGGCATTTTCCAAAGAAGATATACAGATGACCAACAACCACATGAAAAGATGCTCAACATCACTAATCATCAGGAAAATGCAAGTCAAAGCCACAATATGACCTCACATGTGTCAGAATGGCTGTCATCAAAAAGACAACAAATAGCAAGTGTTGGCAAGGATGTGGAGAAAAGGGAACCCTTGTACACTGTAAGTGTGAATGTCAATTGGTGCATCCGCTATGGAAAACAGGACGGAGGTGCCTTAAAAAATTAAAAATAGAACTACCATACGATCCAGCAATTCCACTTCTGGGTATTTTTCTGAAGAAAACAAATCACTAATTTGAAAAGATACATGCATCTCTATGTTCACTGCAACATTATTTACAATAGCCAAGATATGGAAGCAACCTAAGTGTCCAGTGATAGAAGAATGGATAGAGATGTGGTGTATATATACAATGGAATATTACTCAGCCATAAGAAAGAATGAAATCTTGCCATTTGCGATATAACATGGATGGACCTAGAGGGTATTACGCTAAGTGAAATAAGTCAGACGGAGAAAGACAAATACCGTATGATTTTACTTACATGTCGAATATAAAAGACAAAATGAATGAACAAACATAATAAAACAAAACTCCTAGATACAGAGAACAGACTGGTGGTTATTAGAGGGGAAGGAGGTTTGGGTGGTGGGTGAAACATGTGAGGGGGGTTGACTATATGGTGACGTATGGTAACTAGGTTTATTGCGGTGATCACCTTGTAGTGTATACAAAGATCCAATTATTATATTGTTCTCCTGAAACTAACATAATGTTTTACACCAATTTTATCAATATGTCAATTAAAAAAAAAAAGCAACAACAACAAAAATAGCAAAGCAAAGAAAGACCATGCCTGCCATGTCACAGAAGTGTCTACCCTGCTGCACCCAGTTGCCCGTGGCTCTGCTCCCGTCTTTGCCTTGCTACCCTAAGGCCTGGCAGCTCACTGGCACTGGCCTTACATTCCAGATGATACTTGCTAGCAATTCTTTGCATTAATCTGGGCTAATCAAAGTCCTTCCAAACATTAATCCTGTCAGTCCTCAGAATACTTCTGGGGGTGTAAATAGGAGTATCGTCATGTAATAGGGAAGAAACAGAGCTCAGGAATCACAGGAGTAATAATAATAATAAGAGGAATAGCTATAATTTACTGAACACTTATTATTTTTCCATCCAGTATATATTTATCAACGGGCCCATTACATCAGGAACTGGGCTGGGTGCTGGGGACAGAATGGCAGATTAAACAGAGCACAACCACCTAGAGCTTAGATCTGGGGGAAGGGCTAGGGAGGGACAGGGGAAATAAGCAAGTAAATGATCAAATCAATGTGTCATTGCAAACCGGGCAAGTGCTGGGACAGGAGCAGAAATCAAGTGGGACCCCCTTTGGGAGGTCAGGAAAGTAGCACTGGATCAGACCCAGGAAGAGCTGCCTCCCCACTTGACAGACAAGGAAACTGAGGCTCAGACAGGCAAAGGAAGTGGCTGAAGGTCACCCAGTTAGTGAGCAGAGGAGCCTGGATATCACTTTTGTTCCCCAGTGGTTGGCACCTGCTCTGTGTCCTGTCTGTGGGACTCCAGAGGACCCTCTATGCCTACGCCGAGTGTCACTCGGAAGGGGTTGCAGAGTCAGGAGGGGCTCAGGCTCCTGACTCCTCACTCAGTGCTCTGTTTCTTATGATCTAGCCAGGAGCTCTCCAGAGGCAGTTTAGGGACCCCTGTGACCCATAAGGAGCCTCTGGGTGTCCGTGGAGAACTTCTCACACACCAGGTGCTTCTGACATGACTGCAAATTCTAGCCACTGTCATAAACAACTGCTTCACGACGGGCCTCTAATCTGAGTAATAATTTACTTAGGAAGTTTAATCAAAACCAGCCCTCATCTTGGGAATTCCCTGGTGGTGCAGTGGTTAGGACTCGGTGCTTCCACTGCAGGGGACACGGGTTCCATCTCTGGTTGGGGAACTAAGATCCCGCAAGCTGCATAGTGCCGCCAAAAAAAAAAAAAAACCCTAAACAAAACCAAAAACAACAACAAAAAACCCCCAGCCCTCATCTAATTAGATGGTTCATCAAAAGCAGCCCTGGCACAGATGTAGAGAACAAACGTATGGACACCAAAGGGGGAAGCGGGGTGTGTGTGTGTGTGTCTGTGTGTGATGAATTGGGAGATACTAATCTGTATAAAATGGATAACTAATAAGAATCTGCTATATAAAAAAATAAATAAAATAAAATTCAAAAAAAAGAAAAAGGCAGCCCTGGTTTCCCGCTAGTCCTGGGGCCAGTTTTGTGTATGTTTGAGAGTGGGTGGGGTGTCAGACTGTGTGGCTCCCAGATGGGAAATGTCCCCACCAGGAACCCTGGCTACCAGGATATGTGTGGCTGAGTAGCCCTTGTCCCTGGGATCCAGGAATCTCTGGGCTGTAAGCTTACAAACAGCATTTAACTCACCCCAAGTCTGTGTCTTAGTGCCCACGCCAAGTGAGACCCAGGTTCCTGAACAAAGAGTAGAGGCCAGCTTTCTCTCGGGCAGGTCAAAGTTGATTCCACTTACTTCTTTGTTTTTAAGCCTTTTTTTTTAAACTGTGAACATTTCCAAACATACACAAAAGCAGAGAAGGCAACTGACATCCCAGCTTCAAGAACCATCTATATTTTGCCAGACTATTATCTTTTTTCTAATTTTTATATTTTATTTTTTTATACAGCAGGTTCTTATTAGTCATCCATTTTATACACATCAGTGTATACATGTCAATTCCAATCGCCCAGTTCGTCACACCACCATCCCCACCCCTCCGCGGCTTTCCCCCCTTGGTGTCCATACTTTTGTTCTCTACATCTGTGTCTCAATTTCTGTCCTGCAAACCTGTTCGTCTGTACCATTTTTCTACGTTCCACATACATGCATTAATATACGATATTTGTTTTTCTCTTTCTGACTTACTTCACTCTGCATGACAGTCTCTAGATCCATCCACATCTCAACAAATGACCCAATTTCGTTCCTTTTTATGGCTGAGTAATATTCCATTGTATATATGTACCACAACTTCTTTATCCATTCGTCTGTCGATGGGCATTTAGGTTGCTTCCATGACCTGGCTATTGTAAATAGTGCTACAATGAACATTGGGGTGCATGTGTCTTTCTGAATTATAGTTTTCTCTGGGTATATGCCCAGTAGTGGGATTGCTGGGTCATATGGTAATTCTATTTTTAGTTTTTTAAGGAACCTCCATACTGTTCTCCATAGTGGCTGTATCAATTTACATTCCCACCAACAGTGTAAGAGGGTTCCCTTTTCTCCACACCCTCTCCAGCATTTGTTGTTTGTAGATTTTCTGATGATGCCCATTCTAACTGGTGTGAGGTGATACCTCATTGTAGTTTTGATTTCCATTTCTCTAATAATTAGTGATGTTGAGCAGCTTTTCATGTGCTTCTTGGCCATGTGTATGTCTTCTTTGGAGAAATGTCTATTTAGGTCAGCTGCCCATTTGTTGATTGGGTTGTTGGTTTCTTTAATATTGAGCTGCATGAGCTGTTTATATATTTTGGAGATTAATCCTTTGTCCGTTGATTTGTTTGCAAATATTTCCTCCCATTCTGAGGGTTGTCTTTTCATCTTGCTTATGGTTTCCTTTGCTGTGCAAAAGATTTGAAGTTTCATTAGGTCCCACTTGTTTATTTTTGTTTTTATTTCCATTACTCTAGGAGGTGGATCAAAAAAGATCTTGCTGTGATTTATGTCAAAGAGTGTTCTTCCTATGTTTTATAGTGTCTGGTCTTAAGTTTAGGTCTCCAATCCATTTTGAGTTTATTTTTGTGTATAGTATTAGGGAGTGTTCTAATTTCATTCTTTTACATGTAGCTGTCCAGTTTTCCCATCACCACTTATTGAAGAGACTGTCTTTTCTCCATTGTATACCCTTGCCTCCTTCGTCATAGATTAGTTGACCATAGGTGCGTGGGTTTATCTCTGGGCTTTCTATCTTGTTCCATTGATCTATGTTTCTGTGCCAGTACCATATTGTCTTAATTACTGTAGCTTTGTAGTGTAGTCTGAAGTCAGGGAGTCTGATTCCTCCAGCTCCGTTTTTTTCCCTCAAGACTGCTTTGGTTATTTGGGGTCTTTTGTGTCTCCATACAAATTTTAAGATTTTTTGTTCTAGTTCCATAAAAAATTCCATTGGTAATTTGATAGGGATTGCATTGAATCTGTAGATTGCTTTGGGTAGTATAGTCATTTTCACAATGTTGATTCTTCCAATCCAAGAACATGGTATCTCTCTCCATCTGTTGGTACCATCTTTAATTTCTTTCATCAGTGTCTTATAGTTTTCTGCATACAGGTCTTTTGTCTCCCTAGGTAGGTTTATTCCTAGGTATTTTATTCCTTTTTTTGCAATGGTAAATGGGAGTTTTCCTTAATTTCTCTTTCAGATTTTTCATCATTGGTGTATAGGAATGCAAGAGATTTCTGTGCATTAATTTTGTATCCTGCAACTTTACCAAATTCATTGATTAGCTCTAGTAGTTTTCTGGTGGCATCTTTAGGATTCTCTATGTATAGTATCATGTCATCTGCAAACAGTGACAATTTTACTTCTTCTTTTCCAATTTGTATTCCTTTTATTTCTTTTTCTTCTCTGATTGCCATGGCTAGGACTTCCAAAACTATGTTGAATAATAGTGGTGAGAGTGGACATCCTTGTCTTCTTCCTGATCTTAGAGGAAATGCTTTCAGTTTTTCACCATTGAGAATGATGTTTGCTGTGGGTTTGTCACATATGGCCTTTATTATGTTGAGGTAGGTTCCCTCTGTGCCCACTTTCTGGAGAGTTTTTATCATAATTGGGTGTTGAATTTTGTCAAAAGCTTTTTCTCCATCTATTGAGATGATTATATGGTTTTTATTCTTCAATTTGTTAATATGGTGTATCACATTGATTGATTTGCTTATATTGAAGAATCCTTGCATCTCTGGGATAAATCCCACTTGATCATGCTGTATGATCCTTTTAATGTGTTGTGGATTCAGTTTGCTAGTATTTTGTTGAGGATTTTTGCATCTAAATTCATCAGTGATATTGGTCTGTAATTTTCTTGTTTTGTAGTATCTTTGTCTGGTTTTGGGATCAGGGTGATGGTGGCCTCATAGATTGAGTTTGGGAGTGTTCCTTCCTCTGCAATTTTTTGGAAGAGTTTGATAAGGATGGGTGTTAGCTCTTCTCTATATGTTTGATAGAATTCACCTGTGAAGCCATCTGGTCCTGGACTTTTGTTTGTTGGAAGAATTTTAATCACAGTTTCAATTTCATTACTTGTGATTGGTCTGTTCATATTTTCTATTTCTTCCTGGTTCAGTCTTGGAAGGTTATGCCTTTCTAAGAATTTGTCCATTTCCTCCAGGTTGTCCATTTTATTGCCATATAGTTGCTTGTAGTAATCTCTCATGATCCTTTGTATTTCTGCAGTGTCAGTTGTTGCTTCTACTTTTTCATTTCTGATTCTATTGATTTGAGTCTTCTCCCTTTTTTTCTTGGTGAATCTGTCTAATGGTTTATCAATTTTGTTTATCTTCTCAAAGAACAAGCTTTTAGTTTTATTGATCTTTTCTTTAGTTTCCTTCATTTCTTTTTCATTTATTTCTGATCTGATGTTTATGATTTCTTTCTTTCTGCTAACTTTGGGTTTTGTTTGTTCTTCTTCCTCTAGTTCCTTTAGGTGTAAGGTTAGATTGTGTATTTGAGCTTTTTCTTGTTTCTTGAGATAGGCTTGTATAACTATAAACTTCCCTCTTAGAACTGCTTTTGCTGCATCCCATAGGTTTTGGATCATCGTGTTTTCATTGTCATTTGTCTCTAGGTATTTTTTGATTTCCTCTTTGATTTCTTCAGTTATCTCTTGGTTATTTAGTAATGTATTGTTTAGCCTCCATGTGTTTGTGTTTTTTACATTTTTTTCCCCTGTAATTCATTTCTAATCTCATAGCGTAGTGGTCACAAAAGATGCTTGATATGATTTCAATTTTCTTAAATTTACTGAGACTTGATTTGTGACCCAGGATGTGATCTATCCCAGAGAATGTTCCATGCACACTTGAGAAGAAAGTGTAATCTGCTGTTTTTGGATGGAATGTCCTATAAATATCAATTAAATCTATCTGGTCTATTGTGTCATTAAAAGCTTCTGTTTCCTTATTTATTTTCATTTTGGATGATCTGTCCATTGGTGTAAGTGAGGTGTTAAAGTCCCCCACTCTTATTGTGTTACTGTCGATTTCCTCTTCTATAGCTATTAGCAGTTGCCTTATAGATGTGCTCCTATGTTGGGTGCACATATATTTATAATTGTTATATCTTCTTCTTGGATTGATCCCTTGATCCCCTGAGAGAGATATTATTCCCTCCCCCCCCCCCCACCCCGAGTCATAGACACCAGAGAGGCAAGTAACTCGCCCCCAAGTCAAATAGGTAGCAAGCAGCAGAACTGAGTTTTAAACCAAGCACTGCTGGCTCCAGAGTTATCCTTTTCCCTGCTTCCCATGCTGCCTCTAGAGGCAGAGGAAGATTGCATCCTCAGTGGGAAGGAATTTGGGGGGATGATTTATGGAGAAGGGCTCCCCCAAGGCCAGGGTGAAAGCTCAATGAAAGATTGTACCTTCATTGTGATTAGCTGGAATAAATTCTGCTTCCCAAGATCATGTGAAATGGGGCTTAAACAAGGGAGAAAGAGATGGGAAAGGGGAAACACTGACCTCGTTTTATTTTTAAGTGTATATGTCTCTTTGTTTTATTCAGGGTCACATGAGAGCTGGGAGATGAACAGTGGGTCAGAATATGGGGCTTTACAACAAAATTTTCTCTGTGGATTAGCCATATTATTTGAGTCGTAAAGGACAGAAACTCACCTCTGATGGACTTAAGCAAAAATTATTTACTGGCTCAGTTAACATAAAAGATGACAGGTATAGTTTCAGGCACAGCTGGATCCAGAGGCCAAACAAATTGAGCATCACCGATACACCAGGCACCAAGGCAAGCTCTTTACACAAGCTCTTTATGATACTCATAACATCCTTCCAAGTAAGCATCATCATTTCCTATTCTACAGTTGAAGAAGCTGAGGCTCAGGAAGGTTAAGTGACTTTCCCAAGGTTGATACAACTAGAAAGTGGCAGAACCAAGACTTGAACCCACTTCTGCCTTGAATTTGCCTGATTTCGAGGCTGGATGGACCTCTTGCCACTAGGCAAATACTGGCTCCCTGACTGATGTAAGTCCCTGTGACTGTACTAGAGGCACCACAAAAGCCCATGGCGAGGCTCGCTTAACAGATCTACATGTTGACCCCAAGGAGCTTCCTCCTAATCCAGTTTCCTTGCCCCCCAGGCTATGGAAAGCACAGGCATCCTCACTCCATCCATTTCCTAACCTCTGCTAACCATGGCAATTTTCATTATTCTTTAGGGGCATTACGTTCTGGGGGAAGGAAAGCAAAGCACCAGTTTGCCATGCTCATCTGGTGATTCACCTAACAATCATTAATCGAGCACCTACTGTATACCAGGCACCTGTACTAAGTGCTTTCTATGTTGTAACTCAGATCAGCCCCATGAGGGCTGATCATTGCCCCCATCTTACAGATGAGACAGAGAAGCCGGGAACTTGCCCAAGGTTGCACGGCTGGTAAATGGTAGAAATGAAATTCGAACCACGGAGTCTGACTCCAGAGCCTGTGTATTCTTTTCAAAGAGCTGACAATCTAGTGAGAAAGATGGAGACGTGAAAAACAAGTGTGAAGGGGAAACTTCATCAACAGAGGGATGGTGAAGCCAGCTGGGGTCTGGGCATGCTCTGCTATGCTGTGAAGTAGATAAACAGAACATGGTGGGTATTGTCACAGATGGATTTTCTAGGCACGCTATCAGTGAAAAATCAAGCTGCAGAACAACATGCACAGTATGATACCACTTATGTAAAATTAAATACTCTAGTTGAGTATGTTTGCAAATGTACTGAAACAAATCTGGGGAAAAACACATCAAACAGTGGGACTGGTTGTTAAGAGGATCTAAGGCTCACCTGCAATATTTTCAGTTTTCACAAGAAAAATGCATTCATAATTTTATTTTTTTTATTTATTTATTTTTGGCTGCACCGGGAGGCTTGTGGGATCTTAGTTCCCTGACCAGGAATTGAACCCGGGCCCTGGAAGTTAGAATTTGGAGTCCTAACCACTGGACAGCCAGGGAATTCCCACATTCTTTATTTTATTATTTTAAAAAAATTTCTATTCAGATTCTCTGCCCATCTTCTTTTTCTTTCTTTCTTTTTTTTTTTTTTTGTGGTACGCAGGCCTCTCACTGTTGTGGCCTCTCCCGTTGCAGGGCACAGGCTCTGGACTCGCAGGCTCAACGGTCATGGCTCACGGGCCTAGCCACTCCGCGGCATTTGGGATGTTCCCGGACCGGGGCACGAACCCGTGTCCCCTGCATCGGCAGGTGGACTCTCAACCACTACGCCACCAGGGAAGCCCCTTTTTTAAAAAAAATATTTATTTTTTTTTAAATAAAAAAGAAGCAGCGTGTGGGCTTCTCTCTAGTTGTGGTGTGCAGGCTCCAGAGCGTGCAGGCTCAGTAGTTGCGGTGCACTGGCTCTCTGGTAGTGGCATGTGGGCTCCAGAGCAGGCGGGCTCAGTAGTTGTGGCACGCAGGCTCTCTAGTCGTGGCACATGGGCTCTAGAGTGCGTGAGTTCAGTAGTTGCAGCGCACGGGCTTAGTTACCCCACGCCATGTGGGATCTTAGTTCCTCAACCAGGGAGCGAATCCGCGTCCCCTGCATTGGAAGGTAGATTCTTTTTTTTTTTTTTTAACATCTTTATTGGGGTATAATTGCTTTACAATGGTGTGCTAGTTTCTACTTTATAACAAAGTGAATCAGTTATACATATACATATGTTCCCATATCTCTTCCCTCTTGCATCTCCCTCCCTCCCACCCTCCCTATTCCACCCCTCCAGGTGGTCACAAAGCACCAAGCTGATATCCCTGTGCTATGCAGCTGCTTCCCACTAGCTATCTTGGAAGGTAGATTCTTAACCACTGGAGCACCAGGGAAGTCCCCCACATTAACAATTTTAAAAGGACAAAAGACAACCTTCAGAATGGGAGAAAATATTTGCAAATGATGCAACCAACATAGAATTAATTTCCAAACTATACAAACAGCTCATACAGCTCAATATCAAAACAACAAACAACCCAATAAAAAATGGGCAGAAGATCTAAACAGACATTTCTCCAAAGAAGACATACAGATGACCAAAAGTCCCATGAAAAGATGCTCAACATCGCTAATTATTAGAGAAATGAAAATCAAAAGTACAATGAGGTGTCACCTCACACTGGTCAGAATGGCCAGCATCAAGAAGTCTACAAATAGGGGCTTCCCTGGTGGCACAGTGGTTGAGAGTCCGCCTGCCGATGCAGGGGACACGGGTTCGTGCCCCGGTCCGGGAACATCCCACATGCTGCGGAGTGGCTGTGCCCGTGAGCCATGGCCGCTGAGCCTGCGCGTCCGGAGCCTGTGCTCCGCAACGGGAGAGGCCACAGCAGTGAGAGGCCGGAGTACCACAAAAAAAATAATAAATAAATAAATTCTACAAATAATAAATGCTGGAGAGGGTGTGGAGAAAAGGAAACGCTCCGACATTGTTGGTGGGAATGTAAATTGGTACAGCCACTATGGAGAACAGTGTGGCGGTTCCTTAAAAACTAAAAATAGAGCTACCATATGATCCTGCCATCCCACTCCTGGGCATACATTCAGAGAAAACCATATTTCAAAAAGATACGGGGACTTCCCTGGTGGTGCAGTGGTTAAGAATCTGTCTGTCAATGCAGGGGACATGAGTTTGATCCCTGGTCTGGGAAGATCCCACATGCCACAGAGCAACTAAGCCTGTGCGCCACAACTACTGAGCCTGAGCTCTAGAGCCCACAAGCCACAACTACTGAGCCTGTGTGCCACAGTTACTGAAGCCCGTGTGCCCAGAGCCTGTGCTCCGCAACAAGAGAAGCCACCGCAATGAGAAGCCCACTCACCACAATGAAGAGTAGCCCACACTTGCCACAACTAGAGAAAGCTCACACACAGCACGAAGACCCAACACAGTCAAAAAAAATTAAAAATAAAAATAAGTAAGTAAATAAATAAATAATAGAAAAGATACATGCACCCCAATGTTCATAGCAGCACTACTTACAATAGCCAAGACATGGAAGCAAACTAAATGTCCATCAACAGATGAGTGGATAAAGAAGATGTGGTGCATATATACAATGGAATACTACTCAACCATTAAAAAGAACGAAATAATGTCATTTGTCGCAACATGGATGGAGCTAGAGATTATCATACTAAGTGAAGTTAAGTCAAACAGAGAAAAACGAATATTGTACATCACTAATTGTACATTCCACTTATAAGTGGAATCTAAAAAAAGATACAAATGAACTTATTTACAAAACAGAAACAGACTCATAGACATAGAAAACAAACTTATGGTTACCAAAGGGGAAAAGGTGGGGGGAAGGGATAAATTAGGAATCTGGGATTAATATATACACACTGTTATATATGAAATAGATAAACAACAAGGACCTACTGTATAGCACAGGGAGCTATAGTCAATGTTTTGTGATAACCTATGTGGGAAAATAATCTGAAAAAGAATCTATATCTATATAACTGAATCACTTTGCTCTATACCTGAAACTAACACATTATAAATCAACTATACTTCAATAAAAAATTAATTAATTAAAATAATTTTAAAGGACAATCGACATAAAATGTTATATATACTAAGAGAGAGGGGGAAACTCAGAATGCTATGGGTACCCAATCCAGTTAGGAGGAGGTGGTAATCAGGGCAGGCTTCCTGGAGAAAGGGACTATATGCTGGGTTTTGAAAAATGAGTAGGTCTTAACCAGTTAGAAGCCTGGATGAAAAGTGTTCCAAGCAGTGGGAGCAGCATGTGCAAAGGCCCAGAAGGGATATTAGACACAATGTCAGACAGGACCAGGCTAGCCCTTCTTAAAGTATACTGCTGAGGGTTAAAATGCAGTTTTCCAGGCCTCACTACAGACTCTAGGGAGGCGGGTCTGGGAATCAGCATTTTGACAGATGCTTTAGATACACTTTTTTTTTCGATATTCAAAAATCAACTGTGTTTCTATACATCGGCAATGAGAAAGATGAAAAGGAAATTAAGAAAACAATTCTACTTACAAAAGCACCATAAAGAATAAAATACTCAGGAGTAACTTTAACAATAGTGCAAGACATTGCTGAAAGTAACTGAAGACCCAAGCAGAAAGACATCCTATGTTCATGGATAATACTCCACCACATTGATCCACAAACTCAGTGCAATCCCTACAAAACCACAGCTGGTTTCTTTTCAGACAAGCTGATCCTAAAGTTCATATGGAAGCTCGAGGGACCCAGAATAGCCAAAACAAGCTTGAAAAGTATTAAGCTGGAGGACTCATACTTGCGGATTTAAAAATTTACTACAAAGCTATAGCAAAAGCAGGGTGGTACTGGCACCAAGAGACATTTCTCCAGAAAAGATATGGAAATAACCAATAAGCACATGAAAAGATGCTCAACATCGTTTAAGAAATACAAATCAAAACCACCATGAGAGACACACTCACACACAGTAGGATTACTTTAATCAAAAACAATTATTGGAGAGGATGTGGAGAAACTGGAATCCTCTTACACTGCTGGTGGGAATGTAAGATGGAGCAGCCCCTGTGGCAAACAGGTGGGCAGCTCCTCAAAAAATTAAACACAGAATTACCATATGATACAGCAATTCCATTTTTGGGGTAGATACACTAAAAAATGGAAAGCAGGGATTCAGACATATTTGTTCATCCATGTTCACAGTTGCACTACTCACAATAGCCAAAAGGTGGAAGCAACTCGAATATCCATCAAGGGACGAATGGATAAAGATTCTGTGGTACAGCCATACAATGGAAGAGTATTCAGCAAAAAAAAAAAAAAAAGAAGAAATTTACTACTGATCCACGCTACAACGTGGATGAACCTTGAAAACACAATAAACGAATGAAGCCAGACACAAAAGATCATTTAACTGTATAGGTCCATTTATATGAAATGTCTGAAACAGGTAAATCCATAAAGATGGGAAGTAGATTAGTGGTTGCCAAGGGATGGGAGGTATTGTGGGAAATAGGTATGAGACCGCTGAGATGATAAACATATTCTAGGAAAAGATAGTGGTGATAGTTGCACAACTCTCTGAATATACTAAAGTCCACTGAATTGTACACTTTAAAAGGGTATGTGAATTATATCTCAATACAGTTTCCTTCCTTTCTTTCTTCCTCCCGCCCTCCCTCTCTCCTCCTTTCTTTTTTAAATACCTGTGAGCCATCAGGAGAAAAGGGTCTGGAATTAAAGGCTAGAATAGAGATTTGGGGGTTCTTAATTTGGAGGTCAGAGGCCCCAGGGAGCCCTGTCCAGCCCTGATATTTTGTCTCAATAGCATCCTAAGAATAATCACAGTAAAGACTCTTTACTAACTGTAACTCTTATTTTTTGAGCATTTTACAAGTGCCAGGCATGGTGGTACCGGGCTTAATACGTTATCTCTTTGCATTCTCACTTATTCCAGGGGGAAGTAAGTACTATTATTAGTCACATTTCGCAGAGGAAGTCACTGAGGCCAAGAAAGGTCAAGTCACTGTCCAAGTGGTCAAGTCTACTTGACACCCACCCGGTCTGAGCTGAGCTAGGACTCGGATGCCGGCGGTCTAAGTTGCGGTGGTGGCGTGTGTGCTCGCTAGGTGCTTGGTCCCATTTGACTTACGGTGATTAGCTCGAGAACTAAGGCGTGGGGGTGAGCACAGGGTGCGGAAACACTTACACTCCAGTGAGAAGGAAGGCAGCGCTGGGTGAGGGCGTGGGATTCGCTGGGGGAAATTTAACACCTGCATGTAGGTAAAATCCTTGCGCCGGCCTGTCAGTCGTTGGAGGCGCCTCCCAACTCCTTCCTCCGACAGCCTCAAAAGGACCCGGGTACCGCAGGAGGACGGAAGCGGCAAGGCTGAGATGGAAACCAGACACTCTCGCCGCGCGCAAGCGGCGTGCGCACGCGTGCGCCAGAGCGTGTGTGTACCCTCGACCGTTCGCGGGTTCGCCTACTTCCGTGACCGCGCGTGGAGCGTTAGCGGGAGTGGGGAGAGTAAATCATCAACACGGTGTGCGTGCGGGTGGAGGATGTGATTGGAATCGGGCGTGCCTGTGTCGTGAGTATAGTTCTATTTTTTAACTCTACAAGTGGTCGTGGAGAGCTCGCTCTGTGCCAGTCCCGTGCGGGGTGCCCGGGATACAGGGTGAGAAGGCAGTTGAGGACCTTGTCCTCCCTGCAGGAGCTGACACTAAGGGGAGGCAGAGTGTTGAGGGGGAGAAATGGGAAACAAATCAAGGCAGGAAGAAACATTAACTTCCTGGGTACGGGGGTCTGGGTCTGGGAGATTGTGTGTGAGCGCGTGTGTATGTGTGTGCGCGCACCTGTGACAGGTGAAACGGTGGTTCTGGAGCATCCACTGTCCAGGGTTCTGTCAGCGCCACGGAGTCGGAACCAGCAGCTGTGGATCTTGCCTTGGGGAGGGGAGAGGCCGAGTCTTGAACCCGTCTTAAACCCCAGAGGTCTGGGCCCCGCGTCCAGCGGCCACTCGCCTAGCAACTGCTCCTCCACGGCGGACTGGATGTGACCGTCGTTCTACACAGCACCCCCGTGTTCGCCTTAGGGATCTGCCTTCTGAGCTCAGGCTGCGCCAGCTCCCCAAGACTCTCTGAAGGCCTCTGACTAAGCTAACATGGGGGCCGAGGGACACCACCATCCGCATTTAACCTGTGAGGCGCACAGAGGGTCGGGGCCTGTCTGCATCACGTGGGGAGTCAGGGCGGATCTGTGGCTTACACTCGGGCTCCTGTGTCCTCCACTCCGGGACTGCAGGGTGCGTCATTCTACTTTAGGGCCAGTAGGTGGCGCTAGAGGCCAGGGCTAGGCAGGTGGCCCTCAGGCCTTGGGGCTTTGGACTCGGAGGAAAGACCAGACAACACCGGGGCAGTCACAGGCCGCTTGCTGTGTGCCGGACAGACGCTGTGCTGGGGCCCATCGCGCATTCGCTTGTCTAACCCTCCTGTTATCTTGTTCCCCATCATCCCTTTTTACAGATGAGGAAACTGAGACTCAGACTCCTTTTGAATAACTTTCCTATGGTCACTCAGCTTTGTACTGGCAGGACCATGGTCCAAGCCCAGTTCAGAGGACCAAGTACAGGTGGGGGAAGCAGGAGTTGAGAGGTGCCCCACGTCTTGCTGGGAGTGGGTTGGAGGCAGGCTATGAGCTGGTCTCTGATGCCAGCGGATGTGAGCTGAGGGGCAGAACTGCTTCTGTGAGCAGAGGATGGGATCCTGGGAGGAGGGGTGGCGGGAAGGAGCAGCAGGGGGGCTGAAGCCAGGCCCAGCCTCCCCTTTCCAGGGCCTCCCTGGGTCTTACCACATCCCACCTTGGGGTCTTGGACTTGAGGGCAAGGGGCGGTGCTCAGCTTTCCCTGTGATTCCCACCCCATCCGCCGATCTCCCCGCCCAGATGTACCTGTGTACCCTGTTCACAACACAGCTCCCCTGGGAAGGCTTCCTTGGCCACCGAGGCCCAAGAGTGCCTCTGCTCCTACCTGCTCCTGGAGGGGCGGTCCAGACACCGTCTCATAACAAGCTCCGCCACGTCCTAACACACGGCCGGGGTGGCACCACGTCCTCCACGCCAGTCCCTAGAGTTTCACTGCTTGCCTTTCTAAATACACCCACCCAGTCTGCTCTACCTCAGTGAGAAGCACATGGGCTCCTTAGCTCAGGGATCCTGCCTCAACCTGCCCCCCCGCCCCCTCCCCCACCCAGAGACCACGACGGTGGCTCGACAGGTCCATAACCTCATCCTTTCGCCCTGCAAATTGCTCTTGAGCCCCCATAGGGGCCAGGCACTGTCCTAAGCACTGGAGAGGGACACTCAGCTCCCTTCCTCATGACAGAGGCAGACAAGAAGCATATGATACAAATTTCAGTCTGTGATTAAAAAATAAAACAGAGAGGGACTTCCCTGGTGGTGCAGTGGTTCAGAATTCGCCTGCTGATGCAGGGGACACGGGTTCGAGCCCTGTTCCAGGAAGATCCCACATGCCGCGGAGCAACTAACCCTAGGCGCCACAACTACTGAGCCCACGTGCCACAACTACTGAAGCCTGCGTGCCCTAGAGCCCATGCTCCGCAACAAGAGAAGCTACCAAAATGAGAAGCCCGTGTGCCACAACTAGAGAAAGCCTGCCCGCAGCAATGAAGACCCAACGCAGCCAAAAATAAATAAATTTATTTTTAAAATAAAATAAGTAAAACAGAGATATGCTAGGGTGACAGTGGGGTGGGAAGTCCTCTCTGGGGCGTGACTTTTGAGAAGAGACCTGGAGGAGGAGTCTTTTGAAGATCTCAGAAGGGGCTTCCAGACACAGGAAGAGCCAGTGCCTCAATCCCAGGGCGAGAGCATGGGGGTGGGTGCTGTCTGGAAGGGAAAGAAGGCAGGCGTGGCCGGAGCAGGCTGAGTTCAGAGAGGTGGGCAGGGCCATTTGGGCGGGGCGCGGTTTGGAGTTTATTCTAGAGTAGAGGACGTCCCCTGGAGGGTCGCCAGCAGGAGAGTGAGGTGCTCCATTTAGCGTTAATCTCTCTGACTGCTGGTAGTTCCGCTGAAATCAACCTCCTGCCCCCACCTCCCGCTACAAGAAGTCTGAAGCTGAGAACCCTGGGGCAAAGCTGGTAGTCAGGGTGCCTGACCCGGGCCAGCCCAGGGTCTGCAGAGTTAATCCCCTGGGCCCGGAGCGGCCTCTGATTAGTAAGCCCTGCCACTCCTGGCTGATAAAGCCCCAGGCAGGCCTCTGGCTGGGAGAAGAGTGGAGAAATCAAAGCAGGCAGAGGAGGGGCCCACTCCAGGAGCATCTTAGCCTCTCCCCGGTCTTAGGTGGCGAGTTTCCTGGGTGAGAGGCTGCGTACGCATTTGCCACTTGCACAGCCCTGTCTCAGTCAGGGCCCCGTGTGCATTTGACGGGGCCCTGCTTAAAGAAGAGAAGGCAAAATTGGGTGCAGGGCTTCAGAAGGGGCCCTGGGTGGATGGGGGACCCTGGATAAGTCTCATTAGCTGCATGGTTAGCGTCCCCCTCTGATCTTCCATCAGGGGAGGAAGCCCCACATGCAGATGGGGAAGCCTGCTAGATATAGAGGGAGCAGAAGCATCTCTGTGGCGGGTTCCCTGACTCCCTGTCAGTTCTCTTTCCACTACCCCAACCCACCCAAAACACGGCTGCCCTTTCTCCTCACCTCAGGCCACAAGGGGGAGGGTAGCCCAGGGCATCGTGGAGATGGGTGGGCAGGTGGCTTCCTGGGGAGGGAAAGGGCTCCTCTTGGGGCCGTGTCACTGTTGCGGACAGGGTCCTGTGTGGCCAGGACCCCCATCTGCCTGTCAGATGTTCCAAACCCGCACATCTGAACCACCTGGGTTCAGGGGCCCGAGGACCTCGCTGAGGATTAGAATCCCCAGGAACAGGTTAAAAGGCATTTCCTGGGCCGAATCCAGACCTGCCGGGAGAAGCCCAGGACTCTTTCTACTGAACACGCTCGCCGGGTTCTTCTTCAGCACGGCCAGCGCTGGGGACCACGGATTTGGCCATTGGCGAGAGAGAGAGAGAGAGAGAGAGAGAGAGAGAGAGAGAGAGAGAGAGAGAGAGAGAGAGAGTGTGTGTGTGTGTGTGTGTGTGTGTGTGTGTCTAGGGGAGGAGGCCAGTTGTGCACACTTACAGCACGGCAGCCTCCACTGTGGCCAGGATGGCAGTGGGCAAGGAGGACCAGGCGCCGGGCTAGGAAGCAATGGACTTTGCCTGGGCTTGAATCTTGCCTCTAGTGCTCAGAGTGGAACCATGTGGTGTTCTCTCTCTGCTCACCTCTGGACGGTTCATGAGACCCAGCACAACTATTAAAACAGTCATTATCCTTCTGGCCACCCTTTAGAGAACGTGTGCTGTGTGCCGACATCATCCCATGGGGCAGGTGAGAGAGACTGTCGTTCCCAAGGACAGATGTGGAGGCTGGGGTCCTGAGAGGGTAGGGAGCTGGTCCGACATCACCCAGCTAGTAACCATTGAGACTAGAATTTGGGGCTTCCCTGGTGGCGCAGTGGTTAAGAATCCACCTGCCAATGCAGGGGACACGGGTTTGATCCCTGGTCCAGGAAGATCCCACATGCTGTGGAGCAAATAAGCCCGTGCGTCACAACTACTGAGCCTGCGCTCTAGAGCCCGTGCTCCGCAACAAGAGAAGCCACCGCAATGAGAAGCCCGCGCACGGCAACGAAGAGTAGCCCCCGCTTGCCTCAACTAGAGAAAGCCTGCACACAGCAACAAAGACCCAACGCAGCCAAAAATAAATAAATAAATAAATAAATATTTACAAAATGACTAGAATTTGAACCTAAGGCCATCTGATTCCAGAGCATATTATGTTTAGGCCATTCTGTCCTGTTTGCACACTTTTCACCTCCGGTCTTTCTCTCCTCAGCGACGGGCACCGAACACCTCCTATGTGCCAGGTGGAAGGGGAGTGTCATCCCTTCACCCCCACCCTGTCTCTGTGAGGGTCGAATCAGCCAGGGTGCATGGCTGGGCTCTGGAATGGCTCACCATGCCTCATTCACAGCCTGACTGGGCTGGGGAGGGCTGTCTCTGGCAGAGACAGTCTCAAAGTTCAGGGGGCATCAGGGTAACCTGGAGAACTTGTTAAAATGCAGATTGCCAGGCCTCACCCCCAGTGATTCTGATGTAGTTGGTCAGGGCAGGGCCTTGGACTGTGTATTTTGACAACCACCCAGGCTCTCTGTGGCAGGTGGTTTGAAGGTCACACTTTAAGATTGTCACGCTGTACTAGAAAGACTAATGTCAGGAGAAAGGCAGGAGAAAGAATCTGGTGGCCTAAGTCTCAGATGATGCAAGGTAAGACTTTCTTCGCTGAAAAATAGACAAACCCATGTATATACAAGATTTTGCAGTTTCAGGGGGCTCCAGGATCCTTGAAGGTCAACCATGGGTCCTGGACCCCAACGTAAGAACTGCCCACTGCTCTAAATGCCAAGTCTAGGCTCTCAGGTCACCTCTGCCATGCAGACTCCCCAGACCGCTTGACAAAATTGCTTCTCCCTTGTGCTCCCACACGCTTGGTGAGAACATGACTCCACTGGGATAGCTGTTTGCATATTTGCCTCCCACTCCTGGACTGTGGGCTTGTGGGCATCATTTTCCTTCTCCCTCTGGGCACTTACTTTTGAGGTTGGGCAGAACCACGTGATTTACTGTAGCCAATAAAATGCGGGTGACACAAACTTTACAAGCAGGTGTGTGATTTGCCGTATACTCTCTGTCATCCTGCAAATGCACGTCACCCTGTGGAGGGTCTACCAGCTGCTGTCCTTGGGTGACTGGGTGAACAGAAACTCCTGCCCACCTGCACTGGACATGTAGCATGAGTGCAAACTAAGTCTTTGTTGCCCTAAGCACAGGGACATTTGTTATTGCAGCCTAACCTGGCTTGTCCTAACGGAGCTTTGAAGGCAGAGCCCCTCTTCGCCAAGCTTCGGGTCTCCGGTTCCCAGCACAGGCTGGCACAGAGTAGGTGCTCAAAAATCACAGCAGCTACTGTTTATTAAGAACTTGCTAAAAAAAAAAAAAAAAAAGAACTTGCTAAGTGCTGGACACTCTTCACTGTTATCTCATTGAATGCTTTTCTCCCAGGCCAGCTGTGGCACGTAAAGTGTTCTACACAGTGCCTGGCATGTAGTAAGTGCTCTGTTAGCTATTATTTCTAATTATGATGCTTCTCTGCCTCAGATGCAAATTGTTTGGAAGAACAAATGAATGGAGAAGGGTGGAGTGAACTGGCAGCTGGGATAAGGTGTCTGAGGACACATTAGGGGCCAAAAAGGAAACTTGGCTTTTTAGTTCTGTGTCCTCAACCAGTATTGGTGGTCAGCTTCTGTCTGCTGAGACCCTACTGGGTGCCTGGTTCTGTGCAAGATGTACTGCACTCACTGGCTTATTTAATTCTTACTGGACCCCATGACGGAGGTGTTGTTATTCATCCCCATTTTACAGATGAGGAAACTGAGGCTCGGGGAAGTCAAGGATCATTCCCAAAGGCTCACTCTAAGAAGAGGCAGAGCCAGGGGACCGGCTGACTCTAAAGCCTGGAATATGAACCTCTCATTACACGCGCTGCCCCTTCCTAGGGGAAAAAGAGGGGAGAGCAAGACGGTGGCTGAGCCCGGGTCCTGGGCTTCTAGTCCATTGCTCTTTTTCCTCTACAACTTCTCTCCTCTTACCCGAAAAGTGTGAAAGTGCACACGCATCCCCCCTCAAAAGAAAGCAAGCCCAGGAAACCCCCTAGTGGCTGTGGGGCGGCCCCTCCCTGCCCAGGGCCGGCAGCAGCCCTCCCCATGCCAGCACAGACTCCATGTCACCACCGTGATTGGTAGACTAAACAGCTGGAGCAGAGCCGGCCTCCTCGCTCCCTCTCGCCAGGGCGGCCGGGGGGCTTTCAAAGACCGGCCTCGGCTGCTATCTCCCCCATCAGCTCCAGCAGCATTTAGCCACTTTCTTCAAACACCCGGCCAGAGCATGATGGTTAATGTCAAATCTGGCAGCAAGTCATAACCTATAGGGCTGAGACATTTATCATGGCCCTGGGGCCCCTGGGGACTTCAAAGGGGCCTGAGGGGTGGGGGTTGGGGGGAGGGGGCTCTGCACGGGGATTTTCCTCCACCCGGAGCCTCAGATCCCTTAGAGCTGGAGGGATCAAGGGGCTACCTCGGTGGGGCAGCCCAAATAATAATAACAGTAATAATAAATATTAATGACGAATAATAGCTGTTCTGTATTGAGGGATTATTACCTCCAGGGCACTTTACACGTCTCATTGAATGCCCATAGCCACCCTGTGGAGCATTTATTGTTATTTTAATCCTTGTTTTTAGAGATCAGGAAACGGGGCACAGAGAAGCTAAGCCACTTGCCTAAAGTCACACGAGTCATAAAGAAAATGGCATCAACGACGATAATAATATGTCATTTATAGAGTGATTACCATGTGCCAGGTGCTTTGTGTGTGACCTCATTTAATCCCGCAAGTTCTCTCTGAGATAAGCATTATTATTGTCATTTCAGAGGTGGGAAAAGAGTCTGAGATGTGAGGTGGCTTTCCCAAGGGGACACAACTGGTAAGTGGCAGAGCTGGGATTCAAAAGCAGACCTTCTGCTCCAAACCTGGCTCCCAACCCTTGCACATTACGGGCCTCCGGGGGCTGGGGGCTGCGTCCTGAGGGGCGGCCGTCCTCCTCATCCTTGTCACGGCCTCTGTCAGGCACCCGGAAGCAGGAGAGCGGTCCTGCTGTCAGCTCCCGGGCCTGATGGGAATCCTTGGCGTATCGTGGCACCTTCCACCTGGGGAGCTCGAGGCTCCCTGGGGGCAAGGTAGAGAAATGGAGGGGCCGGTGCTGTGCCTCCCTCTAGCTGCCTGCCCAAGTCTGGGGGTGGGGGGCGGAGAGCCTCTTTCATGCAGGTGGTCCTCAAAGCTTTTTCTGGCTCTTGCCTGACAGTAGGGTAGTCCCAGCAGGTGTGGGAGAATGCTGTGGGGCTTAACACCCCCCCCTCCCCACCGGCTGGGATTCTGCCCCAAGTCAAATTCTAGTGCGGGGAGAGAGCTCTGCCTAAGGTGGGGATGAGCTTCCTTACAAAGCTCCCTGGGGCCAGTGCACAAATTGATCAAGCTCCACAAACATTATGTTATACCCACAAAGCCCAGCTATCCCAGTGCCACTGAGAGAGAGCAGAGTTGAATGGGTGTTTAAAGCAGGGAGCAAAAATGGTCCCTGCTCACAAGGATTAAACTCCCTCTATGAGGCCATATATGGCAAGTGTCCCACGAGAGAATGCTCCAGATGGCTTCCTGGAAGAGGTGATGTCTGGGCTGAGAAGAGATGGGGATAAGGTCTATGCAGAGGAGCAGGGCCAGTGTATTAGTCAGGATTCTCTAGAGAAACAGAACCAATAGGAGATATATATATATATATCCTTGGATGAGACCCACCTACATTATGGAGAGTAATCTGCTCTTCTCAAAGTCTCTGATTTAAATATCAATCATATCTAAAAACTACTTTCACAGCAATATCTAGGCTGGTGTTTCACCAAACAACTGGGCACCACAGACTAGCCAAGTTGACATATAAAATTAACCATCAGAAAAGACAAAAATTATATGATTCCACTTATCTGAGGTCCCTAGAGTAGTCAAATTCACAGAGACAGAAAGCAGAATGGTGGTTACCAGGAGCTGAGGGCAGCGAGGAATGGGGAGTTCTTATTTAATAGGTATAGAGTTTCAGGTTGGAATAATGAAAAAGTTCTGGAGATGGATTGTGGTGAAGGTTGCACAACAACGTGAATGTACTTAGTGGCACGGCATAGTTAAAATGGCAAATTTTATGTTATCTATATTCTCCCCCAATTAAAAAAAAATTAACCATCACAGGCAGTGAGGGCCTGAGCAGCAAAGGGTGATGGGGAAGCAAGGACCCTTGTGAATGAAGTGAACTCATTAATTTCTCACCCACCAGATATTTAATGTTAAGCCTGCATGTGACAGCACTGTGCTAGGGCTGGAGAGACAGCAGTGAATGACAAAGTAACTCCTGCTACTAGATGCTGCATGTGGTACCAGGCCCTTTACATCCTTTATCTCATCTCATGATCACAAACAGCCCATGAGGGAAGCATGTCAATGGTCCCATTTTACAGAAGAGGAAGCTGAGGCTCAGAGAGGTGCTGTAACTTGCTCAAGGTCACACTATAACCCAGTGGTAGAGTGAGGGCTGAAATCCAGGTCTGTCCAACGACCAAGTCGTTCATGGGGGCGCTGGCTGGAAAGGACACATAGAATCCTTTCTGCCCCAAGAAATTTGGTGGTGAAATAAAGGAGAAAGAGGAAGTGGTAGCCTGAAGGAGAAAAAGAACTGGGGAGGGTTTTCTTTGGAGAATGGGGAAAACTGGAGAATGTTTGTGGACCTTGGGGTAAGAGCTTGCAGAGGGGGAGGGAGAAGGGGTAGGGTGGGTAGCTGAGGTGGGCACAGTTGAAAGGAAGATGGTAGTTCATGAAGAAGCAGGGACGTCTTGAAGAGAGGTGCGGGGCAGCGGCAGCCTCTTTGGGCCAAGGCCTCTCCTCGGTCAAGTAGAAGCCCAGGGCTCCAGCAGAGTGCGGGGGCAGGACAGGGCTGGGGCTGAGGAGAAGGGACCCAGGGAAGGGATGTGGGAGGAACAGGGTAGGAGCATGGGCTCCAGAGTCAGAGGGATATAGGCTCAGAGTTCAAGTCGCAGCTCTTGCTGCCCCAAACTCTCAACAGTGAATATCTCAGAGTAGAGAGGAGGGTGAGAGGCTCATGGGAAGAATTTCACTTTATATTTCTTACCCTTCAGTTGGAAAATTAACAACACTTTGTGATCTGCAAAAATATTTCTGTTGTGAGAAAAAAAATTACTCAACTGTATTTTCTGCCTACTTCAAGGGCATGCAAATGGGATAATGGGTGAGAAGGTCCTCTCTGACGTGTAAATTGTGAGAAAACAAATGAGAGAAAATATCAGCATTAACATTGGTAGAGCACTGTTTCAACATTGCAAAGAGGTTTCAGAGATTAAAATCGGACCCCATGCTTCCACCAAGCTGCTTATTACACCTTTCAGTTCATTCAACAAATGTTTATTGAGTGCCTACTGTGTGCCAGGCCCTGTACTAGGTGCTGGCAATAGAGGAGCGAGCAAAGCAGAGAAAGCATCTGCTCCCATGAAACTTACATTTGATGGGAGGGAACAAACAAGCAAACAAATATCTACTAAGCTAGGGAGTACTAAGTACTGTTAAAAATATAGGAGGGCACATAGTCAAAGAGGGTTCTATTTTAGATTGAGCAGTCAGGGAAGGCTTCCCTGAGGAGGTGATATTTGACCAGAGCCTTAAATGAAATGAGAGAGCTAAGCCAAGGGAATATCTTGGAGAATAATCCAGGCAGAGAGAACCCCAAGGGCAAAGGTCTGGAGGTGGGAACTCACTAGGCAGACACCATTCATGCACCTGACCTCCAGCCACACTCTCATCCATCCACCCATCCACTCATCCATCCACCTACCTATTCACCTGTGTTTCCATTCTGTTTACCTGTCCATCCATCCACCCACCAAACCACCCACCTATTCACCTGTCTATTCATTCTATTTACCTATCCTTCCATCCATCTATCTATCCATCCATACACTCACCTCTCCCATCCATCCATCCATGTATCCGTCATCCATCCATCTATCCGTCCATCCACCCATCCATCCATACAACATGTACTGAGGATCTGTTACCAGTCAGTCATGGGGAGGCATAGGGGAGACTTCGTGAAGAATTAGATACCATCTCTACTGATATGCAGAGACAGGTGCAAACCATTAGTGTAGGGATGGCAGTTGAAAGGGCATCCTCCATCACTCACCATGCACTTTTGCTAAGGAAGCTCTCTCAGCGTTTCCCCACTTTCATAGTTTTAGGAAATCTTGCTTGGGTTTCACAGCTCAAGTCCCAGCCTCTTTCTCCATGAGGTTTCTGGTACTTCCTATTAAAATTCACCACCCCTTTTAGTTTGGATCTTCATTCTGCACAATAATGCTCCATCCTCATTGGAGTTCCTTGTGTGAATTTGTGACCCCACCACTGGTTCATGAACTCCTTAAGATCAGGGTAAAAATTAATCAATCGATAGGCTACCACTTACTGAATGCTTAACTACACATCTGGCATTGTGCAAAGCATATCTTTAATACACTACTTGTTGCTCATAACATACAGAAGGGGACCTGCCCTCATAGGAAGGACTTGTTATTATTAGTGCATTTTACAGATGAAGAATAACTGAGGCACCGAGAATTAAAGTGATTCATCCATGTCACAAGCTAGTAAGTGGCTGAGCTAGGACCTAAATCCTGGCCTTTCCAACTGCAAAGCCCGTATCTTAAATGCGCCACTTTACCGCCTTAGTCAACTCCTCTCCCCACCACACCCCTGCCTGTGCACTGATAGAACAGAAGGAAGAAGTAAGTTCCTGGCTCTAGCAGCAGACTGCCTGGTTTGAACTGCACCTTCATTCCTGGGATTCATGTTTTGTGACCTTGGCCCTGGTCAATTCACCTCTCTGTGCTTCAGTGGTTTCATCTGTAAAATGGGGGTAATCTTATAGGTCTATTGTGGTGTAAAATGATTCATGTTAAAAAAAGGTCGACAGGTACCTGGCACATGGTATAAGTTAGCCATGCATTTTGTCTAATACAGATTGCAACCTCAGTTCCCTCACAGTTTGCTTTCTTTGTTTTTTCGCAATTTGCCTGTCACATTTTATCATTCTTACTTTGCACTGTTTGATGGAGACGGGCCCTAAGAGCACCAGATGCTTTGCCTTTGGAACTCTGCAACTAGGCCAGGAGCCTGCAAGAAGAGCAGCAGATTTGAACAGGACCGTGGAGTGACTCACCGGATGGGGGTGGTAGAGCAAGAGGTCCCCATCATCAGCCCTCACTGGGATGGGGAGGTGGGCCGAGGGGGCTCAGGCAGCACTTATCTGCCCCTCCCAGGGATCCACGTCAGCCGGGCCTTCAGACCTTCCAGGGCCTCCCCGTAAATCACCCTGGATGATTTATAGGGAGACGCCCAGTCCGCTAATCCAATAAACAGGATAAGCAGCGTCCAGCTGTATTTATGGGCTGCCAGAAGGGCCTTTCGCCGAGGGAGACGTGCGCACTGTGACCCTTCTCCTGACCGCCGGCCTGAAGCACGCTGACGGGCAGGGGTCACACGGCCTGGGCTCCGGGCCTCACGCTGCTCCTTCAGCGGCTGCTGGTGATGTTGGGCTTTCCCTCTCTAGGCTCCAGGTCCCCGAAGCTCAGGTGTTCATCGGGCACTTGGCGCATGTGCAGTCAGCACATAGGGAGACTAAAGGCACTGTAAGCCGGGCCCTGATGTCCCGTGGTCGGGGGGCGTGGTTTGGAGCACAGGGATGCGGCTTACAGGTGCCAGAGCCAGGCTGGCCTGCGTTCAGATGCTGGCCGGGATATTTCCTAACTTCTCTGAGCCTTAGTTCCCTCGTATGTACATTGGTAAATAATAGTAATACATTTTCCACAGAGATGTTATTATAATAATAGAATGCAGGGCTTCCCTGGTAGCGCAGTGGTTGAGAATCTGCCTGCTGATGCAGGGGACACGGGTTCGTGCCCCGGTCCGGGAAGATCCCACATGCCGCGGAGCAACTGGGCCCGTGAGCCATGGCTGCTGAGCCTGCGCGTCCGGAGCCTGTGCTCCGCAATAGGAGAGGCCGCGATAGTGAGACACCCGCGCACCGCGATGAAGAGGGGCCCCCGCTTGCCGCAACTGGAGAAAGCCCTCGCACAGAAACGAAGACCCAACACAGCCAAAAATAAATAAATTAATTTAAAAATAATAATAAATAAATAATAGAACGCAGACCAAGTGCTCACACAGCACCTGGCAATTAATAAAGGGTCCATAAGTGTTAGCTAATCACAATTATATCGCATGGATACGTGCACTGGGAATATCACAGAGATCCTCATGCAGACGGGCTGGCCCAAGGGGGTGTGTTGCAGCTTTGCTGTGTTCGTGGGAAACTGGAAGGAACTGTATGTCCCTGAAAGGGCAGAGGATGGGTAACCATGAGTGAGCAGCAGAAGTTAGATATGACAGAGGCAGACCCAATGCTCACATGGCAACATGGATGGATCTTGAAAGTGAAGTGAAAAGAGATACAGCAATGACACAGCACCCATAGAGATTCAATACAACACCTCTAAAAATCTCAACGGTATTTTTTACAGACATAGAAAAGCCCATCCTCAAATTCATACGGAATTTCAAAGGATCCCAAATAGCCAAAAACAATCTTGAAAAAGAACAGGGACTTCCCTGGTGGCGCGGTGGTTAAGAATCCGCCTGCCAATGCAGGGGACACGGGTTCGAGCCCTGGTCTGGGAAGATACCACAAGCTGCGGAGCAACTAAGCCCGTGTGCCACAGCTACTGAGCCTGCGCTCTAGAGCCCACGAGCCACAACTACTGAAGCCCGGGTGCCTAGAGCCCATGCTCTGCAACAAGAGAAGCCACTGCAATGAGAAGCCCGCGTACCGCAACAAAGAATAGCCCCCACTCCCCGCAACTAGAGGAAGCCCACGCACAGCAATGAAGACCCAACGCAGCCATAAATAAATAAATAAATAAATTTATATATCTAAAAAAAAAAAGAAGAACAAAGTTGGAGGTCTCATACTTCTTGATTTCAGAACGTACAAAGCCACAGTAATCAAATCATTTGTGGTACTGGCATAAAGATAGACATAGAAGCCAGTAGAATAGAAAAGAGATCCCAGAAATAAACCCTAACATATATGGTTAACTTATTTGCCAACATGCCAAGACCATTCAACGGGAAAAGGACAGTCTTTTCAACAAATGGTACTAGAAAAACTGGATAGGCACATGCAACAGAATGAAGTTGGACCCTTAGCTCCCACCATGTACAAAAATTAACTCAAAATGGATCAGAGACCTACACTTAAGAGCTAAAACTACAAAACTCTTAGAAGAATATACAGGGGGAAATCTTCATGGCAATTATTTTTAAAATATGACACCAAAAGTACAGGCTATGCACATACAAAAGAAGATAAATCAGACTTCATTAAAATTAAAAACTTTTGTACATCAAAGTACACTATCAAGAGAGTGAAAAGAAAGCCCACAGCGTGGAGAAAATATTTGCAAATCATATATCTGATAAGGGATTAATATCCAGAATATACAAAGAACTCCTACAACTCACCAGTAAAAAGACAACCCAGTTGAAAGATGGGCAAAAGACCTGAATAGACATTTCTCCAAAGATGATATACAAATGGCTAATAAGCACTTAAAAACATGCTCAACATCATTAGTCATCAGAGAAATGCAAATCAAAACCACAATGAGTTACCACCCATACCCACTAGGATGGCTATTTTTAAAAAACCAACATCAAAACAGAACAAAACCAGGAAAATAACAAGTGATAACAAAGATGTGGAGAAATCTGAACCCTTGTGCGTTGTTGGTGGGAATGTAAAATGGCCCAGCTACTGTGGAAAACTGTTGGCAGTTCCTCAAAAACTTTAACATTGAATTCCAATTTGACTAGCAATTCCACTCCTAAATACATACCCAAATAATTGAAAACAGGAAGTGCAACAGATACTCGTACACCAATGTTCATAGCAGCATTATTCACAATAGCCAAAAGGTGGAAAGAAGACAAATATCCGTCAACAGATAAATGAATAAACAAAACGTGGTGTATACATACAATGGAATATTATTCAGCCATAAAAAGGAAAGAAATTCTGATACATGCTACAATATGGGTGAACCTCGAAAACATTATGCTAAATGAAATAAACCAGACACAAAAGGACAAATATTGTATGATTCCACTTGTATGAGCTATCTAGAATAGGCAGGTAGAGAAATCCATAGAGACAGAAAGTAACATAGTGGTTACCAGGGGCAGGGTGAGGGGAAAATGGCGGGGGGGTATTGGAGATGGATAGTAGTGATGGCTACCCAACATCATGAATGCACTTAATGTCACTGAATTGTACACTTATGTCACTGAATTGTACACTTAAAAACGGTTAAAATCATAATTTTTATGTTATTTCTCTTTTATCACATAAATATGCACACAGGCAAAATAACCATGTATATTTCATTTTAAAAAATGGGTAAATTAAACCAACAGAACATTTGCCTTAGTGTGTGTGTGTCCTGTGCGTGTGTGTGTGTGTGTGTGTGTGTGTGTATGTGTGTGTAGGATAGGAATGGGCAATGAGGATAAAAGGGAATAGAGAAAACTGGGGCTTCCCTGGTGGTGTAGTGGTTAAGAATCCGCCTGCCAATGCAGGGGACACGGGTTCGAGCCCTGGTCCGGGAAGATCCCATGTGCCGCGGAGCAACTAAGCCCATGTGCCACAACTACTGAGCCTGCGTGCCACAACTGCTGAAGCCCGTGGGCCTGGAGCCCATGCTCTGCAACAAGAGAAGCCACCACAATGAGAAGCCTGTGCACTGCAGGGAAGGGTGGCCCTGCTCGCAGCAACTAGAGAAAGCCCGCGCACAGCAACGAGAAAGCCCGCACAGAGCAACGAAGACCCAACGCAGCCAAAAATAAATAAATAAATTAATTAATTAAAAAAAAAAGAGGCCGACTGGCCGTCCATTAGGGAGATGCCTCGGTAAGAAGGGAAGGTGGGGCCTCCCTGGTGGCGCAGTGGTTGAGAGTCCGCCTGCCGATGCAGGGGACACGGGTCGTGCCCCGGTCCAGGAAGATCCCACATGCCGCGGAGTGGCTGGCCCTGTGAGCCATGGCCGCTGAGTCTGCGCGTCCGGAGCCTGTGCTCCGCAACGGGAGAGGCCACAACAGTGAGAGGCCCGCGTACAGAAAAAAAAAAAAAAAGAAGGGAAGATGGATTTTTGCGATATTCTTCAAACTGGAGGCCACGACCAAAGAGGTTTAGGATTTAGGATCCAACCATAAAATTAATAACATAACCACTGAATAGTAGTTGAATTAGTAACTGAATAAATGATCCCTTCAACTCCCGTTTTCTATGGTTCTGAGTTGCTTGGTTGACCCCCATAAGGCTTGTCATTGGGCCCCGAGATATGAAGGTCCCCGACACGTTACAGTCTCGGACTTGTTCTCGGGAAGGAGCGTTGGCTGGAAGTAACAACCTCAAGCATTTCCTTTCCTGCCATCATGGGTTTCAACAAATAGTTCCTGAGCGCTCACTATGTTCTGGGCTGAGCAACAGGCACTGAATTCTCACCACAGCCCTGTGAGAGGTTCTGTAGTAGCTCTGATTCTAAGAAACTTCCTTCTGTCATCCTTTGTGGTCAGTGTGAGGGGGCCTTCGAATTCTCTCCTGAGGACCTCAGGAGATTTTCACTTGCATGAGTATTTCTGATGGAGGCTGAGCTTAGGAAGTTCTGGAAGAGAACTTGCCAAGGTCTCTGCAAGTTCTGAGGAAACCAAAAGGGGGTCTGGGGAGGCTGAGGAGAGGGCTGTGTGAGGAGGGTGTCCTTGGAGCAGAGTGGGGTGTGTGTGCATGTGTGTGTGCGTGTGTGTGTGTGCGCGTGTGTGCGCATGTGTAGGCATGCGCACAGGCGCACTGGCCATGCTTGGAGCACCGTGTCATTCAATGACACAGTCTCCATTTCCAAAAATGGACTCCAGGTCACTCCAAACACATCCAGAATTCAACCCTGTGAAGCAGAACTGGTAAATAGCAACAAGAAGGTTAAATAAAGACAGCGGTGGGAATCATTTTTTGCTCCTTCCAAACATTGGCAACAACTCTTAACACTGCGGATGGATGGCAGGGTTCTAGTCTCCATGCATCCCTGTGCTTGCTTCCCTTCCGCCTACTCAGCGCTGAGTCCAAACCCACAGTCCCCAGAGTTACATGGGGCTCGTCTGCC
Organism: Stenella coeruleoalba; assembly: GCF_951394435.1. Classification (NCBI taxonomy): domain Eukaryota; kingdom Metazoa; phylum Chordata; class Mammalia; order Artiodactyla; family Delphinidae; genus Stenella; species Stenella coeruleoalba. The sequence continues at coordinate 129,981,481 of NC_137148.1, read as the reverse complement.
ACATTTTCTGGTCCCCAGGTTTGGACAAAAGCTTCAGTGCATTTCTCCTTGATTCTTTTGACCAAATTTGTGGAGAGTTTTGTTTTTTTAACTTGGAAACAAATTGTAGCTCAGGGGAGAAAGGGTGTTGCTTAATTTCAAGCTCAGTTCTGTTTTTCTAAGATTTAGTTCTCTAAAAAGGTAAGATAAGGGACTTCCCTGGTGGCGCAGTGGTTGGGAATCCGCCTACCAATGCAGGGGACACGGGTTCGAGCCCTGGTCCGGGAAGATCCCACATGCCGAGGAGCAACTAAGCCCGTGAGCCACAACTACTGAGCCCATGCGCTGCATCTACTGAAGCCCGCGTGCCTAGAGCCCGTGCTCCGCAACTAGAGAAGCCATCACAATGAGAAGCCCACGCACCGCAACAAACAGTAGCCCCCGCTCCCCGCAACTAGACAAAGCCCGCGCGCCGCAACCAAGACCCAATGCAGCCAAAAATAATAAATAAAAAATAAATAAATTAAAAATAAAAAAAAGTAAGATAAAACAAATCTATTTACTACAACTAGGCTTTCTAATTAGCTCCCCTGTGCCCTCCGCTTAAATTCAAACCACCTGTCTCCATATAAAATCTCCCATAGGTTCCTCCACTAACACCCTTCTGAAGGAAGGGCCAGCCCACAGCTGGCAACCCCTGGCTTGTGGGCTGCAAGCCATGGAACGTGTGGGGCTGGGACAAAGGCATGTGCAGATGGAGTGTGGGATCCCGGCTGCTTGAGAAGGCTGCTTTGTTGAGGTTGCAGAAGTCACTGACGGGGAGAAAACATCTGGGGGACACAAAGGGCCTCAGGCCCAGAGCTGAGAGGTCCCAGAAACTTCGAAGCAATCTTGGCAGAAGATGTTCGGTGCTCAGAGGGAAAAGAATCCATTTCCACATTCTTCTGCCCTGGACGCCCACTAGATGTTTATACATCCCTGGGAGAGGTTATCTGCTTTTGACTTGAGGCAGGCCCCAAACCAGGCCTCTGATGGTTGGACCTGGGGGTTGTTGTGAAAGATGCCTGGGAGTGTGAGTGTGTGTGTGTGTGTGTGAGAGTGTGTGTGAGTGTGTGTGTGTGTGTTAGTGTGAGTGTGTGTGTGTGTGTGTGTGTGTGTGTGTGTTGGAGGCCTGGAACTCAGAAGAGAGGCTCCTTGGAATCCAGAGACCCACAGAACCAGCTTGATGGCAGGCCCTTCTCCATCCACCCCTGCCAACAGATGAAGGGGTCTTCTCGTGGAGATGTCAATGTTTGGAGGGGCCCACCTCTGCCCTCGATTAGTTGTGTGACCTTGAAAAAGTCATTTTTCCTTGTCCTAGGCCTCATTTCCCCAACTCTGAAAAAAGCCTGTTGGGTGATGGACTTGAACTAGTGGTTCTTAGCATTTTGGAGACACTGGCCTTTTGGCAGTCTGATGTCAGAGTGTCTCTCTAGGAAGGACATTTTACAGGTGCAGGTTCCAAATTTTACTTACACCTTCAGGGGTTCTTAGGGCCCTGGAAGTCCCTCTGAGGACTGGCCATTAGAGCCCCCAGGGGTGGTCTCCAGGGTCCAGACACAGACTGCACATGGTTGGTGCTTGGGAAATGTCTACGGAATGAACAAATGATCCCTTCCAACTCTCACTTCCTATGAGTCTAGTCTATGATTCTAAGTGCCTGGCCTTGATTTTGCTTAGTCACATTCTGCAGATGGAAACAAAGGTACGCAGGAAAGACTCTTGTCTGACTGTTAGAGGTACACACACACACACACACACACACACACACAAACATACATGTGTCCTCCGACTGACGTTCCTTTGCCATACATATTTTATCAAGCCCCTATGTGCTAGGCACCGGGGTTATGGTGATGAGAAGGATAGACCCCCGTCCCTGCCCTCAGTCTAGCCGTTCTGGGCAGAGCTCTGTGCTCGACCTGGATGCACAGGGAGGCACAGACACAGCCCTGCAGTCAGGGCCGCGTTAGGACTTCCGTGGGCCTTGGGCACTTCCGCCTTCATGAGCCATTTCCTCCACCAAAAAAGATTCTAAAGTACCACTGTGTTGGTATAAAGATGAATTCATTGTTTTATACATTCATTATTAGTATTTTCATGTTTTTCTTCTCATTTAAAAAGATATTAAAACGTTTTTGTGGACCCTGACATGTATCGTGAGCTCTCAGTCCTGTGCCTAGTGGATAAGTCGGCCCTGCCTGCAGCTCAGCTTTACCCACCAGATGATGCCACATCTCAGGCTGCCAAGCATGGGTTTCACAAAGAGAATCCATAAGATGTCAGGGGAGGAAGAGGTCAGGGAAGACTTCCGGAGGGAGATGGCTCTTAAACAGAGTCCTGGAGGGTAAGCAGGACTGAACTGATGAAGCAGAAGAGGCATCTGGACCGGGGAGAGATCAGAGAGGGCAAAGGCCTGGCAGGAGGACCATGCAGGCAGCAGAGGCGGCCAGAGTGCCAGTGCCCCTCAAAGCTGGACCTGGGGGCCATTCAGGGTCTTGCCAACAGCCCCACCCTGACGTGCGCCTCATGGCTCCCACTCCCACTTGTGGACTCTCAGAATGCTGAGGAGGATGAGATAACCCCCACCATAACCCCCGTTTACTGAGTGGGACCAGGTGCATAGAGCACTGCATCATTATCCCATTTTATAGATGAGAAAACCAAGGCTCAGGGCGTTCAGTACCTTGCCTGCAGTCAAACAGCCAGGAAGAGTCAGCTGGATTCACACAGGTCCATCTGACCCCAGAGCTCTAAGCTCTTACCCCTACATCATACTGTCTCTCCAAGAGGCTGAGGGAGCCCCCCCATCATCCCACAGATGGGTCACCTGAGGCCCAGAGAGGAAATATGATGGGCCTAACAGCACAGCAGTTTTGCAACAGAGTTGGGAATAGAATCTAGGGATCCTGGCTCCAGCCCAGGGGTCCTTCCCAGCGGTCAGGGAGATCAGTACCCTCTGAATGATTACATTAGCATCATCAGCCTTCTTCATCCTCTCGGCTTAAAAAACACAATCTTGTTTCCACAACAGCCTTGCCCCTTCCTGGTAAGTCCTTCCTACCCAACCTGTCCATGCGGGTTCCTGAAGACCCAGCTTCTGTAAGAGTCAGGCCGAGATCCTCCTTTCTCAAAAGTTTGTCCTCAGAAAGGGGAGCCTCTTTTCTTGATGTTCCTCCACTCCCCGCCACAGGACAGAATAGGTTTCTCTGTGTCCCAAACCCACCCCTTCCATGCAAAAAGCACCTGCCCCTCAGGCTGGCTGTGCAGATGTTATCATGGGCCCGAGCTGATTCACTTTTGCGACAGCTCAGCGCCCTGGGCAGGAACGCAGTTCTGGGTGCCACAGTCTTCCAGGGGTAGAGACACACTGGAGTGTGTCCCCACACCCCAGGGTGGGGTGGCAGGAAGGCCAGGGGCCTCCATGCCATGTCCCCTGGGAGGAGGCGTAATTGCAGGAACTGGGCTGTAGAGTCTGGGGGTATAGAGCTGTCATCAGACCCTGGGAGAGCATCCTGTAGAAGGGTGATAAAAATTGGGGGTCCTCAGGGAGAATTTGGATTCTTAGTGGAACTGACGGGGTACAGGTCCATTCAGTTCAGGATGTTATCACAGTCAATGCTGACCAAGGAGGAAGTGGGTTGTCTAGGGCAGTAATGAGCCCCCATGTACTGGTGATGTGGAAACAGAGGCTAGGCAGGGATGCTGGGAGGAGATTCAGGTGCCAGATGGGAGATGCAGGAGTCCATGGCCTTATGGATTGGACGGCTTTATGAAGCGTATGCCTCTTCTCATTTTCTAGTGAAGCAACATAGCTGAGTGGAAAGAAATACCTCAACCCTTGAAATCAGAGAGTCCCTGTTTAAATATCTGGTTTCTACTACTAAGAAACGCTTCACCTCTCTGTGACTCAGTTTCCTCTCTGTAAAATGGAGACAAACACAAGGGCTGTTGTGAGAGTTAAGTAAGAATGTATATAAAGGTCCTGGCAGGGACTTCCCTGCCAGGGAAATGGCGCAGGGGTTAAGAATCTGCCTGCCACTGCAGGGGACATGGGCTCGAGCCCTGGTCCGGGAAGATCCCACATGCCGCAGAGCAACCAAGCCCGTGCACCACAACTACTGAGCCTGCGCTCTAGAGCCTGCGAGCCACAGCTACTGAGCCTGCGTGCCACAACTACTGAAAACCACGCACCTAGAGCCCGTGCTCCGCAACAAGAGAAGCCACCGCAATGAGAAGCCTGCGCACCACAAAAAAGAGGAGCCCCCGCTCGCCGCAACTAGAGAAAGCCCGCACACAGCAACAAAGACCCAACACAGCCAAAAATAAATAAATTAATTAATTAAAAGAAAAAGGTCCTGGCAATAAATGAGTTTCTCTTCCCATTTTACTGGGGGAGGGAACAGAGTTTGGAGCTGTTAAGTGACATACTTGGCCAAGGTTAAATGGCTTGTAGGGGCAATTGATTTAGAATGGGAACCCAGGTCTCTTCCAGAACAGTGGGCTGTGTCCTACCTGTTTAGGTCCTATTTATTGAGCACCTACAAATGCTTGAGCTGAATGGTGCTCCACTGAGTACCTGCTCTGTGACCAGGTACAATTATAATCCTCATTCCACAGATGAAGCTCAAATAATTTTGCCAGTTGCTCAAGGTCTCACAAATGAAGAAGCAGCAGAGTTGGGGTGCCAATTAAAGTCTGACTCCCAAGCCTGACTCTTAATCGGGAGTTGGTAAACTACGGCCCATGGGCCAAATCCTCCCTACTTCCTGTTTTTATAAATAAAGTTTTACTGGAACACAGTCACGTTCACTTGTTTACGTGTTGCCTGTGGCTGCTTTCACGATACAATTGCAAGGGGAATCACTGACTTGCAAAGTCTGAAACATTTACTATCTGGCTATTAACCAGAAAACTTTGCCTAGCCCTACTCTTAACCACCATTTTATATAATAGTTTTTTCTTGAAAATTTAAAAGGAGAATCTGCTTAACACCAAGACACAGTTTCAGGCAGGTCAGTAAGTATTTGACATGAATTCTGTGATAAATAGAGACTGAATTACCGTCTGGCTCTCCTTGCAACTTTCCTCCATCTCCCGCTAAGCAGATCTTCTTGGTCAAGGGGATGGGCTGAGTAAAACAAAGACAAAGGCATGTGTCAAACACATTAACAAGGCCCTGTGTTTTGCATCTGTATATTGTGATTTAATCAGGGGATTTTAATTGTTTTATTTAAAAATTTTTATTATTTAAAATGATTTAATTGTATTACTTTTTTTTTTTTTTTTTGCAGTACGCGGGCCTCTCACTGTTGTGGCCCCTCCCGTTGCAGAGCAGAGGCTCCGGATGCGCAGGTTGAGCGGCCATGGCTCTCGGGCCCAGCCGCTCTGCGGCATGCGGGATCCTCCCGGACCGGGGCACGAACCTGTGTCCCCTGCATCGGCAGGCGGACTCTCAACCACTGCACCACCAGGGAAGCCCTGTATTACTTCTCAATTGATGTTTACAGCTTATTATTAATGCTATTTATTATAAATGTCAGAACTGTATCTTTTCTCCTTTAAAGTATTTATTTATTTATTTGGCTCCTCTGCACGGCTTGCAGAATCTTAGTTCCCCGACCAGGAATTGAACCCGGGCCCTCGGCAGTGAAAGGGTGGAGTTCTAGCCACTGGACGGCCAGGGAATTCCCATCTTTTCTCCTTTTAAATATTACATGATTGCCATCGTGAACGTATAATATCTCAGGACGACTTCCTTCCCCAAGCGAACAAGCGGGGTTTTTAGCCATGGCCAGGGAGATAGTAGATTTCGACATGCCGGAATTAAAGAACAGAATCAGTAAACGAATAAAAATATCAATCTGAGCAGAAAGAGTACTGAATCAGGAGTCAAGAGACCTTGGTTCTAGACATAGCTCCATTCAATCAGCTGGGTGATTTGGGTTTCTCATAAGCCCTCCTATGTCTCAGTTTCCCCTTATAAAATGGGGCTGCTGGACCAGATGACTGCTAATGGCTCTTCCTAGTATAGCAGTGTATTCCCATTAAAAAAACGCACCAAAATAAAGCCTTTGGGGCAGTTCTGCCTGGAAGGAGAGGCTTCACAGAGATGACCATCAATCCCACAACGGGGTTCTCTATTCTGAACCTAGCAATCCCTTTGGGAGTAGGGGACAGTCGGCGTGCACCAGGCACCTTCCCAATCATTTCCGGTTTTGTCACAGGATCCAGGACTCTTTTATCAGAAGAAGGGGAATTTAGGTCTGATGAGGGAGGAGTGTCCCTGGTGGGGGCAGTGGGTCAGAAGACGCCAACAGCTGGAGGAGGGGGGGAGCTGAAGGAAGCGGTGACCCTGTCCTGTCATCTTCCCCTGTCCTCGGGATGGCTTGGGGAGCAGGACAGGACGGACATGTCATCGCTGTGAGGGGCGTGGATGTCCCCACCTTCCTGCTAATCCCTAATCATGATTACCCTCTCCCTAGGCAGGAATGAAAACCTTTTGGTCTTTATTTCATATCACTTTTTACAATTTTATAGGCAAAAAAGGAAATTTCACTGCTGTTTTAATTTGTCTCTATTTGATCAAGAAAAAGATCTTTTTCTTGTTTAGCTATTTGTAGTTTTACTTTTGTAAACAAAATTATTTGCAGCCTTTGCTTTAATTTTTTTCCTATTAGCAATATTTATCTTTTCTCTTTTGAGTTTTTGAGGTTACATACTTAATGTGTAAATGTATCTTTTGTTTTGTCAAGCTTTTAGAAAACCAACAAAACTGGGTGTAGTAAGAAAATGTTAATAGCCTCTTTACTTCCTCGGCAATTCTGAACTCCAGAGGAGTCCATTGATAATTAACATTTGCGGAGTAACTGCTGTTAGTTTTCTGTATTTATACAAACTAACTCAAATACATATATATGTGTATATATAATTTTTCATTTTTTTATAAGAGTAGAAACCTGCTATATCTTTTAATCTGAAAACTGTTTTTAAAAATTCTACATTGTAAACTGAACTAGCCCTGTCTTAGATTCCTATGCCTCTTGTGTATTTCACAAACTCTTTCTTGTCATCGTCACTACAAGAGTTAGTCAAGAATAATTAGGCCAGAGTTATAGATTAGAGAAACTGAGGCCCAGGGAGGAAACGTGATTCACCCAGATCCTTCAACAGTTCAATACTGGGGGGCTTCCCTGGTGGTCCAGTGGGTAAGACTCTGCCCTCCCAATGCGGGGGGCCTGGGTTCAATCCTTGGTCAGGAACTAGATCCCACATACTGCAACTAAGACGCCCGCGTGCCGCAACTAAGACCCGGAGCAGCCAAAATAAATAAATAAATATTTTAAAAGCCCCCAAAACATTTCAATAGTGGGACGAGAATCCCAGGATGAAACCCTCCTGATTCTGGAGGCAGACGCCTCTCTATGCAGAGTGAATCAGACCTTCTGTCCCGAGAGTCACCCTCCTGAGGGGCACAGGCTGGAGTTGGGAGTCAGAGAAAGTGTAGGTACTAAGAGAGTACACGATGGCAGAAGAATTCAAGCTACCCCCAAGGCGTTCCTCAATTCCTGACGTGCTAGGTGACCTTGGGACGAGCGGTCGGCCCTCTCTGGGGTCCCAGTGCTCATCTACGAAATAAAGGCTTGGGCCTAATCATAGGATTTCAAACTGTGCTCTTCAAAGCTGCAGGGAGCCTCCACAAGTTACTGTCCCTCAAAAGTGAACACGGGGAGCATGTTCTGGGATGCTCATCACAGCACCCGCTGTGTCAGTGAAAAGTTGGAAGCAACTGCAATGTCTTACATGCAACAGGTCATGCATGTGTTCATCCCTTCTTTCGTTCGTGGGATAGTTATTGAGTAACAACTGCCAGGCCCTGTTTTAGACACTGGGAATCACCGCTGAACAAGACAGACCAAGCCTCTGCCCTCTTAGAGCTTCCCCGAAAGGCCGGGCCACCTGACCGTGAGCTGAACCCCAGTAAGGTGTAACCAGATGTGTCCCTATGTCACAGCATGGATGGGTCTCCAGGCCACAGGGCTGAGTGCTAGAGGTGGTACCAAGACCTGGGTAGGCTGATTCCCTTGATATAAACCCCACCCCTTCTGGATATCTGGCTGTAGGTGGACAGATACATTAAAAGGTGCTGAGGAGGCTTTGCGGGGTGCATCTCCAAACGATGGTTTTGTTTCTGGAAAGAGAGGGGAGTAGACCAGGGTTGAGGGTACCTTGTGTCGGGCACTTTATCTGTATTTTTTAAACAAGGAAGACATTCAAATATTGTTTGCAATTAAATATATATATATATATGTGTGTGTGTGTGTATATATATATATATATGTCCAGAGAGAGGGAAGGACAAAAAGAAACTTACAAGTTTCAGTCTCACAGAGTCCTTCAAAATCTAACGTGTTCAGGCTCTACGATCTACCCAAACCTAGTAAGTGTCTTGGTTTGGGGATCAGAGATTTTAAATTAAACCAACGAGGAATATTGCCTGGATCCAAGGCTAAGCCAGCTTCGTCATCGAGGCAGCATCCACTGTGTTCAGTCCCAGCTGATTCTCCCTTAGCTACTTAAAATCTCATCTTGGCATTGCTGGGTGGGAAAGCCTCCCCCAAGATTTATTTTACAAGTGAGGAAGCCTCTTTTCTTTTTTTTAAAATTTATTGAATATATTTGACCTATGACGTTACGTGAATTTAAGGTGTACAACGTGTTAAATGATTTCTTATTTTGCCAAGGACTCAATTAACGGTAGAGCCCAGGTTACAAAGCAGGAAGCCAGCCTGCCCTGCCTCCAGATCCTGGGCCCAATGCAGGGGGGAGGGGTGGGGTGGGATGGAGGGGGAGGCCATCCTCCAGACTCCCACTGGAAGCTCCAATGATGAGTCCTGGTGTCCAGCACATGCTGAAAGGAAGCCTTGTCAACATGGAAGGAGATCAAGGTGGCCAGGGGGTGCTGAAACCTCCTGTCGGGTCCAGCATCTCTGAGGAGATAGGGACACTTCGTACGCTGCCCCTGTCCCCGCCCCCTCCTCGAGCTCTCTCCACTCGAATTCCGAGGGGCTTTGGAATCACTAGACTGTCTCCTGCTCCCAGGAAACCCCAGGCTTCAGTGGAGCCAGGCGACTGGCCATCCATCATCCTTATCTCCCGGCTCTGGCGGCCCCAGGTCCCTGGCCTGGATGGGCCCAGGGGGCCAGGAGGGCGGGGGGGGGGGGAAGGATGGGGGCAGGGGGGCCTCGATAACAAGAAAAGCAGCTGTTCCCTGGGGGAACTTCAAAGTGCCTAGAGCTGAAATTTATGGGCAGAGCTGTTCACATTAGGGGCCAGAGGGCCATTCATCCTGTAAATATTTATTGAGCACCTACTGTGTGCCAGGCACTGGGCTGGGGGAATCTTATGGGCCCAAAGAGATTTTGTTGTTTGTTAGGTTAACATGTCTACCTCAGTGGACTAGGTTTGATGAATGAATCAGTTCATTAATTCATTAAGTATTTATTAAGCACCCACTGTGTGCTGGGGGTTGCTGGAAATCCAAGGCTGTTGGAACAGTTAAATAAATACGCCCCCCTACTGTGGGCAGGGTCTGAGATCCACTAATGCAGTTGTCCGGAGCTTCAGGGTCAGGCAGACGGACAAGTTACTAAACCCTCCTTGGTCTTTGCTTTCTTAGCTGTAAAACCAGGGTAATAACCGCACCTATCCCATAGGGTTTGGGAGAGGAGGAACTGAACAAGAAACTACAGGTCTAATTCTTAGCCTGAGCCTGGTAAACGGTCATCTCGTACCAAAGGCGGCTATTTTTGCGACTGCAAATGATCGGCCCCACATTTATTACGTGTGTGTTGAGTGCCTGCCATGTGCTCTGCAGCTGCTGTCAGGGCAACTGGCAAGTCGGCCTGGGAGGGTTTGCCAGAGTCCCTACCTCTCCCCTGAGGTCTCTCATTGGCTGAGCCTTCGAGGTGTTAAAGAGGGGTTTATGTGACCCAGAAGAGGCATTTGGACTTAACCCCTCAAATCCCTGTCACCCCAAGACTCTAAGGGCCCATGATCTTCCAGGCAGGGTCCTGGATGGGTACCTCCCTACCTTCCAGGCAGCCCATGAGGAAGGCCTTCCTGCTGCGGAGCTGAGATCTGCCTTGTGGAAATTTTCCCCATCAGCGTCCCAGCTTTGTCTTCTGGGCCCTACCCCAGCTCTTTGAGCCTCAGTTTATTCATCTATAAAATGGAAATAGCAATAGTTCCTATCCTATAGGGTTACTGGGAGGGTAAAATGAGACGAAGATGGTAAAGCACTTGGGACAACCTCTGCCAAATGAAATCCGTGATAAGGGGCAGCGAATAACAGCAAACAATAAAATAACGAGAGCCTCTGGGAGTCAATGAAAAGAGGAGGTGGAGGAAGAGGAAGACAAAGGAGAAGAAAGGGAACCAGAGCTATACTTTCTGGGGTAGGAAGTTGTCCTCAGGAAACCTGAGTTTGGCAAAGGAGAGCACACACGATTCCCAAAGATGTTTCCCAGCTCACAAAGTCTGGTAAACATGGAAGGGAAGGCGCTTGTAGTGTTCTTCTCCACGCAATGGGGGCAGTGTTTCCACTTTCACTCACAGAAGAGCAAGTGAGGCCCCTGAAGGGGACTTGATTTCCCAGGGTCAGGGAACAGGGGCCACTGGGCATCCCCAGAGCTCGGTCTCCTCTCTCACTCCCCTCAAGGGAGCAGTGGAGGGGGGCTCTCCATGGACAGTGCTAGGGGTTGAATTGTGTCCTTGCCCTAAAATTCATAGGTTGAAATCCTAACCCCCAGCACCTCAAAATATGCCTTTATTTGGACACAGGGTCTTTAAAGGGGTAATCAAGTTAAAATGAGGTCATTGGGGTGGGTCCTCATCCAATACATCTGGTGTCCTCATGAGAAGGGGAAATTTGGACACAGAGTGATGCAGAGACAAGAGACAGGGAGAAGACAGCCATCCACGACACAGGAGAGAGGCCTGGAACAGAACCCTCACAGCCCTCGGAAGGAACCAACCCCGCCTGCACCTTGATTTTGGACTTCCCAGCCTCCAGAACTGGGAGAACACATTTCTGTTGTTTAAGCCGCCAGTCTGCCGCACATTGTGCCAGCAGCCCTGTGGCAGTGTGTGGAGTGCCCCACGGAATGCTCTGAGGGCTTGCTTCCCTGCCTGTCCCAGGAGGGCGGCTCTTCTCCAGAACCCTCGATGTTGGTCAGAAGGCGCGTGGCAGGCCCGGCAGTGTCTGACCACAAGGCCGTGGTCTTTGCATTGACCTTCCTTGTTCTTGTCGCTCCCTGAGAAGTGAAAACCCATTTTCCTGGTGCCTTCCGGTGATGACTGGATTAACCTCACCTGCTGCTGTCCTCTGCGAAGACCTGCCAGGCTTGCTCTGGTCTCCCTGGGACTGGGGATTTGTCAGAGATTCTGGGAATTACCAAGTCAGCTGCATCCACTTCCTCCTCTGTGATCTTTTCCCTCTTCCCTCCTTCCTTCTTCGGCGCCCCTCCTCCTGGCCTGTGCTCACCCCACGCCCACCCACATCCCATCCCACGACTGCTTCCTCCTGATTCCCCATCCTCCAGGCCACCCTCACCTGGTGGCCCTCAGCAGAGCAAGGGGCAGTCCAGAACCCAAGGCTGCCCTGGAGACAGAGGCAGGAAAAGTCTAAACTCACTTCTTTCGAGCCGAGAAGAAGTTATCCAGAGCTGGTTTCTCCTCCCACCATCCAGGAAGCCTCGTTCTTGTCCCTGGCCTGGATACATTATTATATTTTGCTTTAATTGCATTAAGGCAAATGACTATGTCACCCTGTGGTTTCGATCAGGTCAGGGATCTGATAATCGATCCTGGCACAGTCTAGACAGGAGTCACTTTGAAGCTGTTTTTAGCAGGATGAGAACAAACAATTTTTCCAAAGTGGTCACATTAGGCAAACAGGCTGGTGGGTCATCTCTTTGGGAGGGAGTGTGCCCTGGCTCCAGGCAGCCTGCTGACTGATTCCAAGGCCCCTGGGGAGGAGACAGGACTGCACCCCCTGGGACGCAAGGAGCTTGAAGTAGAGATGCCACAGGCTTAGGCCTCCCTGTATGTGAAATCTGGTCCAGGTGCCTCTTCCAGGAAGCCAATCCTGACTGACACCACCTGGCTCAGGGCACAAAGATAGCATAGTGCAGTGTGAGATGGCTGGCTGGAGAGATGGAAGAAAGATGGAATTCATACAGGGCACTGGTAGAGGTGGGACCACGTCCTGCAAAATTATTCTCTCTTCAACTCTTTCGATTCTTTGAAGTTCATCGAGAGGAAAGCCTCAGTGTGGTCTAGTCTGTCTCTAATATGGTTCTAGTGTTTGCTGATCTCCCCTTTTAACAAGGAGAGCAGGCCTTGGCTCTGCAGGGTGCTAAGATATAGCTAGATTTCAATAACACTGTTTTGTTATCGTTGTATTTATTTCCTACAGTCTCTTTCAAGCAATACTGGTTTTCCCCCAACAGAAAGTGCACCATTGTTTGAGCACAGTAAGGTAGAGATCCTGAAGGTGGGAGCTGAAGGAGGACCTTGGGAGACAGTGCTGGGGCATCTTATGCACAGGACCCATGCCAGCTCCGCACTCGCTTGCTGTGTGACTGCAGACAAATTGCTTTGCTCTCTGAGCCTCGGTTTCTCTGTGTAAAATGGAGTTGATGATGTACTGCGTGGGGCCATAGTGAGGATTTTCTGAGAACGTAGGCATGTAAAGCATCCAGTGTATGCATGGCGGGCGTGGGGTCTGCCCTCTGCCTGGTGGCCTTGTTCCTTACATGGGCCACTGCTCCCCTCAGCCAGTCTCAGAGCCTTTGCTGGTCCCACGGGCAAAACTGACGAGAGTCCAGGTTCAGAGGAAACGAAAGGAGCTTGGAGGCCCGAGCTATGCCCTGGCTCGAGCTCCCTGGCCTTGGGCTTGCTCCATCCCTCCACTGGCCCACAGTTTCCCCACCTGTCAGCAGAGGCTCTGACCAAATGATTTTAAGACCCTTTGCTCTGACATAAGGATATTTTGGAGTTACAATGCCACAACAGAAGAATCTCTGTTTTAACAAATATATCTTGTGGTCCTCCCTACTTGCAGACTTGGCCATGGACAAGCGGCATCGGCCTCACTTGAGAGCAGGTAGAAATGCAGATGCTCAGGACCCACTCAGATCTCCTGAATCAGAATCTGCATTTTAGGACTTCCCTGGTGGCGCAGTGGTTAAGAATCTGCCTGCCAATGCAGGGGACACGGGTTTGAGCCCTGGTCCGGGAAGATCCCACATGCCGCGGAGCAACTAAGCCCGTGTGCCACAACTACTGAGCCCACGTGCCACAACTACTGAAGCCCGCACACCTAGAGCCCGTGCTCCGCAACAGAAGCCACCGCAATGAGAAGCCTGCGCACCGCAACAAAGAGTAGCCCCCGCTCACCACAACTAGAGAAAGCCTGCGCACAGCAATGAAGACCCAACACAGCCAAAAATAAATAAAGAAATAAATTAATTAATTAAAAAAAAAGAATCTGCATTTTAACAAGATGCCCAGTGCGTGAAAAGCACTGATTTATATCACCCAGTCTGAAATGAAGAGTTTTAAATGCTTTTACATCTTCAAATATATTTATATATATTTATACATTTCTCAGGGATTTTAAAAAACAATGAACATGTCATTTTTTTTCTGAAACAATAAAGGTGTTATGAAAATGGTAAATGAACCCAGGCCAGTTCAGAGACAAAATGATTTATGTAAATCTGGTGAACAGTTTTTCCCAGGAAATTTTCCTTCTGAGTAAGGTAGGGTCTCGCACTTTCCATAAGTTGGCCTCTTCCCAGCAAGTGTCTCCCTCATGCCTGATTCCTGGAAGGCTGTGTGTGCGTGCGTGTGTGTGTGTGTGTGTGGTGTTGTGTGACTGTGTCTTGCAGCTGATCCACTGAGCAGGGACTTCAGCCAAGTCAGCAAAACCAGGATGGAAAAAAAACTAGATTCCTAAAGGCTTCAGGGTAAGCCTGGGGAGCTTGGGCAACCATCCCTCAGATAAACTGAAGCAGCATGTACTGTGGATTAGTCAGGCATCCTGGCTTTCCAGTTGGGCCCACCTCCTCGAGGGCTTCCTGCCTAACCCTCCTGTCCAGCTGGGGTTCTCTGTTTCTCCTCATCTCCAAAACAAAAGCCCCAAACACCATCCCATCCACTTTGGGAATTCATCCCAAAGAAGCGATCTCGATGTAGGCAAAGATCTTCCTAAAAGAATGATCATCACATGCTGTTGATAAGAGTGAGAAGCCAGAAAAAAAATCCAAGTGTCCAAGAATAGGGGCCTGAGGTTACTTCATGATGTATTTCAATCCTGTGCCTGCCTGGGAGCAGGTCAGCAGTTATGGGCAGGAGTCGGCAGGTCTGGACTCGAGGGATAATTTAAGCAGTTTATTTAGCCTCTCCAAGCCTCACTTTCCTGAGCTGTAAAATGGGAGTGATAATAATACCAAATGCCTTCTCTTGTTTTGAGGATTAAATGAGGACATACACGGAAAACATTTAACACCACGCCTGGTGCACAGTAAGCACTTGGTAAATGGTTGTTTGCTGTGCGCCGGTTCAGATACAGACAAATGTTGGCGGTGAGTATTAATGACAAGGAAATATATATATGGCACAGTGAAAGTGGAAAAAACAGATTATAACTCAGCATGATCCATTTTGTAAACATATGTGTACATATTCACATTTAGCCTTGTATGTAATTGATAAACATGAAGTGGAGATGTAGTTGCTACAAGAACAGGAAATGTCCGGCCACTGGGGAACCCTTTCTCATTTCTCAGGCTCACTTCCATACTCTTTGCCTGAGAATGCCAGGGAAAATCAGATGTGGACCTATCGTTGATAAGGACCATAATGAAAAAACAAAAGTGGCACCACTTGAGTGCTTTCTAGCAGACAGGCACCTTCTAGGTGTACTACCAGCTCATTTATTCTTCACAACCACCTACGAAGCGACACTATTAATATTCTCATTTTACAGATGAGGAAACTGAGGCACAGAGGGGCTGAGTAGTCATCTGTCCAAGGTCTAACAGCCAAAAAGAGGTCAGAAGATAGTTTCAAACCTGGGCTCTAATTACTATGCTATCCCACCCCCCAGGCCTCTCATTGACAAAGAAGGAAACTAAGGCCCAGAGAAGCAGGACACTGGCCCAAGGCCACACAGCAAAGCAGTGTCAAAGGAGGAACTAGTACTAAGCCTCCTGAAGCTTTGAGGCTCCTCAGTGCCCCCTTCAGGCAGCCTGAGGATGCACTGGCTACCTGATTCCTCCAGGCTGTAGGCAGGGTACCTGCGCAGCCAATCGTTTGCACTCCTCTGCGTACAACCGGCTGCTAGGGAAGTACAGGTCTTTGGCGAGCAAAGGAGACAACCCACAAACTGTCTGCACCTTCCGCTGAAGCCCTGCCTCCACCCTCCAAATCCCATGTCACTTAAGGCAAATGTAATCCATATGGCTCTAATTCATTTACACTTAAATCTGCAAGACACTGGGTTCTAAGTGCTGTTACTTACAAAGCCTTCAGAACCTGTTAAGTGAGATTCAGCTCCCCAACTCCTCCTCTCCAACCCTACCCCGAGTCCAGTCTTCCTCCCCTTCCCCCTTCTGGACCAGAGTTCATACCAGCATCTGGCAGGGCTGAAAAGAAACTCACAAACTCAGACTTGGAAACTGTGGGGGGGGGGGGGCACAGGACCAGTTATTAGGATGTTCAGAGCAGCATTGTTTGTAATCCCAAAAGTTGGAAACAATGTATATGTCTATCCATGGGAGACTGGATGAATAAAGTGTGGCAAATGCATACAATGTGACACCAAACAGCAGTAAAACGGACAATCTCACAAACATACTGTTGAGGGAAAAAACCAAGCAAGTTGCAGATTAATTCATAATATGATACCAATTATTCAAAATTTAAAAACACTGAAAAATCATTATATGCAAATATATAAACTACCTTGGTAAAGTTCATTTTCTAACCTGGTAGTGGGTACATGGATATTTGTTCTAGCATATATACATTTCTGTATAATTTTGAAAAGCTACATAATAAAATTTTCAGTAAACCCCTAGATTTCACATCAGCAAAGGAAGTTAGCCTATGTGTTGAGTTCAACTCCCTCATTTCACAGAAGGGGAGGAGGAAATAATTTAATATTTGTTAACTACGTAACACTTACTAAATACTCACTTGTCAAGCACACCCTCATTTCATGTAAGTTCCAATCCCCTGCATGGTAGCATATGCTGTTACTATTCTCATTTTACAGATGAGGCAGCTGAGGCTCAGCAACTTCCTCAAGGTCATGCAGCTTGTAAATCACAAGGTTGCAATACAAGTCCTGGCCTCTGGCTCCCAAGGCTCACACACCAGACCACATGCTGTGGAGGCCAGCACTGTTCTTTTACATCTTTACTGGAGTATAATTGCTTTACAATGTTGTGTTACTTTCTGCTTTATAACAAAGTGAATCAGTTATACATATACATATGTTCCCATATCTCTTCCCTCTTGCGTCTTCCTCCGTCCCACCCTCCCTACCCCATCCATCCAGGTGGTCACAAAGCACCGAACTGATCTCCCTGTGCTATGCGGCTGCTTCCCACTAGCTATCTATTTTACATAGATAGTGTATATATGTCCATGCCTCTCTCTCACTTTGTCACAGCTTACCCTTCCCCCTCCCCATATCCTCAAGTCCATTCTCTAGTAGGTCTGTGTCTTTATTCCGTCTTACCCCTAGGTTCTTCATGACATTTTTTTTCTTAGATTCCATATATATGTGTTAGCATACGGTATTTGTCTTTCTCTTTCTGACTTACTTCGCTCTGTATGACAGACTCTAGGTCCATCCACATCACTACAAATAACTCAATTTCGTTTCTTTTTATGGCTGAGTAATATTCCATTGTATATATGTGCCACATCTTCTTTATCCATTCATCCCGATGATGGACACTTAGGTTGTTTCCATCTCCTGGCTATTGTAAATAGAGCTGCAATGGACATTTTGGTACATGACTCTTTTTGAATTATGGTTTTCTCAGGGTGTATGCCCAGTAGTGGGATTGCTGGGTCATATGGTAGTTCTATTTGTAGTTTTTTAAGGAACCTCCATACTGTTCTCCATAGTAGCTGTACCAATTCACATTCCCACCAGCAGTGCAAGAGTGTTCCCTTTTCTCCACACCCTCTCCAGCATTTATTGTTTCTAGATTTTTAGATGGGACCTAATGAAACTTCAAAGCTTTTGCATAGCAAAGGAAACCATAAACAAGACCAAAAGACACTCAGAATGGGAGAAAATATTTGCAAATGAAGCAACTGACAAAAGATCTCCAAAATTTATAAGCAGCTCATGCAGCTCAATATCAAAAAAACAAACAACCCAATCCAAAAATGGGCAGAAGACCTAAATAGACATTTCTCCAAAGAAGATATACAGACTGCCAACAAACACATGAAAGGATGCTCAACATCATTAATCATTAGAGAAATGCAAATCAAAACTACAATGAGATATCTCACACCGGTCAGAACAGCCATCATCAAAAAATCTAGAAACAGCACTGTTCTTTGATCTTACCCCACAAGTCTCTGAGTTAGGTTTCATTATTACTGGTTTTAGAGGTGAGGAAACTGAAGCTCTGAGCAGTCATTTGCTAACGCCTGTTCAGGCAGTTACTCCACAGAGACCAGACAAGGGAGCTTCCTGACTCCTAGTCCAGTGTTCTTTCTCTATCAGGCTTTGTCTGGAAGACCTGGTGGGGGGGAAAGTATGGCTGTGTTTACCCTTACCTTCTACTCCTTAGAAGCTCTACGCAGTTCGGGTACTGCCAAGGGGAACGAAGCTCCCAAAGTCGCCTTGGCCAGGTTTGGGGCACAAAGTTGTATAGAAGGGGAGGACCTGGTGAGCCCTGGGTCTTGCAGCCAAAGAAGCCATCCTTAACACCACTTTCATTCACAATCGGCATCCAATCTATCAGTCAGGTCCCTGCAGGAAACAGGTGGCACACTCAAACTGGGTGCTTTGAGGAGAGTTTAATAAAAGGACTATGCACAAACTTACAGGCAGGGTTAAGAAAAAACAACCACTTACAACGTGGTACTCTGGGGCTGGCAAGAGCAGGGAGTTGTCACCACTCAGGTCTGACGGGCAAAGGGAGGAGCCATTACCCACCCCTGAGGAGCAGCTTTTCTGGGTGGGCTGCCTGATTAGAGCTGTGCCCTTGGTAGAGGGCTCAGCCAAACCGAAAGGAGGCAGTCGAGGAAATATACCACAACCTCACACTTCTCCTTCCGTCAGATCCCTTGCCAGTATTCCTTTTGGCCAAACTCAGTGGGAAACTCCTTCGGCCAAACCCAACGGGAAACAGGACAGAGACTCTGGATGGAGTTCATACAGCTCAGTCTCCCAGGGCATAGAGCAGGGTGGGGAGAGCCAGAGACTGAATCCAGAGGGGCAGGCAGAAGAAAACAGAAAACACTGGCTTTCCTTCAGATAGACCCAGACTCTGGCGGTATACTGCATACCACCTCCATGGCTAGCCCCTGGTGTGAGCCATCATCACCCCTAGGCTGTATTTCTACAACAGACTCCTAGGTGATCGCCCAGCTTCTACAGTCTGTTCCTAACAGTCAGTGATTCTTGTAAATTACATGTCAAACCATGTCACTCCTCTGCTCAAAATCTTCAAGGGAAGAGCAAAAGCCAAAGTCCTTACAAAACCTTGCAAGTTCCTGCACAGTCTGTCATCTGTCCATCACCCCTTGACCTCATCTCCCTATTTTTCTCCAGTATTCACTCTGCTCCAGCCACATTGACCTTTCTCTTCTTTGATATACAAGGACAGTTCCTGCTTTAGGGCCGCTGCTGATCTCTCTGCCTGGAATGTTCTTTCCCCTCCATCCTTTACCTCCATCAAGTCTACTCAAGTGTCTCCTGCTCAATGAGACCTACTCTGACCCTCCTTTGTAAAACTGCAAACTGTCTCCCCCATCTCTCGCCCACTATCCCTGATCCCCATCATCCTACTCTAGTTTCCTTTTCCCCATATCACTTGTCATCTTTTAACATGCCACATCATTTACTTATTTGATATTTTTTTTTCTTGTGGCTGCGCCAGGTCTTAGTTGTAGCACGCAGGATCTTCATTGCAGCATGCTTAGTTGTGGCATGCGTGATCTTTAGTTGCAACATGTGGGCTCTCAGTGGTGGCATGCGGACTTCTTAGTTGTGGCATGCAGACTCTCAGTGGCGGCATGCATGTGGGATCTAGTTCCCCGACCAGGGATCGAACCTGGGCCCCTGGCATTGGGAGTGCGGAGTCTTACCCATTGGACCACCAGGGAAGTACCCTACTTACCTGTTATATTTATTATCTGTATCTTCCCACTAGAACACAAGTTCTGCAAGCATAAGGCTCTGTTTTGTTCATCAGTGGATCTCCAGACCTTGGAATTTTGTAGGTGTTCAACACATACTTGTTGAATGTTGTTGAATGACTGAAATGGGGGTGAGGAAAGATTAGGCTTGGAATTTTCCAGTTAGAAAAGGGTAGAGGATGGGTAGAGCCAGTGAGAAGATTAATGGGTCCTATATGAGGGAAAGGAAAAAAAAAGTCAACATGGAATTATTCATTACTATATACTTGTTAAAAGTTGTATCTTACCAACAGATATCAAAGGCCTGAACATTTTGTAGACCCTTTGTCCTAGCAATTCCATTTTCAAGAATTTGTACAAGGAAATTGTCATCATTTTTTGGTAAAAATGTAGTAATGATGAAATTCTTCACAGTGAAGTGAAGAATAATGAAAAATTGGAACCAAAGTAGCCATCTAACAATTGTGAAATGCCTAACTATGGTACAGCCATAGGTGGAATACTATGCGAACATTAAGTTCATTAATTGACCTGAATGATATTTATGATAATTGCTTAATGAGAAAAGCACATTATAAAACAGCATTACATTATAATCTTGTTTTTTTTTTTTTTTTTTGCGGTACGCGGGCCTCTCACCACTGTGGCCTCTCCCATCGCGGAGCACAGGCTCCGGACGCGCAGGCTCAGTGGCCCTGGCTCATGGGCCCAGCCGCTCCACGGCATGTGGGATCTTCCCAGACCGGGGCACAAACCTGTGTCCCCTGCATTGGCGGGTAGACTCTCAACCACTGCGCCACCAGGGAAGCCCACACGCAAATTTTTGACTGCATGGAGGTCAGCACCCCTAGTCCCCGTGTTGTTCAAGGGCCAACTATATAAGCATTTTAAAAGTTCGAGAAAGCTATAACCCAAAATATTAATGGCACTTATCTCTGGATGGGCACCATATAGGTATTTTATTTCTTTTGCCTCTATTTCCTAAATTTGCTTCAAGGAACTTAATTATTTTAAAAACTAAATTTATATTTTTTAAATAGCAGTTATTTATGAGCTCTTGGACAAATAACTTGACTTCTCTGGGTAACAGTTTCCTCATTTGTTTGTTTGGTTTTTTGTTTGTTTGTTTGTTTTTGCCTGTGCCAGGCAGCTTGTGAGATCTTAGTTCCCTGACCAGGGATTGAACCCCGGCCCTTGGCAGTGAAAGCTCCGTGTCCTAACCATGGGACTGCCAGGGAATTCCCTTCCTCATTTTTTTTCTTTTAATATTTTTGTTTTTAACATCTTTATTGGAGTATAATTGCTTTACAATGTGTGTTAGTTTCTGCTTTATAACAAAGTGAATCAGCTATACATATACATATATCCCCATATCTCCTCTCTCTTGCGTCTCCCTCCCACCCTCCCTACCCCACCCCTCCCTATCCCACCCCTCTAGGTGGACACAAAGCACAGAGCTGATCTCCCTGTGCTGTGCAGCTGCTTCCCACTAGCTATCTATTTTACATTTGGTAGTGTATATATGTCCATGCCACTCTCTCACTTCGTCCCAGCTTACACTTCCCCTTCCCGTGTCCTCAAGTCCATTCTCTACATCTGCGTCTTTATTCCTGTCCTGCCCCTGGGTTCTTCAGAACCACTTTTTTTTTTTTCAGATTCCCTATATATGTGTTAGCATACAGTATTTGTTTTTCTCTTTCTGACTTACTTCACTCTGTAGGACAGACTCTAGGTCCATCCGCCTCATTACAAATAACTCAATTTCGTTTCTTTTTATGGCTGAGTAATATTCCATTGTATTTATGTGCCACATCTTCTTTATCCATTCATCTGCTGCTGGACACTTAGGTTGCTTCTATGTCCTGGCTATTGTAAATAGTTCTGCAATGAACACTGTGGTACATGACTATTTTGAATTATGTTTTTCTCAGGGTATATGCCCAGTAGTGGGATTGCTGGGTCATATGGTAGTTCTATTTGTAGTTTTTTAAGGAACCTCCATACTGTTCTCCATAGTTGCTGTATCAATTTACATTGCCATCAACAGTGCAAGAGGATTCCCTTTTCTCCACACCCTCTCCAGCATTTATTGTTTGCAGATTTTTTGGTGATGGCCATTCTAACTGGTGTGAGGTGATACCTCGTTGTAGTTTTGATTTGCATTTCTCTAATGATTAGTGATGTTGAGCATCCTTTCATGTGTTTGTTTGCAATCTGTATATCTTCTTTGGAGAAATGTCTATTTAGGTCTTCTGCCCATTTCTGGATTGGGTTGTTTGTTTTTTTGATATGAGCTGCATGAGCTGCTTGTAAGTTTTGGAGATCACTCTTTTGTCAGTTGCTTCATTTGCAAATATTTTCTCCCATTCTGAGGGTTGTCTTTTGGTCTTATTTATGGTTTCCTTTGCTGTGCAAAAGCTTTTAAGTTTCATTAGGTCCTACTTGTTTATTTTTGTTTGTATTTCCACTTCTTTAGGAGGTGGGTCAAAAAGGATCTTGCTGTGATTTATGTCATAGAGTGTTCTGCCTATGTTTTCCTCTAAGAATTTCATAGTGTCTGGCCTTACATTTAGGTCTTTAATCCATTTTGAGTTTATATTTGTGTATGGTGTTAGGAAGTGTTCTAATTTCATTCTTTTACATGTAGCCGTCCAGTTTTCTCAGCACCACTTCTTGAAGAGGCTGTCTTTTCTCCATTGTATATTCTTGCCTCCTTTATCAAAAATAAGGTGCCCATATGTGTGGGTTTATCTCTGGGCTTTCTATTCTGTTCCATTGATCTATATTTCTGTTTTTGTGCCAGTACCATACTGTCTTGATTACTGTAGCTTTGTAGTATAGTCTGAAGTCTGGGAGCCTGATTCCTCCAGCTCCGTTTTTCTTTCTCAAGATTGCTTTGGCTATTTGGGGTCTTTTGTGTTTGCATACAAATTGTGAAATTTTTTGTTCCAGTTCTGTGAAAAATGCCATTGGTAGTTTGATAGGGATTGCATTGAACCTGTAGATTGCTTTGGGTAGTATAGTTATTTTCACAATGTTGATTCTTCCAGTCCAAGAACATGGTATATCTCGCCATCTGTTTGTATCATCTTTAATTTCTTTCCCTTCCTCATTTTTGAAATGGAGTTAAAAACAGTTTTAAGTCCTTCCTATTTGATAAGAGCTGCTCTTAGATGTATACTGGAGAAATCGGCCAAAACTATAAGAGAAAAAAAAGAATTAAGAGATGTAAAAATTGAAAGAGATAAAGCTAGCACTATTTGCAGTGACTATATTTATTGACTTAGAAAAATCAAGCTCAAGCTATAAAAATTAATAAACCATCTAGAAAATGCAATTTAAAAATATAGTACCATTCATAAATGGTAACAAAAACTATAACGTCTCTGGGAAGTAATGAAGAACAAAGCCAAGATATCCCCTTCTGTAACCAAACAGAACACTATGGGGCCTTCCAGAGACAGACACCCCCTCCCCCATATCCTCTTCACTGAAGTGCCTAGATAATATAATATCTGATGTACATTTCCTGAGTTGTTTTACAGATGCTAAAACCACCACCAAACAAAGAAATTAACTACTTGATGACCATGAACATGTAGCCCCCATACCTACTGGTGCCTAAGGATTGATAATGTTAACCTCTGTGACACCACCTTGTTACCTCACCATCAACCAATCAGAGAATTGTGCATGAGCTGATCACATACCCTGGGACTCCCCCTCCCTCGCCATACCTTTAAAAATGCTTTCCTGGAACCCATCAGGGAGCTTGGGTGTTTTGAGCACTAGCTGCCCTGGATTCCTTGCTTGGCATCCTGCAATAAACACTGCACTTTCCTTCATCACAACCCAGTTGGCTTTACTGTGTGCAGGTGAGCAGACCCAACTTTGGTTTGGTAACACTTTCACCATTTCTATTCAACATTAAAATCGTTATTTTATCCATTGCAATAAGAAAAGAAAAATTAATAAAGGCGTACAGCTTGGAAAAGGAGTAAAATTGTTTTTTTTCACAGATGATATGATTATGTGTGGAAAAACATAGGAAATTTACAACAGAAACTATTAAACTCAGGACACAAGGTCAATATTAGAAAAATTTAATTTTCACTGTATAGTAGCACAGACAATTTAAAAAATTAAGTAAAAAGTATTATTTATAATAGCTCCAAAACCCATAAAATTCTTAGAAATAAGTGTATCAAAAGATGTGTAAGACCTCTACACTAAAAGCTACAAAATACTGATAAAAGATATCAAAAAGACCTAAACAAAGGGAGAGTTATACCATGTTTATAGACTGGAGAGCTCAACATTGTTGAGATATTAATTTTCTCCAAATGTATGTATAGATTCAACACAATCTCAATCAAAGTTACAGCAGGATTTTTTTAAAGTACAAATTAAGTCTAAAATTTATATGGAAATGTAAGCAACCTCAAATATTCAAATCAATCTTGAAAAAGGTTGAAGGACTTATCCTACTTGATTTCAAGATTTAGCTATAAAGACACAAGAGTCAAGAATAGATATACGGGGCTTCCCAGGTGGCGCAGTGGTTAAGAACCCGCCTGCCAATGCAGGGGACATGGGTTCGAGCCCTGGTCCGGGAAGATCCCATATGCCGCGGAGCAACTAAGCTCGTGTGCCACAACTACTAAGCCTGCACTCTAGAGCCTGTGAGCCACAACTACTGGAGCCTACGTGCCACAACTACTGAAGCCCACATGCCTAGAGCCCATGCTCCACAACAAGAGAAGCCACTGCAATGAGGAGCCCGTGCACCACAACGAAGAGTAGCCCCCCAGTCGCCGCAACTAGAGAAAGCCTGTGTGCAGCAACGAAGACCCAACACAGCCAAAAATAAATTTTAAAAAATATAATAGATATACAGATCAATGAAACAGAACAGTGTCCAGAAATAGATCCACACATGTATATGGCCAACTGATTTTCAACAAAAGTTCCAAGGTAATTCAATGGGGAAAGAAAACACTTTTCAACATATTGTGCTGGAACAACTAGATTTCTGTGAGGAGAAAAAAAATGAATCTCAATCCCTACCTCATACTATACCCCCAAATCAATTCCAGATGAATCAAAGAACTACTTGCAAAAGCTAAAATTATAAAGCCTTTAGGAAAAAACAGGAGAATATTGTCAACCTTGGGGTAGACAAATATCTCTTGGAGAGATCTCAATAGGCAGGATTTATAAAGAGAATGAGAAGACAAGCCACAGACTAGGAGAAAATATTTGCAACAGAGTTATCTGACAAAGAACTATTATCCACTCTGTTTCTCCAGCCCTAAGAAGAATGGCTAGGATATAATAAAAGGTTTCTTGTGGCTCAGAGTGTAATCTCGCAATGATTGATGTGGAAACCGAGTCACAGAGAAATTGAGACTTAAAGATAACACAGCTCATGTGTAGTGGAGCCAGATTTTGAATGCTGCGTGAGACTTCAGAGCTGATAACCACGTGGCCAGTCCACCAGACCATGCTGGAGGTGGTTTTTTAATTACCACTCTACCTCTGCCCCACTTTGCTTGATACCTCAGAGAAAATAATACAGAGATGGCTTTTTCCAGCTGGACTTATCTGAAGCAGACAACCTACTCCTTCCAGGACAGGAAAGGGTACCCAGGACACAGACGTCTTCCCTGGAGAGAAGAAAGTACAGTCCTATGTACTGCTGGCCTATCTCAGAGGCCAGTAGTTGCCAAAAACAAACCAACCAGCTGATTTCCCTGGGCATGGAATGTTTCAACATCCTCTGTCCCACTTGCTCTGCTATATGTTAACTGCAGATCTGTGGCAAACTGCAGGGCACTCATTGGAGATGAAGTTGAGGCAGAGCATGGAGAGTGTGCTCTCTCTGAGTTTTCAAACAAGCAGATACAGGTAAACCACAGTGAAAGTGAAAAAGAAAGGGGCCCATTGGAGGTGGCTGATGAGCAGCTGCTCAGTGAGCTCACAGGGGACCCACGGTGGGGTGCGCCTCCCTCTTGCCTCAGAGCCCCTCTCTGCCTCTGGCCTGTGCCTGTCCCCTACTTTTAGCCAGTGGAAAGGATCTCAAGCTGGGAGGAACAGAGATCTTTCTTATGTTCTAGTGGGGCAAGGGAATTGAGTTCACTGCAGAGAAGTCGGCAGTGGGAGGCTCATGACTATTTCAGTGACCAGAACATCTCCACCCCAGGTAGAGGGAGGTGCTGTGGGAACACAGGGTTTTAGCCGACTACTTAAGTGTTGGCTTAAGTGTTGCTTGTCTGTGGCTTTTCCCTTCTCTCCATCACAATCTGGGAACAGTACCTTGAAGCACTGTCCTTGATTAATAAAGTTTTCTGCCCTATGATGATCCCCTGGATGGAGGTGGTCAGAGGTAGGAGAGGGTGAGAATACTGTTCTTGATTATGAAAACCTATCTCCATTTTGTGTATCCCTGTATAATTTTAGTCTCCTAAATTGATCTATTATTTTTCACACTGTACTTTTGTAGAAAATAATTTTCCAGAAGACATATAACACTGTCCTTAAAGACCGATGTAATCCCTGTACATAAAATATGTCATATATACACTTATAAATGTATATATAATGCTTAAGAATAAATCATTCTGAGTTTTTGAAAAAAAAAAGAACTGTTATCCAAAATGTACAAAGAACACTTGAAACTCAGCAATAAGAAAATGAACAACCTAGGACTTCCCTGGTGGTCCAGTGGTTAAGGCTCCACGCTTTCACTGCTGAGGGCCCGGGTTCAATCCCTGGGTAGGGAAGGAAGATCCTGCGTGGTGTGGCCAAAAAAAAAAAGGGCGGGGGGACTTCCCTGGTGGCACAGTGGATATGAATCCACCTGCCAATGCAGGGGTCACGGGTTCCATCCCTGGTGGTCCGGGAAGATCCCACATGCTGCGGAGCAGCTAAGCCCATGTGGCACAGCTACTGAAGCCTGCACGCCTAGAGCCCATGCTCCTCAACAAGAGAAGCCCCCGCAATGAGAAGCCCACGCACCGCAAAGAAGAGTACCCCCTGCTCGCCGCAACTAGAGGAAGCCTGCATGCAGCAATGAAGACCCAACACAACCAAAACTAAATAAATAAAATTTTAAAAATAAAAGGAAATGAACAACCTGATTAAAAAATGGGCCAAAGACATGAACATATACTTCAGCAAAGAAGTTATACAGATGGCAGATAAGCATATGAAAAAATGCTCACCATCATATGTCAGTAAGGAATTGGAAATTAAAGCAACAATAAGATACCATTACATACCTATTTCAATGGCCAAAATCCAAAACACTGACAATACCAAATGCTGGCAAGGATGTGAAGCAGAAGGAACTCGGATTCATTGCTGGTGAGAAAGCAAAATGGTACAACCACTTCGGAAGACAGTTTGGCAGCTTCCTATAAAACTAAACATGCTCTTACCATATGACCCAACAATTGTGCTCTCTGAGTCAAAAACCTATGTCCTCACAAAAATCTGCACGGATATTTATAGCGGCTTTATTCATAATTGCCTAAACTTGGGAGCAACTAAGATGTCCTTTGGTAGATGAATGGATAAATAAACTGTGGTACATCCAGACAATGCAATTAGTGCTGAAAAGAAACAAGCTATCAAGCCATAAAAAGACCTGGAAGAAGCTTAAATGCACATTACTAAGTGAAAGAAGCAAATCTGAAAAGGCTACATACTGTATGATTCCAACTACATGACATTCTGGAGAAGGCAAAACTATGGAAATAGTAAAATTACAGATCCGTGGTTGTCAGGGGTTAGGGGGAGGGAGGGATGAACAGGCAGAGCACGGAGGATTTTTAGGGCGGTGAAACTATTCTGTACAAAATTATGGTGATACATGTCTTTATGCATTTGTCTAAATCAATAGAATGTACAATATCCAGAGTAAACCCTAAGGGAAACTATAGACTTTGGGTGATAATCATGAACGTGTCCATGTAGGTTCATCAGTTGTAACAAATGTACCATTCTGGTAGGAGATGTTGATAGTGGGGAGGCTGTGCCTGTGTGGGAGCAGTACTCTCTGTACTTTCCACTGATGCTTTCAGCTCACTTTGCTGTGAGCCTAAAACTGCTCTCAATAAATAGTCTATTAAAAATTGATAAATTAGACTTCATCAAAAATGTAAACTTCTGCTCATCAAAAGACATCATTGATAAATGAAGAGATGAGGCAGATGGGAGAAAATACTTTCAATACATATACATCTGACAAAAGACTTGCAACCAAAATATATAAAGAACTCCTACAACTCAATGATAAAAAGGCAATCAATCCAAATTAAAACAAAAAGGGCAAAAGACTTGAATAGACACTCTGCAAAGAGACATAGAAATGGCCAGGAAGTACATGAAAAGCTATTCAACATCATTAGACATAAGGGAAAAGCAAATTAAAGCCAACATAAGATACTACATATCAGAATGGCTAAAATTAAAAACATGGACAATATCAAGTGTTGGTGGAGCAACTGGAACTCTCTTACATTTCTAGTTGGAGTGTAAAATGGTAAAAACACTTTGGAAAACTCTTCGGCAGTTTCTTTTGAAGGTAAAATACACCTACACTCTGACCTAGCAATACCACTTCTAAGAATGAAATAAATACATATGTTAGAATATTATATTTATAGATAATGAATATATGAATATATACACACATATTTTTATATATATATATATATAAATACATACATACAAAAGGCTTGTATGTGAATGTTAATAGCAGTTTTATACACAATAGCCAAAAGCTAGAAACAGCTCTGATGTCTATAATTCGCTGAATGGATAAACAATTTCTTACAATGTTATACTATTCAGCAATAAAAAAGAACAAATTACTAATATATGCAATGACATAAATAAATCTGAAAAACACACTGAGTGAAAGAAGACAGCCATAAAATGTGTGATTCCATTTATATGAAGTTCTGGAATAGGAGAAGCTAACCTACAGCAATGAACATGAGAACGGTATTTGCTTTTTGTGGGGACTGAGTGGGCAGTGGCCAGAGGGAAATTTCTGGGGTGATGGAAGTGTTTTATATCTTTATTGTGGTAGTGTTACATGAGTGAGGATGTCCAAACTCATCCAACTTTACATTTAAAGTCTGCACATTTTTTGTGTGTACACTATAACTCAATAAAAATTATGTAAAGCTAAAAAGCACTCAACACACAGAAAAAGAATATAACTATATCAAAATTAAGGATTTTAAAATGGAGAATAACATAGATGTCATAAAGAGATGACAGATTGAAGGACGATAAATTGCACTGTCAAAACCTAACAGGGGGCTTCCCTGGTGGTGCAGTGGTTGAGAGTCCACCTGCCGATGCAGGGGACACGGGTTCGTGCCCCGGTCCAGGAAGATCCCACATGCCACGGAGCAGCTGGGCCCGTGAGCCATGGCTGCTGAGCCTGCGCGTCCGGAGCCTGTGCTCCGCAACAGGAGAGGCCACAGCAGTGAGAGGCCCACGTACAGCAAAAAAAAAAAAGAAACCTAACAGGAATAAAAAGGAGCTCTTGACAATTGACAAGAAAACGACCCTTAATAGAAAACTGGCCAAGGGTATGGGTTAGCAGTTCACAGTTCTTAGTTAAATCAGGGGTGCATATATATTATCTAACCATTCCATTCCCAGCTATAGATTCTAATGAAATTTTCACACAGGTCCATAAAGGACACGTACTACTACATTGAAGGTGATATTGCTTGTGAGGCAGAGTTGAAGCCAATCTGGAGTCCATCAATTTGATGGTAAGGAGTTGCATTAACTCTACCCTTTGTACCTAAAGTCTCACACATAAGCACAGACACACATTTACTGAGGACATACTATATTCCAGTTATTGCATGTTACAGAAACTAATTTAGGCTTCGTAATAAGGAAGAACTACTGTCACCACTCCCCATTTGATAGAGAAACTGAGGCACAGAGAGGTGAGGTAAGGTTCTGAAGGTCACACAGCTTATCAT
This sequence comes from Stenella coeruleoalba, assembly GCF_951394435.1. NCBI lineage: Eukaryota > Metazoa > Chordata > Mammalia > Artiodactyla > Delphinidae > Stenella > Stenella coeruleoalba. The sequence continues at coordinate 129,951,986 of NC_137148.1, read as the reverse complement.
TATAGAACCAAGATTCCAACCAAGCAAGCCTGAAGCCCACACCGCCAACTGCTCACTCTGCCTTTCTGTGCTTCCTCTGTGTGCATGTGGAGGAGGACACTCAGAACTTGAGGGCTAAGGCCCAGGGCTATCTGCCAAGCAACACAAAAGCCCCTAAAAAAAGGTTAACCTGGAGCAAGCCGTATCTGTGCCTTCCGCCCCAATAAACATCCCACGAGCATTTCCTCAAATACAGCCGTCGTCGCAGGGAGGGAGCCAGGCGGAGCCCACGTGGTTTTGACAGAACATCCGTTCAAGTGGCGCTTTATTACAGGGGCACTGCTGGCGCAGTAAAATTTAAGCATCTGTCAGTTTATGATGAATTTTTATTTTTAAGGGTTTCAAGTAAGCAGTAAACATTCACTCCAGACTGAAATTCCCCCCATTTGACACCTGGAAGGGGCAGGTTGGGAGAGCAGGGGTGTGGGTGTTGGGAATTGAGCAGGGAAGAGGTGAGAAGAGGCCGGGCACCGCGTCAGGGGAGACTATTCCCACCAATATCTCCAGGCAGGGGTGTGAGGGGCTTCGTGCCCCATAATGAGGGAGGCCGAATGCTACCCCAAAGGGAGCAGGGCTACTCTCTTTGTGGCCCAATTCAGTTTTCCTTTCCCGCTTCCCAGCAAAGCAGGACCGTAATGGGCATTTAAGAACCACAATCCTTTGGGAACTCTGTGCAATCCGCTGCCAGAGGAAGGAAGGAAGTCGGCACGGTATGCACATAAAAATTATGGACATAATTTTTTTAATGCATATATGTATAGAGAAAAGGGGCCAGGGCTTCCCTGGTGGTGCAGTGGTTAAGAATTTGCCTGCCAATGCAGTGGACACAGGTTCGATCCCTGGTCCGGGAAGATCCCACATGCCGTGGAGCAACTAAGCCCGTGCACCACAACTACTGAGCCTGCGCTCTAGAGCCCGCAAACCACAACTACTGAGTCCACGTGCCACAACTACTGAAGTCCGCACACCTAGAGCCCGTGCTCCACGACAAGAGAAGCCACTGCAATGAGAAGCCTGCGCACCGCAACAAACAGTAGCCCTGGCTCACTGCAACTAGAGAAACCCCCGTGCACAGCAATGAAGACCAAACGCAGACAAAAATAAAAGAAAACAAAAACTAAATTTATAAAAAAAAAAGAAGGGGCCAACATTTTATAGGATTTTTTTTTTTTGCATTTTGGGTTTTTTTAAGAGATTTGTTGTAAACACACATAGCTTTTGTGATCACCAAAAAGTCATTGCTAAACAAACAAAAAACAAACTACAGTGAACGTGCTACCAGCAGTTGTTGACCTTTTCTGTGCTTTCACCCCGTGCCAGGCCCTGGGCAGCCCCTCTTTATCTGCTCTCCCATTTAATCTTCATCCTACCCTCTGCAGTGTTACTATTTTTAATCCCCATTTTATAAACAAGGAAACTGAAGTTTAGGGAGGCAAAGTACCCGGCTCAGGGATATACAGCTAGGAAGTAGAATGGCTGAATCATAGGTATAGTTGACTGAAGTATAGTTGATTTACAACATCATGTAAACAGGGAAATCTTGTTGAAGACTTTTTTTTTCCCGGCCGCGCCCCACGGCTTGCGGGATCTGAGTTCGCCAACCAGTGATTGAACCTGCGCCCTTGGCAGTGAAAGCAAGGAGTCCTAACCACTAGACCACCAGGGAACTCCCTGTTGAAGACTTTTTAAACAGCAGTTCAGCTCGACCCTGAGGTAGCATCTCATTCTCATCTTTAGCAGCACCTAGGGGATCACCTCCAAGAGATGGAGGGCAAACCTGGGTCACTTGGTCTCCTCCTGAGGCCACTTCCCGCAGAGGAACCCTGTCTACCAGTTGCACGTACCCTCCTTACCTCTCCCACAGCTCCATTTGCCCAGAGACAGTTTGGCCTCCTCACTGAGATAGAAGGATGTAGAATAAATGACACAGGAGAGAGTTGCTTAATGTGAACCCTCTGACACGGGGGCCAAAATTTCACACCAAAGTGTGTACGTCTGTGGGAGAGAGACTGGGACTGGGACTTTACCTTGGAAAAGGAAACAAAACACTGCAGAAATATGTTGAATTGAATTTTTGGTAATTGTGGCTATGTGCTAATTCTTAGCATGAGCAAAGAAATCAAGCGCTGCTTGTTTTAGCTCTGGTGGCACATTGTTTTCTAATCAAGTCATATGACAATATCTTTTACTTTACTTTTGTCTCAGTGTGATTTATGAAGAAAATCATTAGTGTGAAAATATTCAAGGATTTTATCAATTTCCCAAAGGGTTTCTAGTCATCCTTTAATAGTCAAACTGTTCTCTTTTGAAACCCCTGGTGTCATTTCCTCTTTTACAATGTTAACGGGCCTAACTCTGTTGTGTCCCACTTTGTCAACGACATTGCAAGGTTTGAGCAGTTCAAGACCATTATTTTCATTGATTTTGTGAAATCCATATATCTCTATATATTTTAACAATATTTGCAATTTCACTCAATCTCCAAGTTGTACTATTATTTTGTGTCTTTATAAAGACCAGAGAGAAACAGCTGACGCAATGGGAGACAGAAATCCGTATTAAAGCGGCATGTGGGGAAAGGTGACTCATTTTTGGAAGGATCAGTTCCATTAGTAAATTGTTTCATGTTTCAATGCACTATTGCTTCCTTCTGCAAACCTGTAACCCTAGGGACCTTGGATAATGAATATTCAAATAACAGGGGACTCCCTATGTATACAAAGGGGACTCCTTATTAATTATATAGCATACTTTTAAGTATTAGGTATATACAGAAGAAACAGAACACCCCTGTGTCTCAAAAATGCATCCACCCAGGCAGTTGTTGTGGGTAATGGTTTCTCTTTTGAGGTAACAGAGCACTAGTTCTGAGGGCTGAGGTCCATGCTTGCTGCCAGTGAGATGAATCACTTTGATGTGTCCCAGGAGATGGAGCCTGAAGTCAGTCTAGATGTTTCTGTGATGGGGAAGAGGATGGCCAAGGAACTGGGGTACCACACAGCATGGCCACCTGTGGCACCCCTCTGTCTTCTTCCCTGTGTCTATTCTCCACATTGGCAGAGAACTTTCTGCCTCTGGTTGGAGCATGTGGATGAGGATGCACTGGAGGATAAATAGAGACAAATGACAACAGCTATCATTTACTGAGAACCTCAAGTGTGTCAGGTACTCTGCCGATATCATTTCTAATCTTAGCAGCAGTCCTATGAGATAGGTATTATAGTTGTATCATTTGGAATTCTCTGCTTAAAAATGACAGAAAAACCAATCAGGACTAATTTAAGGAAATCAAAGAAACCTATCAGCAGTTGCTGCACAATAAACTGCCCCCAAGTGCAGTGCTTAAAGTAATGAGCATTTATTATTGCTCATAAGTCTACAGGTCAGCTGGGTGGGTCTTCTGGTCCCTCTGGGCTCAGCTTCGGTGGTCAGCTCTGCTGATCTTGGCTGGGCTCTCTCATGCATTTCCAGCCAGCAGGCTGTGGGCTGGCCCAGGATGCCCTTGGCTGGGACAATGGGCTCTCCTCCATGTGTCTCTAGTCCTCCAGCAGACTAGCCCAAGGTAGGTTCATAGGTCCAAGAGAGTGATTGTAAGTGCACAAGACCCCTGGAGGCCTAGGCTTGGAACTGGTCCACTGTCACTTCTGCCATGTTCTGCTGGCCAAAGCAAATCACAAGACCAACCCAGATCCAAGGAGTGAGGAAAAAGACTCCACCTCTTGGTGGGAATTACTGCAAAGCCATGTTACAAGAACGTGGATACAGAGTGGGGCAAGGAAGCGTGGCCGTTTTTGTAAATAATCTTCCACAAAGCTTGTGTTGGTTTGTGTATCTGGAAAGTCAAAAGAATTTGGCTTCAGGCACAGCTTAATGTAGGCACTCAAATAATATCGCCATCTCTGGGCTTGGTCCTGCTCTGGGGGGTTGTTCCATTCTCAGATATGCATTTCCTTCATGATAGCAAAACAACAGAAGTCACTTCATATGGCACATTCTCACAGCTTTACACACACTGAAAAGAGACAGTGGCTGTCCCTCACAGCTGGACTCTCATTGGCTGGAATGGGTCGCGTGTACATCCCTGAACCCATCACTGGAGGGAGGGGTGAGGGAAGTGTGGGTAGCTGAGTCCTTGAGTGGAGGGTGCGGTTGCCTCCACACCATATGGGCCGAGGGTGGAAGAGAAATGGTGCCCTACAGGTACCAGGTGGAAGGTGGAAGATGGAAGGCTGCTGGGCAGCAAAAAGCACAGCTGTGCACTGTATTCATTACTTCTGTTTTATGGAGGAGAAAAGGGACGCTCAGAGAGGTTAAGTGCCTTGAGGGAGGTGATCCAATGTCAGAACAGGACTGTAATCCATGCATCCCAGAGCCTGCATGCTTTCCCCAAGACCTAGCTGCCTTTCAATCTAGAGGGAGAAGATTCCTTAACCTGGGCTGCTGCTAACTCCACTCTCCAACTTTGGGTCATCTCTCTGCCCTGACCTCAGAAGGCAGCAGTCAGGATGAGGAGAGGGCTAGAACCCATGTGATTTGGGGAACCGCTGAAGGCACTGAGTGGCTTGGAGAAGATGTGGGGCTGAGCGCAGCCTCCAACATCACAGGGCCTTCCTAGGAGAAGCCCGGGCAGCTACAAAGGGCAGAGCTGAGGCCAGTGGGTGCAAACCACAAGGAGAGACATACAAGAAGAATGCAGGCACAGTGAGGATGCTCTCGGGGGGGGAGGGGGATAGAAGGGGGAGGGGGCCGGGACGAGGAAGAGGAAACAGGGAATAAGGACGGGGAGGGATGGGGAGAGAAGGAGCGAACAGGGGCCCACTGGGTACCCTGAGTTGCCCCATGATTCCGGGCATCTTGTGCATTGAATCCTTAAGGTCAACTCTGTGACATGGGATTCTCAGACGGTGACTGAGCTAAGTCAGGGGCAAAACCCAGACAGGAAGAGTCATCTGCTAATCCTCTGTCTCTGAGCCAGGAGACACTTCCTAAATTGCAGCCCAGATGGCTTCTAGGGAGCCTCAGTGACAAGAAAGCGTAGTGGTGAGACCATAGACTTTGCCTCTGTTAGAGGGGGTTTGAATCCTTCCCGGACACCCCCAGCTGTGTAAGAGGGAACAAGCCGCTTCACTTCTCTGAGCCCCTGGTTCCTCATCTGAAAATGAGAATAATCCCAACCTCCCAGGGCTGCTGTGGGAACCCAGTGAGCTAACGTGTGCCCACGTGGAGTGGAGCCCAGGGCACCTGGAGCCAGTATGCATCTGCGACCCCTCAGGGGTCCTCCCCACTTCAGGCCCTGCACAGCGCCCCCTACTGATGCAGAAATGGGATCCAGCTGCCACTTTCAGGAAACCGAGGGGCCCTGAGGGGGCCCCCTCCCCAGCCCTCCTCTAGCCTTCTTCTCTGTCCTCCTCCTCGCCTCCTTGTGCCCACGGATACACAGATCTCTTTCACCTCCAACTTCAAGAACCCAGCAGCTGATTTAGGAGTGTGCTCAGGGCCCAGAATGTAAATCGTTTCTCACCAGGAATGTGTAAACAACCCATAAAGCAAAGGATTTGGGCCCGGGTCACGTGGCCCAGCTGCTCATAAAACCACAGCATTGATCTCCACTCTCCAGCAAGCCTCTAAGCCACGGGAATGATGGAGGGGCTGCGTCTTAGAAACCTGTAATCTCCCACCATACATCTGAGGTGGCGTGTTTGAAGTCCCAGGATGAGTTATTTACATCATTTTTGCAATGTGTACTGAAAGGGCATTAGCCCAACTCCTGGCAATGGGGCTTTATGGGAACCTGGCTGCTTAAAAATACAGCGGGGTGTAAAAGGATCCCTCTGGCAAGTCACTCACAAGCCAGTTTCTCTGGGCGGCCACGTAATCAAAGCCAGATCATTTGGCCTAGTCTTCCCCATGGCCGCTGTAGGACCACCTTCTCAATTTCTGCCACATCCTAGCACCACCTGATCTATTACTTACTTAATGGTGTTTACTTTCAATCATTACCTTTTTACTTAGCTACATTCCAAACAATACCCATGAAATCATGCATTTGGTATCTGAGTTTTATTTTTTCCTCTTATACATTACAATATATTCATAACCTAAAATGACACATGTTCACTTTGTATCACGTATAATCGTCCAGCTCACCACCAGTGTACCACAGGTGGGGAAACACTGACCTAGTCAAACACGTCCACTGTACAAATTGGGAAGCTGAGGCCCATAGATAAGGGTCACTATAGAAGGTCATAGATAATAGGTCACGGCTATTTAGGGGAAGAAATGAGAGCAAAAGAGGCTAATAATAACAGCTTCCTATTCACTGAGCATTTGCTATGCACTCAGCACTGCACTGAGCCTTTTACACATAATTCCTGATTTACATAAGAACAATGAGTTTGTGTCAGTCACTGTCCCAATTTTGTAGATGAGGGAGTTGAAGCCCAGAGAGGTTAAGTGTCTTGTCCAAGGCCACACAGCTAGTCAGTTGCTCAACCAGCCTTTTAACTCAGGTCTGCCTGACTTCAAAGACTGGCTCTTAACCATCCAAGGGAAAGAAGGAGAGGCAAGAGGAAAGAAGAAATGGGGTATTTATTAAGTGCTACCAACTTTTACATCTATTGCTGTGTTCTTCTCTGGTCACCCATTCAGTGTCCTTGTTCCATAAAATCTTCACCATAGACTAGAGTTGCCACAAAGAGGAGTGTCTTGCCCTCAAAGCCTTTGGGCAAAGGAACAGATTTTTAGAATCCAAGGCCCCAGGGGTGGATGCCCTCCAACTCTCATCCTCTCCACAGAGGCCGCCACAGAGCTGTGGTTGTGGGTGCTTGCGCATGCTTGGGAAAGTTGGGCTTTGGCTCGGTCAGACCTAAGATCAAATCCTAGCACCTCTGCTCCCTAGTTAAGTAAACGGGGCAAGCCCCTCTACCTCTCTGAGTCTCAGGGTGCCGTGCATTCAATGGGAATAATGTTTACACCTACCTCATGGGATTTTACTGAAGGTGAAAGCACTGCTGTGTGTAAAGTGCTTAGCACAGTGCCTGGGACATGGCAAATATTCTTGAAAAAGAAAGCAGGGATCATATGGGGGGGGGGGACAATGAGGAATGACCTCCATCTCCTCCAGGACCCGAGAGCCGATGTGCAGCAGGAAATGCAGCTGCAGCCACCACGTAGACCACAGTCAGGGTGCTGGACCAAGAGATGCTAAGGCATGGAGAAAAAGAGCACAGGCTGGGGAGCACAAAAGATGGGCCCGGCACCCAGCTCCACCACCAAGGAGCCAGTGTTTTGTGCCAGTCACAGGTTCTTGCCAAGCCTGTTTTCTCAACTGCGAAATAACGGTCACCTGGGTCTCGTTTAAATGACCATCTTTATGTTCATGGAACTGACTGAGTCCTTGGCTTTTCAGGGCCGAAGATGCTATCCAAGGCCATCAGGACTAACCACTAATTTTACAAATTCGGGGACTCTTCATGCATGAGAACACTTACAAAGTGCTGTGTGTGTGTGTGTGAAGGATGGCACTCAGGGATCTGGGGTTCTGATCTCACCTCCGCCATTACTCTAGAAAGTGCTGGCTTTGTTAAATCTCAGTTTTCCCAGGTGTGAAATGGGCACATTCAAATCCTCTTTTTTCTTTTAATTTTTTAAACTTTAAAAAAAAATTTTTTTAAGCTTTATTTTTGGCTGTGCCACACAGCTTGTGGGATCTTAGTTCTCTGACCAGTTTTTGAACCCGGGCCCTCGGCAGTGAGAGCATGGAGTCCTAACCACTGGACCACCAGGGAATTCCCAAAAGCTCTTCTTAAAGAACTGTCTTGAGGGTTATATGGATGAAGTTTACAGAGCACTTTGTAAAGCGCCTGACATATGGTAAAGGCTTAATACACAAGCTACTGTTCCTTGCTTCTGAGAAACACATTTTCGTGGCCCAATTAGGGAAATAAAGAACTGGGAAATGTTTGCTGGGTTCTTGAACAGAGGAAAGTAAAAACGTGGATTTCACCAAAAACATGGATGGTCAAATAAATATTAGCTGCGAGATTGGTTACACTTCCTTCATTCAACATACAGTTTTTTGAATACTAAGTGAAGGTGCAAGGTGCCTGGCACTAGGGCAAGAACCCTGAAGACACCGCCCCTGTCCCCAAGGAGCTCAACCCTCCCAACTAGACAGGAAGACATCGGGCAAGCAGCATACAGTTTGCACTGTTAATAACGCTCTGTCAATGGGGGTGCTGGGAAAACATGAATAATTCCAACCAGTGGGATCCAGTAAGCAGGAAGCAGCCTTTGAGTTGATCCTCTAAGAATGGGAAGAATTTCCCTTTTTTAAAAAAACGGAAGATAAAAAAATAAATTGCCATTGCCCACGGCTACATGTCCAAATTCCACCCATCCTTCAAAAGTCACCTCCTCCCAAAAGCCTTCCAGGAGCACTCTTTAATGGAAGTGTCCCCTCCCCCCTCTTTTGAAATTCTATTTATCTGCCCAGCTCATTTGGCCCTTATCACCACTACTATTTGGTATTTATGTATTTCTGGGGCTCTTTAAGGAAAACTCCCTGAGGGCCTCTCTGGCACCCAGTGGGCACTCAATAACCGAACTGGACTGAATGGACATGTGTGTTCTAATGGCCAAATCAGGGCACTGAGACAAAAGCCAGACTGAAGGTCCCTGGGCTAGAGTTCCCTGCCTGCACACATCCCAGTCCCAGGCTCCTCCCAGAGTGGCTTGGGCTCTGCAACAACAAACAAGATACTTGAGCCTCGTCTCCCACCCTGCCCTGGACCTTCTCCATGCCCCACCTTGCCTTGATGATCAGAGCATCCCAGGCCCTCAGCCTCCCCTGGGCAAACCCCCAGAACACATGGTCTTTGGGGGTGACAGAGAGACCCTACCAAGCAGGCTCTGGTTTTTAGGTGGCGGCTTCCTGGCTGAGTTATTTAGGAGTGAGAGAAGGTGATGGGCACATTCTGCTGGGCATCTTATATGTTCCTTCATTTCATCCCCACAGTTCTGTGAAATACCATTCCTTAGTTTCCAGGTGAGGGAATGGAGGAATTCAAGATCACCCAGTTAGTAGCAACCTGGAAATCTTTTATCACCACCCCACAAACCAACCAATTCCCTGTCCAGGCCATCTGCTGGGCGTTTCTCAAGCCCGTCCTTTTGTCTCTATGCTCACTGTCAGCCCCTGGTCCAAGTCACCATCTCCCCTCCCTGCTAAAGGGCACAGACTCAGTGGTTAAGAATCTTCCTGCCAATGCAGGGGACACGGGTTCAAGCCCTGATCCGGGAAGATCTCACATGCCACGGAACAACTAAGCCCGTGGGCCACAACTACTGAGCCCGTGCGCCACAACTACTGAGCCTGAGCTCTAGAGCCCGCGAGCCACAACTACTAAGCCCGTGCACCTAGAGCCCATGCTCTGCAACAAGAGAAGCCACCGCAATGAGAAGCCCACGCACCACAACGAAGAGTAGCCCCCGCTCGCCGCAACTAGAGAAAGCCTGTGCACAGCAACAAAGACCCAACGCAGCCAAAAATAATAAATAAATAAATAAAGGGCACAACCTCCCAACCGGTCACCCTGCCACCAGGCGGTCCTAATACTATAGCCAGTGACTTTTTGTTTTAAAAATCTTTTAAATATGATGTCTTTATGTGTATGCCCACAATACATACACACATACATATAAATACGTACACATATAATTTTCTGTGAATACCTTAAAATGATCAGAAATATACTTCATTTCATCAGTACAGTTTTCCTTCTTTCCTTTATCGTTTGGCTCCTCTTTTTCCATCTCTTCCCCTCACCACGGCGCCCCACACTCCATGTCAACAACCTAGTGTGTGTCCTGTGTTTTAATCTGCTCATTCAATCCTAAGTAGAACTCATTCAATTCTAAGCAGGTACCTGTATCCACATTTACATATACAGAGTTTATTTGTCACTATTTCTTTTTTTTAAAATGGGACCACATTATAGTTTTCTGCTCTTTGCCTTCTACACCCACCATTACTTCATAGACATCTATCTTTTCAAGTCAGCTAGCATAACTCTAATTTATTCTTTTTAATGGCTGCCTAATATTCTGTTCTGTGGATGGACGAGTTTATTCAGTTGTTGCCTTGTTGATGGCCATTCCCTGCCTCCAGCTTTTCTCCACTGGGAACAATGGTGCAGTAAGTGTCAGGTAGGGTTCTAAGAAGCCATGGCAGCTTAGCCTGTTTGAGCTGGAGGCTCAGTTTCTAAGATCAAATCCCTAAACCGGGGCTTCCCTGCTGGCGCAGTGGTTGAGAGTCCGCCTGCCGATGCAGGGGACACGAGTTCGTGCCCTGGTCTGGGAAGATCCCACATGCCGCGGAGCGGCTGGGCCCGTGAGCCATGGAGCTGGGCCTGCGCATACGGAACCTATGCTCCACAACGGGAGAGGCCACAGCAGTGAGAGGTCCACGTACCGCAAAAAAAAAAAAAAAAAAAAAAAGCCCTAAACTGCACCACAGAATAGCCTGGTGAATTCACCAGCTGCGGTCTCACCAAGTCATGCCCTCACCCCACTGCATGCCATCCTGCACCTAGAGCTCCACCTTGCAGCCCCTGAGAGACAGTCCTTGGTACTGCAGCCACCAGAGCTGGACTCCCTGTTTGCCCCTGCACCCACAGAAAATGAAGGAAGCCTTGGGAATTTCCTGGTGGTCCAGTGGTTAGGACTTGGCACCAGGGGCCACTGCCAGGGTCCCAGGTTCGATCCCTGATTGGGGAACTACGATCCCACAAGCCACGCAGCACAGCCAAAAACTTAAAAAATTTTAAAAAGAAGTCTCACTGGGTGCATCTGATTGGTGGAAACCCGCTGGAATGGCCATACCCAAGCAGCAACTTTGAGATTCTTAAACTGGGAAGGTGGAACTCCAACTCCAACACAGGGATTTCCCCAAACGTCAGAGAAAGGCTATTCAAAAGATGATGGGCAACTGTAAGTATGACAGCATCTACTGTAATATTCTTACACGTAAGTCCTTCCTTATCAGGGTCTTTATTCCTATGGGGTAGATTCCCAAGAGTTGAATTGCTGCTTTCCAAACATCCATCACACTTCACATTTCCACCAGCAACATGTGGGAGTACCACCTTCCTTACGTCCACACCAGCAGTAGGTGTTACAGCTCTGACAGACGCAAAACTCTATCATATTGCTAGACTTATTTAGGTTTTCCTACTTGCATATGTACATTTTTCATAACCTTTTTTGGCCATTTAATTTGCTCAGTCATCTTTTATCTAATCATCCCCTTTGCCCATTTTTCCATTGGGATGTTCTCTACTTTCAATCTATATGCTGGATATCTTCCATCTGCCCCTCCAGATCCAGGCTCTCTGACTTTATCCATCTGCTTGGTGCCTCGTACACCACAGGGACTATAAAGAGCTCCCAGTCCTCAGCTTCCAGTTGGGTTTGGCCAATGGGAGGCACAGCTGGAAGTCACTGGGCAGGAGGAAAGAGAGGTTGGGGTATTTATTCCCAAGCTCTCCCCCCTCCTCCCACTGGGCACAGGTCCTAGGTAGAAATGATTCCCTTCTGATACCAGCTCTTGTTCACCTCCCTGGGTGTGTTTCCTCAACCCTGCCCAAACCTTTCAAAACAGTCCCTTTGTATTGTCCCTTCATGACATCTCCTTAAATGACTCAATTCTGGTGTGCCACCCACCTCCTACCAGGACCCTGATACAAGATAGGAATCCATTCTCTGCTGTCAGTGTTACACTTCTTTTTTTCAAGTTCTATTTTTTTGCCTAATGACTTTTTTAGCATCTTTTGCCATACTAAAGATTGTGTGTGTGTATATATATATATATATATATATATTTATTTATACATATGATTTAATATATATTATATATATAAAATAATATTCTATTGTATGGCTATATCATATTTTATTTATCCATTTATCATTGAGGAACAGTTGGGTTGTATAGATTTTTTTTTTTTTTTTTTTTTTGCGGTACGGGGGCCTCTCACTGTTGTGGCCTCTCCCGTTGCGGAGCACAGGCTCCGGACGCGCAGGCTCAGCAGCCATGGCTCATGGGCCCAGCCGGTCCGTGGCATATGGGATCTTCCCGGACCGGGGCATGAACCCGTGTCCCCTGCATCAGCAGGCGGACTCTCAACCACTGCGCCACCAGGGAAGCCAGGTTGTATAGATTTTATATATATTGTATAATCATGTATCTTATATATAATATCATATATACCAAATATATATATGATATATATGACCATATATAAAGTCAAATTTAATTTTTAAATAAGATCTCTTTTCTTTTATAGCTTCTTGATTTTCAGCCTTGAAAGGTGAGGTCTTCCCTGCCTCTAGATCATGAGCTGGCAAAATTGTTTCTGTAAAAGGCCAAGTAGTATCTACTTCAGATTTTGTGGGTTGTACAGACTCTGTTGCACTACCTGACACTGCCATTGTAGCAAGAATGCAACCATAGACAATATATCAACAAACATGTTCCAATGAAACATTACTTACAAAAACAGGCAGCAGCAATTCTGCTCCTAGGTATCTGCCCAAGAGAAATGAGAGCATAGGTCCACCAAAAACCTGTACATGAATGTTCATAGCAGCACTAATCATAATAGCCAAAAGGTGGAAACAACCCAACTGTCCATCAACTGATAAATGGATACATAGCCATACAATGGAATAGTATTCTTTTATAGAAGTCCTGATCCATGCTGCAACATGGGTGAACCTTGGAAACATTAGCCTCAAGGAAAGAAGTTAGACACAAAAGGTCACATACTGTATGATTCCATTTCTGTGAAATATCCAGAACAGGCCCATCTATAGACAGAAAGTAGACTGGTGGTTGCTGAGGGCTGCGGGAGGATAGGAGATAGGGGGTTGATAGTTAATGGTTGTGGAGTTTCTTTTTCAGGTTATGAAAATGTTCTAAAATTGACTTCGGTAATGGTTGTACATATCTATGAATATACTAAAAATCAGTGAACTGTACACTTTAATTTTATGGTACGTGAATTGTATCTCAATAAAGCCGTTATGAAAACAAAAACAAAAGTGAAAGGCAGCCATGGACTTGGTCCCTGGGCAGCAGCTAGCTGACCCCTGGTCTACTTTACACTTGCAGTCTCCTAGAATCTCTAACAATATATTGCATTATTTTAATTCTTTCATTAAATTTTTTGGTCCACCTGAACTTCAGTATTTGATGGTGTACGATGAGTATTCAGTTTAATTTATTCAAGTGGGCTACGTTATTGGGCCTGCACCATTCGTGAAATAAACTATCCCTTCTTCTGCTGAAATGAGGTACCTCTTTTGTCCAATATTAACACCTACATCTTGGGATCTAATTCTGGATTATTTATCGTGTTCCATGGATCTATTTGTCTATGCCTTTCCCAATATCAGACTGCTCTGATTTTAGTGACTTTATTGCATGTTCTGGTTTCTGTAAAGGAAGTCTCCCCTCATGTTCTTTTCTTTCACACTTGACTTGCAGCCAGTGAGCTTATCACAATGGATATCACTCCCTGCTTAAAAGCCTTTAATGGATTTCCACTGCTCTTACAATTATAGCCCAAATCCTAACTCGCCCTTGAGTGCTGCGTGCTTGGCACTGCCTAGCTCTCCAGCTTCACTTGGCCGAGGACGCTTCACCTGGGACTCTGTACCATACCATGCTAAAGTAATTCAAGGGCTCCTGTTTCCTCCTACCCCAGGGTCTTTGCACTGGCTGTTTCCTCTGCCTGGAATACTTTTCCATCTCTTTTGTCAACTCCTCTTCTTCTTTAACCTCAGTTTGATCATCATTCCTGGTCAGCCTATGCTGACCTCCCTAACCAGAACAAATGTCCCTCCCCACATTGCGAACCTATGCCATGCTGAACTTGTAATATTACATTTATTTATTGGACTAACTTCTGCCTCTTCCAGCCCCCCTGTGCCTTCCCAGTATTTCACACTGCGTCCTACACATAGTACTCCAAAAAAAAAAAAAAAAATGAAGGTGTGAAATAAACAGGTAGAGACTGAACTCAGGCACCTCCCGCCTGGCTCTGAAACCCACCCTCTCCCCTTCCTCGGTGCTGTGTGCTGCCCTGAAGCAAGCCCGGGAGGGGATGTCAGGAGACCTGGGCTCTGGACTTTGCTCTGCCTCTCGTGGAGACAACACCCTAAATCTGTTTGCCAGATGCTCTCCCCTTCCTTGCCTCTAGCTTGCAATCCTCACAGCCACCCTGGGAGGCGAGCGGTGTGGGGAGAGATTTCTCCTTGATTTTATTTTATTTATTTTATTTTAAAATTTCTTTTGGCCGCACCATGATGTCTGTGGGATCTTAGTTCCCTGACCAGGGATCGAATCCAGGCCCTCGGCAGTGAAAGCGCAGAGTCCTAACCACTGGACCACCACAGAATTCCCATCCTTGATTTTGCAGTAAAGAAACCTGAAGTTGGGGATGAGGTGGCTAGCCCAAGGTCACACAGTCAGTCAGAGGCAGAGTCAAGAGCCCTGCTCTCTGGGTCCCCAAGCAAGTGTTCATCTTAGGAAAGACCCTTTCCTGAGTTGGGCCTCAGTTTGCCCGTTTGTAAAATGGAGACGAAGGATTTGGACTGAATGGTGTCAACGGTGTCACAAACCTCAAGCACCCAAGGTGTTGCCACACCTGAGATCCACCTGTATGATTATTGACTTAAAATCTTTATTTAAAGGGCTTTTAAAAAATTTTAAATTACCTTCATTTTTAAATTTATTTTTTGGGAAAGAAACTTCTAAAAATAAGGAAAAGTTCTTTTATTACATCTGTTATTCCATTGTAACCGCCGGTCACATTTTATCTAAGACACATTTCAGTGAACATGTACGTATGCAAGTCAGCCTGGCTCATCTGGGAGCTATCGACAGCCCTCTCGTCCCTCTGGCAGTGGAGGGTCTGTGCTGTGGGAGAAACTTGCTCAGTGTCTCTGGCAAGAGCACCAGGCCAGATCCTGCCACATCAAGGTAGGGCGGGGGGCCGGCCAGGGGCCGTCTGAGGGAGGCATGGGGAGCACCGCTGTGAGCTGTCTGGCTGATGCCCATGTCGGAGCATACGTGCCTGCCGTGCGTGTCTGCCCACGTCAGCATTCATGTGTTTCTGTACACACACCGGCCCACACGCCCTCCTCCCCGGGCTCCCACCACAGCCCGTCCTTCCAAGGCCCGAGCTGGGGTCAGCTCATGTGACTGCCAGGGAGGGGTCTGCTTTCTCTCAGGGCCAGAGCTGTGGAGTGAGTGAGACAAGGGGGGCCACCAAGGCGGGCACCTCGGCCCCGCCAGATCGCCCGGAGGCCAGTAAGCAAAGCGGGCCCCTCAGGCGTTCTCGCAGGGACCAAGCCACCCTGGACCTAGAATTCTGGAAGGTTCCTGGTCTCATCCTCTCATCCTACCAGTGTGGAGATAGGCCCTGACAGGGGAGAAGACTTGCCAAAAACACTGAGCATGCGAGTGGCAGGCCCGGGCCTCGGGGTTCTCTCTGATTCTCTGCGGCTTCTCCACACACTCCCAGGGTTTCAGCCAAGCCCTGTCTGCTGCAAAGGTGACTTGAGGAGAAAACCAGTATTACAAAATAATTCAAAGAAAAACTCATGTGTATTGAGCACTCTCCTCACTGGAGGGTAGGCACTGCTTTAAACACTTTACGTACATGAACACATTTAGTCCTCAAACAACTCTAAGAGGTAGTATGACACTATTATTATCCCATTTTCCAGATGAGGAAAGCAAGGAATAGAGAGGTTCATTAACTTGACCAGGGTTGCACAGCTGATAAGTTGGCTTCACGGCCAACATTCTTTGCTTCTATGTTAAGCAGAGAAGGGGCAGAGGCCTGTGGATAGAAAGACACCTTTCTTCATCTGACACTGAGTTGAGAATCACTGGAGCCCTTCTGCCGTTCCATGGTATGTTCTTGAAGCCTAAGCTTTGCCTGTGCTGCCTGGCCTCACTTCTCAGAGGAGGAGAGCAAGTTAAGGAGGCAGAGTTATATATGTGCTCAAGATCACACAGCTGTCTCCGGGTCCTCTCACCACTTGCCATCATTGTGCTGAACACTTTCCCTACTTTGCTTAATTTAATCTCCACAACAACTATATAAATATGAACTGCCGTTCTCCCCATTTTATGAATGGGGAAGTGGAGGCTCTAAGTGGTTAAGTAACTTGCCCAAGGGCACACAGCTAGTAAGAGGCTGAGGCACTACTTGAACCCAGGTCCCCCTAATCTGAAGCCTGTGATCTTAACAACCAGTATCTCCTGCCTCTCGTAACCATGTGCAAGGAGGGAAAGGCACAGACAATGCCCCATCTTACAGAGGAGGAAACAGGCAGCTGGCTTGGGAGCACATAGCCAGTGAACACGGGAGCTGGGACTCAGAACTCCAGGTCCCTCCAACTCCTTGGCTAGTGCCCTTTCCTTTGTTCCTTCAGGAATACTCCAGAAACGGCCCCAGCTCTATGTATGTCTGTGGTCAGCAATGCACTGTTGCCAGTGATGCTTTCCAAAGCAATTTCTCACTTATTATCCCACAAGTCCATGAAGGTCAGAATATGCTCCATTTCACAGAGGGGCAATTAGAGACCCAGAGAGGGAAAGAGCCTTACCCAAGGCCTTGAAATAGGGTCCTTGACTCTAAGTCCAGTGAGGGAGGCCCTGGCCAAGGGGTCCGCCGGGCAGGCTCCAGCTAGCTGGTCTCTGCTCTGGCCAGAGGCAGGAAAATGAGGTTATGGTCTTATCAGGCTAATTGCCACCCAGAAGTCAAATCCTGCCACTCAGCTGGAACCTGCAGGAATGATCTCGGAGACAGGAGCTGTTATTGTCCAGATGAGGGAACGGGGGCAGGGAATGGGGCAAGCTGACCCTCTAAATTCCCCATGAAGCAGTTTGCTTTCTCAAAGGCCTCTGGAGAAAGACATTTCTCAGGCTTTCTCTTGGGCGGGACTGAAGCTTTCTACTGCTTTTGTGCACAGTTAGCCGAGACGCCGGCCATAGTAACAGAAACAGCATTAAGACCACGCGCTTCCTATAAATAGACAAAACAGGGCTGCAGTACACGCAAGTGGCGGCCGTTTCTCTCTGATGCACAGGAGTTGGACACTGATAAGAGTTGAGTAACAGAGCTTGGAAAATGTTAGCACAGGGTCACCCTGCCCAGCTGGGGAAAGCCCTAAGGGCTGGTGTTGGTGGGCCATGGGTCAGGGCAACGTAACCCTGGATGTTGAAAGGAGGGACTGAGAATCAGAAGGCAACAATGACACTCATGGAATAGCCAGCATGGATTTAGTGTGGCCAATGTTCCTGGCACCGTGGGCTTTATAAATGCAAAATGTTTGCACCTTGGGTGCCCCTCTTGCCTCACCCTAGAGGTGGCCCTGTTGGCAACTTACTTTCCCTGTCTGAACTCCAGTTCTGTCCTTATGATGGGGATGAGAACAGCAGCTCCTACCTCGGAGGGCTGTGAGGAGTGAGAAGAGGCAGAGAAAGGGCTTAGCACGGAACTGCCATGGTCAGCATTCACTATTTTTACACAGGGGAAGGTGCAGTGCTGTGTGCTCAGCGATGAATAAGGCTGCGATGGGCTGAATGTTTGCGTCACCCTGCCCCCACCCCAAATTCATATATTGAAATCCTAATCCCCAATGTGGTGGTATTAGAAGGTGGGGCCTTTGGGAGGTGATTAGGTCATAAGGGTGGAGCCCTCATGAGAGGGATCAGTGCCCTTATAAAGAGACCCCAAAAAGCTGTGTCATGTGAGGCTACAGTGAAAAGTCAACACTCTGCAACCTGCAACCGGGAAGAAGTTTCTCACCAGAACCCGACCCTGCTGGCACCCTGATCTCAGACTTCTGGCCTCCAGAACTGTGAGAAATAAATTACTGTTGCTTATAAGTCACCCAATACTTTAGTACTTGGTTTTAGCAGCCTGAACGAACTAATAGAGAAACACACCCAATCCCTGACCTCATGCTGCTTACAGTAGACCAGGAAGACATCAGGGATAGACTGTGATAAGAGATCATGGGGGAGGAGGAGGGAGCCAGGGAAGACATATCAGTGAGATGAGAAAAAGAAAAATCCCCTTCCCCAAAGATGGTCCCTTAGAACCATGAAAAGTGTGTTCTCACTCTGAAAATTACCAAAACCAGGATGACACCCTGCATCTCACGCTACTTATTTTATTTACCCCTCAAAACAATTTTGAGCTATCCTCATGGGATGAATAAAGAAACTGAGACTCAGAGAGGTGAAGTGATTTGCCTCAGGTCACACAGCTTGGGACTCAAACCCAGGCCTGCCTGATTCCTCTACAGCTTGACTCTGCCACTAGCTGGATGTGTGATCTCAGGCAAGTTACACCTCTTTTCTCAAGCCTCAGCCCGGTCCCGCTGCCCCACCCTTGCGCGCGTGTGTGCACATACACACACACACACACACACACACCATCAAGGTAGAAGGTGAGGGTCACATGAGGCCATGGGTATGGGAGTGCTTTGGACATTGCAAGCTACAGTCCATGACTGAGCATTACTAGCGTAGGTGATGCAGAAAGCACCAAAGGGCCCCTCATCTGTGATGAGCACCCTGGGGGCCCCATTTCCTCCCACATGATCTTCCTGCGAGTCAGGGTGCCGGGTATCCCCAGCCCTCTCTTACATCCGTCCTGCTCTTAGGAGCAAAAGCATATGGAAGCATTTTAATCAGCAGTTCTGACTACCACCTCCCTATGGGAAAAGTGTTCTCGGCTCCTGTTTAACAGATGAAGAAACGGAGGCACACACAGTAAGGTTAAGTCACTGCCCCAGGTGATACAGTTTGCGGGCGAGGGGGAACCTGGAAGCAGACACCAGTCCCTAGACACCCCGTACTGCGATTTCCAAGTGGGTGAGATGCTCCTGGTGAGCAAGCCGGAGGGCAGCACTTGAAGGATGGGGACCAAGGTACTGCTCTGCTCTGGGGGTGAGGGGGGGAAGATAGGCCAGCTCCTTCCTTCCACCACCGCCCCCCTTTCTGGGACTGGAGATTTCTTGGCCAAGCCAGCCCTTTCCCCACTATGTAAGTACCCCAGGCCCTTTCAAGCTTCATTCTCACCTGCTTGTGAACACTTTAACCCCACACCTTGGTTGCTTTCTTATGGGAAAGAGGAGTCCGGAGCAGAGGGCCAGTCAGATTTAGGGATGGGTTCACGATGGAGGTGGCTGGGCATGGGCGGTTAGGTGATGAAAGAGACCCCCAATCTAGCCAAGCTGACACCCTCATTTTTTAAAACTGCTGGAACCCAGAAAGGGGTCTCACAGTAAGTCAGGGGCAAAACCTGGGCCTGAACCTGGGTGTCCTGAGCTCTAAGTCCAACAACCTTGCCCTCCCTTGCTTTGAGCTGTGACCTTCCGATGGCAAGAGCCTTAGCTATCAGTAGGAAACAGGCACAGAAAAATCCTTGTTGTACATGAATGAATGAATGAATGGATACTGGTCCATCCTCTAGGGGGAGTATGGGGGTGCAATGCTGACACCTCTGTGGGACCCCACTTGGATAGGCAGGGCTTACCTCTCTAAAACCATCCCTCCTTCCCTTGGATTTTCACCAGGGTTCCTTCCTTTCCCCAGAGAGTTGTGCGCCACCTAGAGGAAGATGGGTGCCCAGCAGCCTCATCTCTTGGGGAGAGTGACGAGCACTTCTAAATTGGCCCCTGCCTCCTTCCCAGTCTCTTACCTGATGCCAGGAGGCATCATACTGGCAAGGCTCAGCTTCAGTAAACCTCTAATGAATGAGGACATTCCTGCAGCAGAAAGGACTTAAAGTAGAATAAGCCACATACATTCCCACCTTGGTGTTTTCTACTCAGAGACTACTGTTAAGACCTTTCTCTTCCCCCTTTTGCACCTCCTCGGTTTCCTTACCTTTAAAAAAAAAAAAATGCAGGGCTTCCCTGGTGGCGCAGTGGTTGAGAATCTGCCTGCCAATGCAGGGGACACGGGTTCGAACCCTGGTCTGGGAAGATCCCACATGCCGCGGAGCAACTAGGCCCGTGAGCCACAACTACTGAGCCTGCGCGTCTGGAGCCCGTGCTCCACAACAAGAGAGGCCGCAATAATGAGAGGACTGCGCACCGCGATGAAGAGTGGCCCCCATTTGCCGCAATTAGAGAAAGCCCTCGCACAGAAACGAAGACCCAACACAGTCATAAATAAATAAATAAATAATTTCTTAAAAATGCAGACAGAAGAAACAGCATCACATCTGTGGTGTTCCTTCTGCCTAACTTGAATCTAATCATCAGATGAAACACAATTAAGGGACATTCTACAAAATAATTGGCCAGTAATCTTTGAAACTGTCAAGGTCGTGAGAGTCAGAAAGTCTGAGAGATTGCTCCAGGCTGAAGGAGACCTAGTAGATGCAACGACGATGCCACACCGGATTCTAGCATGGTGCACAATCGCGGACGGGGTCTGAGGATTCTATGGCAGGAGCGTGTCAATGCAGTGATGGCTATATTATGGTTTGCAGGAGATGGTCCATGTTTGTTGGAAATAAACATGAAAGTGTTCAGGGGAGGTGGGGCATTATATCACCAACTTATTCTCAAGTGGTTCAGGGAAAAACACATCTATGTACTTTACTCCCCCCCCTTCCTATACACTTGAAATTGTTTCAATTTAAAATATATGTAGTATTGAAAATAAATCAAATTAATGTATTATAGAAAAAAATGCAGACAGTAATACCTCTTTCTTCAGATTGGAATGGTGGTGAAGAGGAAATCTGTAATCGTGATATCATTTATTGAGCTCTGACTAAGGGCTTTCCATACACGCCCCCATTTACTTCTCACCTCTCTGTCTGTGAAGTAGGTATCATCACCCCCATTTTCAGGTGGACACAGAGTACCCCACCCTTGTGGGCACAGAGACTGAAATCATCAACAATCAAATACACATATAATCCCAAACTGACAGGGGCCATCACAGAAAGAAATGTGCTATGACAGCAGGGTGATGGGGGGCCTCTGGGGAGGAGACCATTGCGGGCACCAAGGAGGCAGGGGGGACGCACCGGGACAGGCATGCGGCCGGCTTGCTGGAGGAGCTGGGAAAGCAGTAGCTTGAGGGTGGACGTGCCGGAGAACGGTGGGCAGGGGCAAGATCCCACGGGACCAAGGCCATTTTTAAGGAAACTGATCTTGACTCAACTGCCAAGGAAGCCACTGGTGGGTTGTGAGGAGAGAACGGCAGAGATTTACATGTTTAAAAGACCACTCTGGTGCAGCTGTGGAAGATCAGAGGGGACAAGAGTGGAAGCAGATGGGTCCTTATCTCTCCCTCCCTGTTTTCTGGTCGAGTTCGGGTCTTATCTTGCTTTCTAGAGAGCTGCTTGAGGCCAGGGAAGGCATCTGTCTCGGAGGTTGCCGAGCCCAGGCTGTCTCTCTGAGGCCTGGCCGGAAGGCTCCATCTCCGGGCCTCAGCTCTGTCCCTGGGGACGATCTGGGACACGTTCTGCTCTTGGCTCCCCGGGGCTCTGCGGCCCCAGCACGGGTGGAATGTTTGACAGAGGAGTCCACGTGTTCTCCAAACAGACCTTGATTCATGTTTCCAGGAGAAACTTACAAACAGACTTCTGCCGGCTGCATCCATCAGAGGACAGATGGGCTCTGTAAACAAAGGCCCACAGGCTGTCTCCAGCTTACAGGCAGACACCCTTCCCTGTGGGTCCCTGGCAGAGCCCTGCCCCACCCTGGCCGCTGGGGCCACACTCCATGCCAAGGCCCTCTCTAGAGCCAGAAAGACGTACTGCCCCTCACTGCCCCATTTTGCAGGTGAGAAAACAGAGGCTCAGAGATGTTAAGTCAGTAGCCCAAGGTCATGCAGTCAGCCCAGCTACTACAAGTACTCTACTGTGTTCTCCTACTACACTATACTAGTAATAAAAATAACAGCAACTAAAAAAAAAAAGAAAAAGACACCCCCCCAACCCCCAAATTACAGCAATTCACATTTACTTATGAGTAGTCAGGTGCCAAGCACTGTTCCAAGTGCTTTATCAGATTAACTCATTTCATCCTCACAACAACCCTATGAGGTAGGGAGTCTTGTTTTCCCGTTTTTCATATGGCGAAACCAAGGCAAAGAGAGGGTGGCCAGCTGATTGTCCAAAGTCATGCTGAGAGTCAGTAGGGAAGGTAGGACTTGAACCCAGGCACGGTGAGTCCGGAGCCCACAAGCTTCACCCCACCCACTGCTCCCCTGGTCTCCTGGGAGCTAAGGGCAGGCCCATTCCTCTCCCGCACTTCTGTCTCTGTTTAAGAAGTGAAGGCCCAAAGAGGGAAGTTTCTGTGTCCCAGCCACCTGGCTTCCATGGCAATGGGGCCTGGGGTCTGTGGGCTCTCCTTCTCAGAGGCCAGGATAGGAGCCGGGGGCCTGGTTCTACTCCCAGCAGTGCCACTGCCTTGCTGTGTGACCTGCACCGAGTCACATCCCCTCTCTGAGCCTCGGTTTCCCTATCTGCTCAATGGGAAAGACAATTCCAGCTGTTACCCACATTATAAAACAATGAGTGAAGGGTGGTGGGACAGGATGAGTTTCCTGGCCTGGATTCCTAGCCCATGAAGGGAATATCCAAGCAGCTGTTCATTCTGGGGTTGAAAGCCCCAGGGGTGGGACTGGGCTGTGCCGCCTCCATTGTGAGACCCCCCACCTAGGGCTCCAGCCCAAATTGCCAGACAGAGACCTGAGAGGAGGGGCCCCCTCCCGGTGGGGGTGACCAGGAGCCAGCCGGCTGGCCATTTGTCCACAGATGGGTGTGCAGATAACAGGCGTCTGGAGATAAGGCAGGGCCTGCCTGCAGCCTAGGGGAGAGCCAGGCCGAGCCCCAGGGCGGCTGGGGCAGAGGGGGCTGGACCCTGGCCCTGAGGCCTGGGACAGACTCTCTCTCCCACCCCGGAGCACAGGGCTAGTGCCCTCCACTCTTCTGGACCTGCCCCCGCCTCCCACCAAAACAAAACAGAATAAAGCAAACATATAAACAAACAGAAACATATACTTTTATCAGAAGTGCTGCACTTAGCTGGAAACAGCCCTGAGTTCCAGCCCAACCCTGCCACTGACTTCCTGGACAGCCTGCCTGCATCAAGTCGCTGGTGGACTCCAAGTCTCAGTTTCCTCATTCGGGCAGTGGGCACAGGGATGCTGCTCCCTCCTTCCTCACAAATACAGAAAAACACCAGTAACAATGAGCAGCTGACACCGTGCTAATGCTGTGAAGTGGGTACTGTTATTATCCCCACTTGACAGATGAAGAAAGGGAGGAGTGGAGTGTTAGGTCACACAGTCTGTAAGTGGTGAAGTCAGGATTCCAATTTAGGCAAAATCCGATTCTAAATGCTTAAAATGTCACTGCTAATTTTATGAAAGGAACAAAGTAAACTGCAGTTTGAGCCCATTTCACTTTTAAAAATACACATATTTATATTTGTATATTCACAGACATTTTAGGGAAAATAAACCTGCAGATATTTACGGCATCAATCTCTAGAGCAGGGTTTTTAACCTTGGCTCTACTGACATTGTAGGCTGGATAATTCTTTGCCTAAGGGCTGTCCTGGGCACCGTAGGATGTTGGGCAGCATCCCTGGCCTCTATTCATTAGATGCCAGTAGGGGCAATACTTCCTCTCCCACCCCCCTAAAGCTGTGACAACCAAAAATGTCTCCAGACATTCCAAAACGCCCCCTGGGGAGCACCCCCCCCCCCCGCCCTACCCCATTGAAAACCACAGATCTAGAGGATGTAACTAAGAATGATGCTCACTTTCTAAGCCCGACACTGGAGATGTTGCCATGTGCCAGCACTACACCTTGGAATGAGAAGAAACATCAATAAAGGTGAAAAAAATAAAATCACTGGAGGATGGATGGATGGGTAGAAGGATAAATGAATGGGGCTCAAAGGAGCCAGATGAAAATCAGAGCCTAGGTGTTCTGGGGGAGCATTTTGAATCCAGTCAATCCCTGCCTTTTACAGAGAGGAAAGGGAGGCCCACTGAGGGAAGGGGCTTGTCTGAATTCACAGAATGAGCTGCCGCAGCGGGAGACAAAAGGCTGGTGTGTTGACTCCTGGGCCAGTGCCCTCAACCCCAGAATGTGAACAAGCAAATGAGAGAACAGGCAAGTTGAGGGCAGAGCTGCCACCCAGCCTGATGCTTTCAGCTGATGGCTAGAACATTCCAGAGGCAAGTGACTCCACCTGTGACCTGGCCCCCATGGGGCCCTCATGTGCAGGGCAGACATGTGCACACACACAACAGCTTGTGCCAAGGGTCAAAAGACGGGGCGGGGGGGAGTCTGCTCCACGGCCCAGTGTGCCCACAGTGTGAACAGGAGACTGTGACAGAGCGGTCACCCGAAGCCCCTGGAGACAGTGGGAGCCCTAGGGCTGCTGAGGGTGGGATGACCCCAGGGGGGAGCTGTGGCTACAGTTTTGAGAGGAGAACCTCTCCTAGAGATGGCCGTAGTGAGGGTGACAGCTCTCCTTCACTGAACACTTACTATGTGCCCACTGTGTCCCCAGGGTCCAGAGGCAGGATTCAAGCCTGGGTCCCTCTGGCTCCAGAGCCTGTGCTCTCAGCCTCGCTGCTCTCCTCCAGCGCAACCATTAGGAAGGAGGCGGCACCAGCACTCACGACAACAACCAAGAGGCGCAGGCAACCCGAGTGTACGTGCGTGGGCAGATGGATAGCAAAATGTGGTCCATACATACAGTGGACGAGGATTCAGCCTTAATAAGGAAGGAAATTCCGACACACGCCACAACACGGATGACCCCCAGGGACACCATGCTCAGTGAAATCGGTCAGTCACAGAACGACAGATTCTGTGTGATTCCTCTCATAGGAGGTATCTAGAGGAATCAAATTCGTAGAGACAGAAAGTAGAGTGGCGGTCACCAGGAGGAGGGGGGAGTGGGGCTGGTTCTTAAATGGGTGCAGAGTTTCAGTTCTGCAAAATGAACAGAGCTCTGGAGATGGGTTGCACGACAATGTGACCGTACTTAACGCAACTGAACTGTACATTCAGGAACGCTTACGATGGTAAGTTTTATGTTATGTGTGTTTAGCACAATTAAACATACAAAGAACAAGGCAGAACA
Source organism: Stenella coeruleoalba (assembly GCF_951394435.1). Taxonomy (NCBI): domain Eukaryota; kingdom Metazoa; phylum Chordata; class Mammalia; order Artiodactyla; family Delphinidae; genus Stenella; species Stenella coeruleoalba. Next base: position 129,926,725 of record NC_137148.1, on the reverse strand, counting down.
TGGGTGAAAGACTCAGGATTCCCTCAGGGAAACAAAACCACTGTGATTTCTGGAACAAGGGGCTTTGTTATGGGGGAACAACAGAGGGAATGGGGATTCAGGAGAGACCCTGGTGGGTAAGAGGTACCCGTGATCTGAGGAACCAGCAAAAGGGCCACCCTGGCAGGGCTGGGGGACGATGTGCCTGGGTGGCTGCGTCTCTCTGGTCCACCCTGATCCTCTGGGTGGTGGGGCCCGGCCCCTGCCAGTCAGCTGGTAAGAGGAGGGGGTCGTGAAGAGAGTGAGGAGAAGCTGCCACCGTGGGGGCATCTGACCGTCCCAACCTTGAGAGGGATGGCCTCTTTGCTTCCGCCTTCTAGATCTCCACAAACTCCTCTTCCGGCCCACTCTAACCAGACACCCTACCGTGAAGGGCGTTTGGGGAAACAAAGTTCCCGCCTTGACGGAGGTGACCAAGAACAGATCACCGCATGGGGCGATGGTGGAATAATGTCCTAGACACACCGTTAACTGAAAAAGACGGAGGAAAATATGGATGGCAGGCACATTATGAGTATTTTTCAACTGTAGTAAAAGACACATGAACTTTACCATTTTAACCACTTTTAAGTGTACAATTCAGCAGCATGAAAGACATCCACAGTGTTGTGCAACCATCACCACTACCCTTCTCCAGAATTTTCTTATCATCCCAAACTGAAACTCTGAGCATACCATTTTTTCAGGACACACACACACGTGCACACACACAGGCACCCCTTTACCTCTGTGTGCACAGAATCTCTCTGGAAATATACTCAAGAAACTCGCAGTGGTTATCTCTGGAGAGGGAGACTGACAGGCACGTGTGGCAGGGAGATTTACTGTTAGAGACAATTTTCACGGTTCATTCTTTTGTACCATTTGAACATGTATTTTTATTCATTTTTCCTCCTGGAAGCTGCTCTCATCCCTTAATTCTGATTGAGTTTAGAAGGACGGTATCCTCCCCCTTATCCTAACAGATCAGACAACTGCGGTTGCCCATCCCCACCCCCCTGCCCCCGGGAACGCACAACCTCTGGCACAGTTTGGTGTGGAATAAAGATGGCTGGCCTGTGTGACTCACGGTGTGGCCTTAGGCCAGCCCTTTCCCTCTTGGGGCCTCAGTGTCCCCGTCTGTACAAGGAAAGGCTTGGAATCAATGGCGCCTAAGAGTCTGTGATGCTCAGGGATGTCTTGATTCTAATCAAAGTTGCAGAATTCGCCTGGAGGCTGGGTCTCTGCACTAGGCGAGGAAGCAGAGATGCAGGGTGATAGGGGACTTGCCCATAACTACCTGGAAAGGCAGCAGTGGGAATGGAATGAGAAACAAGAGTTCCCAGTTACCTTTTGCTCAGAGACAGCCAGGGGCTGGCCCCAAACAAACTCAGCTTCAGTAATGGAAGCAGCGACTCCCATCAAACAATCATGGGACACTGCAGGCTTCCTTGTCACCCTCGTTTTATTTCTTCTCTTATATATGAAAATACATTCCTAACTATTAAAACAACAGATGCTCACTTTGTATGATATAAAATTATCGAGTTTGCCATACTTGGGGAAGCACTGATCTGGTCAAATGCGATAACTGTACAGCGGGTATGTCCGGTGCCCTGGAGATGGCAGCACGAGGTGTACGCTCGGGATTTAGGCAGATTACCATTTCGCCTTGCCCAGCACATGGTAAATGCTACCCAAGTGTTAGCCATTACTATTACATGCTGTAAAATGAAATGATTACACACTGTAAAATGTGAAATAAAAAATGAACTTATATCGTGTGTTTAAAAACCAAGATGGATATCACCGATACTTAATTAGGCATAGAAAACCTCCAGAAAGATTCAAGGGACGTTGAAAGATTCATGGGCTGCCTCTAGGGAAGGGGTTGGGGGTTGGGAGTGTGCTGTACGTTCTAGACTTTAAAGAATGGCTTGACTCTTAAACCTTACAACTGTATAGCTTTTAAAATATAATTAATAGGCTGATTCCAGGCCAGAAGCAGGAAATGCACAATCTGAGCATGGAACGTCTTAAAATTAATACTACAGAGCAAGGAAGCTCTCAGAGAATACCGGGGTCATGCTAAACGGAAGAGGCTCCCACTGCCTAAAGACAGGAGGGAATAAAAAGGAGTATTAATAAGGATAAATAACTGCAATGAATCATTAAGAAACATAAACCAACCAACCAACCAATACCTCACTGGTCTCCTGTAGAGGATGCTGGGTTTGGCTAATGGCAAAAATGGACCCAGTTCTTCACCCTTCCCTGAATCTATGGGGAATTCTGCAGCTCCTTCTATTGGGAGGTGCAGTCTTTTTCTTTACCTTTGAGGTTGGGCTAAGTGCCTTGCCTTAGCCAATGGATGCTGGTGAACATGACCCAGCAGAGCGGTGAAATGTACTTGCATGGTTGGGCTTGCTCTTTAGCTCCTGCCCTCAACACGCAGACTTGTCCCGGGGTAGCCAACTGGTCCCAAGAGAATGAGTAACATGGAAAAGATCGGAGCCCAGCAGCAGCCTGTGGCCAAGCCCCATCTGCTTCAACCAAACCCAGCTGCTCCAGCCACATGAGAGAGAACCAGCGCCTGCCTCCTACACCACTGAGGCCGGGATGCTTTGTTAACGCAGCGTTACTATGCATTAGGTGACTGATACAGATGTGATAACGGTATTGCAGTTTACTTTAACAGAAGACCCTTCATTTTAGAGTTGAAAACTAAAATATTTTCAGATGAAAAAATGAATTCCTTTTCAGAGAAAAACTGTACTCTGTTGTCAGACCACATGTCAAACCGTGTGTCCCATCTTGAGTTTACTCAAGTCTCAGCGCCCCCAAGGCACGTGTCTTCTCTCCTGCAGTGATTCTAGGGGTCTGGAGTCCTGGAGGGTCAAAGTGAGGAAGGACTTTGGACTATGCTGTGTGTGTCCTCACTGGGGGAGTCTGTGGCCTGTGGAGGTGAAGGGACTCGCCAAAGGTCACTGTGAGCTGAGACTCCCATCCTGGACTCCTTACACCTCAATTTTCCGGCCAGCTCTCGGCACCTCCTCCCCTTCCCAGACTCCATCTCTGACTCAGCCCAGAAAAAACCAGAATTGCCAATGAGCACAAGGAAGTATCTTCCAGTCTTCACCCTCTGGCTGAGAAAAAAAATCCCATGCAAAGGCCTGTCCAGATCCCGGAGGGCCTGGTGCAGACTCAGGACACCCCCAGTCCCAGGAAAGGGAGAGCTGGTTCTTAAGCTGAAGCCCCGCTGTCCCTCTCCCGCCCCTCTGTTCCCTCCAAGCCCCACTGGGCCCCACCATCACAGGAACAGCAGCCCCGCCACCCCTCCTAGGCTTTTGATGCACAGGCTCACGTCCGTTGGGAAGTCATTCCAATTCTGCGTGACTGCAGGAGCCACATGACTCCCCACTCCCAGTTTTGTTGACGAGGATACGGAGGCCTCCAGGGGCCTTCCAAAGTCTCCTGGGTGTCAGAGGCTGTCTAACCACCTTCCGTGAGGGCCCAGGGCAGCTCGGCAGGAGCAAGCGTTTCACTGTCTGCGGCTGGGCAGTTTGGGCTTCACTGACTGTGCCTTCTGTGCTCTGAGTGTCCTCCCCCGACACCTGCACAGCTGACTTGCTCACATCCTATAGGTCTGTGTCTCGGAGTTGCCCTCCTATGAACCTTGAAAACATGATGCTAAGGGAAAGAAGCCAGACACAAAAGGCCACATGTCGTAGAATTCCACTTATATGAAATGTCCAGAAGAGGCAGATCCGTAGGAACGGAAAGTAGACCAGTAGCTGCCAGGGACTGTGGGGGAAGGAGGAAGGGGGAGTGAGTGCTGCCAGGTACAGGGTTTCCTTTCGGGGTGATGAAAGTGTGCTGGAATTAGACTGTGGTGATGCTCACACAACTCTGCAAATATACTAAAACCCACTGAACTGTATACACTTTGAAAGGGTGAATTGTATGATACACAAACTAGAACTCAAAGCAATTTTTCAAAAATGAAAATAGAAAAAAGAGTGTCCCTATGAAGGAGGCTTTCCTATTTGAAACTACAATCCCTCTTGGCCTCTCACACTTACCCTCATTCTGCTTTATTATTCTCTAACACATTTCCACCACTTGCCATGTTACCTATGTTTTTTTCTTGTCTCTCTGCTCCACCAAAATTTCCATCCCTCAGCACTGTATCTTCAGGACCTCGAACAATGCTTGACATGCAGTCAATTGTTGGTGAGCTCACTAACCAGCCAAGTCCTGCACCAGGTTCCCCGCCCAGGTCCCTGAGAAATGATGCCCTTTAAGCATCTCGGAGCCAAAATGTTAGAGTGACGCTCCCTCTGTAACCCACCTGCCACCCTCCCTCTCGTTCCTCCTGCCCAGTCCCATCCACCCTGTGAAGGAAGGCCCTGCTGCGAGACTTTGCTCCTTCCTGACCGCTGTGTCCCTCACCTGGACGGCATGCCACCTAACCTTCTCCCTCCTCCGCACAGCACAGTGACCTGAGAGCAGGTGCAAGTCTGATCCACACAGCCCCTTCTCTAACCTCTTCTGTGACTCCCCACGGCTCTCAGGGTCAAAGCCTCAGGTTCACAGCCCTCTGTGACCCGGCTCCTGCCACGCTCACCTCAACCAGTCTCCCTCTTGTCTGCTGAACTCCGGCCTCACGAATGCCTTTTAGGCCTTTGAACTCAAAGCCCTCTCTCTTGCTGCTGGTCTCTGCACACTGTTCCCTCTGCCTGGAACACTTGTCCTGCCCCACCCTCTCCTTCAGGGCTCAGCTTAAGTGTGCCTTCCTCCTCGAAACTTCCTGAGCCCCGGTAGATTCAGTGACACCCAGGAAGCGCTGTGCACCCGCTTCTCTCTTTGTCTGTTTATTCATCTGTCCCACTCCTTACAACTGGGTCTTGTCCAGTACAGGGCCCTGCCAAGGCCTGCTGTATAGTAGGTGCTCATTAAACATTCCCATCAACAAACAGGTGAAGGAATGAATGCACCCTTTCTTCCAGGCCTTCCCTCATGCCATTCTTCCTGCCTATAGTCCCTCCTTCCTCCTTTTCCAATCCTGCCCACTTGGCCAGGTGCAGTTGGAGTCCCACCTCCTCTGGGCTGGGGAAACCTTCCCTGATGACTCTAGCAGAAATGCAATTCTCTCCCTCCTGCTTCCCACGGGCACTGGGGTGGCACACCCTGAGCATCGGGGCCACGCCTGCTCTGTCTTCCCCTTCACACTGCCAGCAATGTGAGGGAAGCAACTTGGCCATCCCCAGCCCCAGAGGCTCGGGGCTTAGGGAGGACACAGGTAAGGCGCTAAGTACAAAGGGTGGTTGGGAGACACAACGGAAGATGTTCAAGCAAGTGCATGTGCCACACAAGAGTCCACGTGTCACAGTCAGAGGGGCTCACGATCAGAATAGATCTTCGAGCCATGCATCACACCTGGCCTCCCAATGAAGGAATTTTATCAACGATTGTGGAACGCTCACTATCTGTCAGGCCCTGGCTGAATTCTTTATCACAGCATCTCATATAATCATCACAACTGCCTTATGCATTAGGTACTACTAATGTCCTCATTTTACATATGGAGAAAGTGAGATTCAGAGAGGTATGGTAACCTCTCCTGGGTCACACAGCAAGCAAATACCAAAGCAGAGACTCTTAGTTTCTCTTAATGACTAAGGCATATGCCACCTGGACAGCATTGGCCACAGATAAATATCCAGCCTCCACTTGCATCCCACTGTTGTCAGAGAGCTCACTACACACTAGGTCATTCTTTCATTTACTTTCAGTTAATAAGTATTTATTGAGCACCACTGTATTTGTCACTGGGGATGAGAGATGCACGAGTTATCTGCTCTCAAGGAGCTTACAGTCTACAAACGAGAAGCAGATAGAGGACAATGAAAAGTAAAAATGACAGTGCTGAATTCTAAGCAGAATTAAAACAGGCTGAGGTGACTGGTTTCCCTGAGTGAAGAGTACTTGTTAGGGGCTCAGAGGATAGGGTTTGAGTCTGTGTGACCTTGGATGGGTACCTCCATCCTCTCTGGGCCTCAGTTCCCCTATCTCAACCTGAAGGAGCTGGAACTTGTTCCCTAAGTGTTTCCCTGGCTTGAGATGTGAGTCCACACCTCCCCTCAGAGGTCTGGTCCCACATAGGACTCTGGGAGGTGGGCAAAAGGAGGACTGGGAGGGCTTCCCTGGTGGCTCAGTGGTTGAGAGTCCGCCTGCCGATGCAGGGGACACGGGTTCGTGCCCCGGTCCGGGAGGATCCCACATGCCGTGGAGTGGCTGGGCCCGTGGGCCATGACCGCTGGGCCTGCGCGCCCAGAGCCTGTGCTCTGCGGCGGGAGTGGCCGCAGCAGTGAGAGGCCCGCATACGGCAAAAAAAAAAAAAAAAAAAAAAAAAAAAGGAGGACTGGGGAGCCACAGCTGCCCCCAACCCAGGGCCTCTGCTCCTGGGACCAGAAGCAGAGATGCAGGAAGGACCCCAGCCCTGATGTTAGCAATGCATTCTACCTCCTGCAGGCCCTGTTCCAGGGGGACCTTCCCCCAGAGTTGCCAATCCTATTCCACTTCCCTTAACAGCCCAAAGCTGAAAAGAAGCCGGTGAGAGGTTCTGCCCCTATCCGATGGGTAACCTCAGGCAGGCCCTTCACCTCTCTGGGCCTCAGTTTCCCCAACTCGGACCTTCCTCGCATCTAGGAAAGCCTCTCTCAGTGGGCCTCTGGGGGGGGGGGGCAGCAGGGTTGCCATGGTGACAGGCTGACTTGCATCCAGAGGCCTCTGCGAGGGTCACAGTACCCACCACGCAGGGTGATGGTGCCTCAGTGGGGCCCTTTATCAGGAGGGAGCTGGCAAGGGAGGCCTGGGGAGGGAATGCACTTTACCTACAGGAGCAGGCCCGGGTCAGATTGCGAGTCTGGTTAATGCCTCCCTGCATTAGGCCTGTCGCCCGCTGACAGGATTTTTTGTTTAATTGGAGGCATAAGAAAACAATAACATCTGTCGGCATGAGGAAAGCGGCAGGAGCTCCAGCAGGGAGAGCTCTCAAGGAGGTGGGGATGGGGGAGTCTGGGCTCTGCCACCCGGGCTGGGTGACCCTGGGCAAGTGGCTTCTCCGTGGGTCTCAGTCTTGCTCACTGGCAATGAGCTGGCTGGACCACAGCTGGCTGACTCCAAGTGTGGTTCAAAGAGCACCTGCATCAGGATCTCCCCAGGAGCCTGCTAAATTCAGATTCCCAGGCCTGGTCCCCCTACACTGACTCAGAGTCTCCCAGGGAAGATGCCCATGAACTACCAGGTCCTGAGTGTGACTTGGGAAGAACTGCATCATGGGGCAAGAATTAGCACTGTGGTTCCTGTATGTCAGCACAGGGTCTGGCACACAGAAAAGGTTAGCTGTCCTTACGAGCTGAAAGTCAAAGGGATATGTACCAGAATGTTAGTGGGTGGTAATTCCAGTAATTTCAAATATTTCCTTTTTTCTTTTTTTTACTTTTCAGCACTTTCTGATTTTTCTATACTGAACACGTATAGTAATGTACCTGACAAAAATAACTATGGACCAAGGAGGTAAAAGAATTATATGCTGAGAACTATAAACATTGATAAAGGAAATTTAAGATGATTTGAAGAAATGGAAAGATATCGCACACTCTTGGATTGGAAGAATTAATATTGTTAAAATGGCCATACTACCCAAAGTGATCTACAGATTTAATGTGATCCGTATCAAATTATCCATGACAGTTTTCACAGAACTAGAACAAATAATCCTAAAATTTATAAGAAACCACAAAAGACCCAGAATTGCCAAAGCAATCCTAAGGAAAAATAAGAATGCTGGAGGCACAACCCTCCCAGGCTTCAGAAAATAATACAAAGCTACAGTAATCAAAACAGCGTGGTACTGGCACAAAAACAGATATACAGATCAGTGGAACAGAACAGAGAGCCCAGAAATAAACCCACACACCTATGGTCAATTAATCTTTGCCAAAGGAGGCAAAAAATACAGTGCAAAAAAGACAGTCTCTTCAGCAAGTGGTGTTGGGAAAGTTGGACAGCTGCATGTAAATCAATGAAGTTAGAACACTCCCTCACACCATACACAAAAATAAGCTCAAAATGGCTTAAAGACCATAAAACTCCTAGAAGAGAACATAGGCAAAACATTCTCTGACATAAATCGTAGCAATGTTTTCTTAGATCAGTCTGTCAAGGCAATATAAATAAAAGCAAAAATAAACAAATTGGACCTAATCAAACTTATAAGCTTTTGCGCAGCAAAGGAAACCATAAACAAAATGAAAGACAACCTGTGGAATGGGAGAAAATATCTGCAAACGATGCAACCAACAAGAGCTCAATTTCCAAAATATACAAACAGTTCATACAGCTAAATATAAAAAAAAAAAAACCCAAACAACCCAATCAAAAAATGGGCAGAAGACCTAAATAGACATTTCTCCAAAGAAGACAGACAGATGACCCAGAAGCACATGAAAAGATGCTCCACATCACTAATTATTAGAGAAATGCAAATCAAAACTACAATGAGGTATCACCTCACACTGGTCAGAATGGCCATCATCAAAAAGTCTACAAACAATAAATGCTGGAGAGGGTGTGGAGAAAAGGGAACCCTCCTACACTGTTGGTGGGGATGTAAATCGGTGCAGCCACTATGGAAGTTATGGAACAGTATGGAAGTTGCTTAAAAAACTAAAAATAGAACTACCATATGATCCAGCAATCCCACTCCTAGGCATATATCCAGAGAAAACCATAATTCGAAAATATACAAGTACCCCAGCATTCACTGCAGCACTATTTACAACAGCCAAGACACTGAAGCAACCTAAATGTTCATCAACAGAGGAATGGGTAAAGAAGATGTGGTACATATATACAATGGAATATTATTACTCAGCCATAAAAAAAGAATGAAATAATGCCATTTGCAGCAACATGGATGGACCTAGAGATTATCATACTAAGTGAAGTAAGTCAGAGAAAGGCAAATATCGTGATATCACTTATATGTGGAATCTAAAGAAAATGAAACAAATGAACTTGTTTACAAAAGAAACAGATTTACAGACTTCGAAAACTTATGGTTACCAAAGGGGAAGTGGGGAAGGGATAAATTAGGAGTATGGGATAAACAGATACACACTACTTTATATAAAATAGAGAAACAATGAGGATTTGCTGAATAGCACAGGGAACTATATTCAATGTCTTGCAAAAACCTCTAAAGGAAAAAAATTGGGAGAAAAAGAAGATAGATATATACTACATATATATATATATATATAAAAAACCGAATCATTTTGCTGTACACCTAAAACTAACACAATATTGTAAATCAACTGTACTTCAATAAAAAAATAATTATGGGGGCAAATGACATGGCTCTACGGTTTGGATTATAGTCAGTCTTGGTAGGTGCTCCTGTAATCGTATTTTTTTTCTTAATCGTAGGACTTTCAGATTGCAACAGCAGTGCAGGCTTACTAAAACAAATAAAATGACAGAACACAAATGTATGCACATGAAGGAATTCCCTGGCAGTCCAGTGGTTAGGACTTGGTGCTTTCACTGGCATGGCACAGGTTCAATCCCTGGTCAGGAAAGTAAGATCCCACAAGCCATGCAGTTTGGCCAAAAGATAGATAGATAGGTAGATAGATAGATAGATCTATATCTATATATATATATAGGCACATGAGAAGTTGTTATCTACCCCTTCCCTATCCCTATCCCCGAGGTAACCAATGTTAACAGCCGATGGGGACCATTCCACACTGTTCCTCTGGTTCACACACAGACACGTACCCCCTGGCATAGGGTCTCTTTGGGATTTGTTTTGCTATTGTTCATTTTATGGAAATCAAATCATCTTATACACTAGACTGCAACTTATTTTTCTCTCTTGATAATATTTCCTGGACATCCCTAGGAGAGAAAACCAGCTCTATTTCATTTCTTTTTAGAGTCGCTCAGTAAATATTTAATTTTCTTACTTGCCTCTACAAATGGAAATAAATGAAAATAAAAGCTACTCTGAAACTTCACGGTTCCGGTTTTGAGCTTTGAGCTTTGAGCTGGACCCATTCCATACTCATCCCCCTCATCCCCCTTGCAACACACACACACACACACACACACACACCCCTGCCTTCTTTCCTCTCCATGTATTGTTGGTGAACGTGAAATCTCACCCCATGAACCCCTACCTCCTTCAAGAGCAGGAACTGGGTCTTAATCACCTGGGCTCGACTCACATTATGAAGCCAGACCTTCCTTCTAAAGGAGCGTCTAAAACCAGTAACAGTCAAAGGCAGGAGTAGCCCCCAGACCAGCCCCACCTTCAAGCTCTGGATAAGAATTCTGCCGATTTGGGGATAGGGCAGCTTTTGCTTTCACACAAATATTGACCAAAGCCTTTAAGCCAGAGTTGCAAATGGAGGCTACATCCGGCTGCAGATGGGTTGAGTTTGGCCCATCAGCATTAAAAGTGTGCTTTAAGTTAAAACCTTTGAAAATTGGGAAATTTCACATAATAACCTAGATTCTCTGCTTTTCTTGAAAACTCCAGGATTTGGCTGCTTTGGGCCTAAACTCCCAAATGGCTATAACGGGCCGACACCGAGCGTCGCTGCCCCCTTAAGACAGGGCACTGCCCTCCAGCTCCATACAGCCCCACCTGAGCCACTCCAGTCAATTGCATCACCTGCCTGGCCTCCGCAGGCCCGTAACACTCTGCAGGCCCTTGGGGGGGGATCCCTCACAGGTCTACCTGGGATAAGGACAGAAAGCCCAAGAGAACACTGGGAGCCCAGGAAAAAGTCCTTGCTATGGGCCTCCTCTGGCCCTTTACTGGCTGAAATGTTTCAAGTCACCCCTGTGTGACAGCAAGTGACAACACAACAACAATTATTAACAGCTACCATTTCCTGAGTGCCCATTACATACTGGGCACCAGGCTAACCACTTTCAGGACCTCCTTTAATCCCCCCAACAATCCTATCTAGGCATCATGGCCCCCATTGAACTGATGAAGAAACTGGGGCTCAGAGAGCTTCGGTAACTTGCCCGATTGACACCATTACCAAGTGGCTGAGCTTGAATTCCAATCTAAGTCCAAAACCCAGGTACTTAGCCTGCACTGCCCCGCTGCCTGGTGGAGCAGTGGTGACTCACTCATCTGCACGTTAACCTAAGGGAGAGGAGGTATGGGGGGCTGTGGCTCACACTGGCTTACCCTTCCACGTGGAGATAGCACATCAGAATGGTTAAAAGCAGGGCTTTGCTGTCAGACCTGCACTCAAAGTCCAGCTCCTAGTAATAGTATTTACTAGCTGTGTAACCTAAGGCAAGTGACTAAACCTCTCTGAGCCTCAGCTTCCTAATGTACTTAGGATGACTGGAGGATTAGGATAGTATATTTACATGCTCTATCCATACTGTTCTTTGGTGGGCATAAGAAAGGGAGTCTGGCTAAAAAGTGAGCAAAAAGGGATAGAAGGATGTGGAATACTCAGAATCCAAAGAAAATCTGAAGAACCAGAGGAGCTCCAGGAATCAAAACAGCAAGGATAATAGAAAACCTTGTCAGGGAGCCACCATTGGAACACTTTTTCACCTCCATCCTTTATTTAGTGTCCTGGGAGATTAGCCCACCTTGGTTCACATTTCTACCTGTGTTACACAAGGCTCCCTTGAAGCAGAGCTTGAGAAGTGGATTCTTGTGCAATGTATTTGTTGAGATAGTGCTGTCAGGAGAAGAGGAGGCGCACAACAGAACTAGGCAGGGGAAGAAGCTGGTCAGAGATGTGGTTTCAGGAGAAGTCTAGCCTCAGCGATCCCAAGGGCAATGCTGGAGCATGGATTACACCACAGGGTTTGTCCTCTCTTGAGGCCCAGAGAGGCTGGGATTACCTTACGTTAGTCAGCCATTGACCACTAGCCACCCCAGGTGCAACCTCTCATCAGCTCCAAGTAATTCACCTAAGGCAATCCTGCCTCGGGACAAGGAGGCAGGTGTGAGCCATTAGCATCCAACCTTCACAGCACCTGGGAGACTCCCAGCCCAGAAAGGGAGTCTGAACAGGGCACCATGAGCATCTGCTGTACATCCCATTACTGAATACTCCAACAGCCCACACACAACAAGGGAGAGGCGATTACCTGAAAAGAAATCAGGACGCTGTTTGCAGAAGAAGAAGAAATGAATACAGAAAGCTAAAAAAAATGAAAAAAAAAATTCACTACAAATGGTCAGCTCTGAGCCTGCCCTATGTATAGTAAGCATCAAATTAAGGGTGACTATCATTATAAGTGTAACAAGATATTCAAGTGGAAGTGGCAGCCGAGAGGCCAAGATACAACAGATGCCACTTCCCAGAGCAAGGTGTAAGCCCGTGGAACACAATTTACAGGGCAGACAAAAACTGGCTGTTCTCAATCCCTCACCCACATTGTGGGCAGGTTTTAAAGGACTGGAAGTAGTTGAGGTTGAGGTTGAGGGGAAAATTTCTGAAGAAAGCAGCTGACGTGCTGTGGGTCCCCCTCCCCGCAAAAGGAGTACCGGGGACACTTCCCCCTTCATCTCCAGATAGGAGACCAGTACTACGAGTAACTACTCTTAAAGCTCAAAACTACCTCCTACGTTTCGGTGGACACAATAGGCTGCTACTTGACCCCTGCCTGTTCCATTTAAAGGGCAACCTTTGCACTGGCCAACAGCTTTGACCGCGGAACACAGGTGCGGTGGCTGCCCTGGGTAGCTCACTCTCAGAATTTATCGGAGCAGGGCTTCCCTGGTGGCACAGTGGTTGAGAATCTGCCTGCCAATGCAGAGGACACGGGTTCGAGCCCTGGTCTGGGAAGATCTCACATGCCGCGGAGCAACTAAGCCCGTGAGCCACAAGTACTGAGCCTGCGCTCTGGAGCCTGTGCTCCGCAACAAGAGAGGCCATGATAGTGAGAGGCCCGCGCACCGCGATGAAGAGTGGCCCCGCTTGCCGCAACTGGAGAAAGCCCTCACACAGAAACGAAGACCCAACACAGCCAAAAATATATAAATAAATAAATTATTATTTAAAAAAACATTTCTACTGAATATCTTTAAAAAAAAATTTATCGGAGCAATGGCTCTGCCGTCTTGGGGGAGGGGGAGACTCACCAGCTAGAGAGAGAGCCCGCAGGGGCTTATTTCAGGGTCTGTCCCACAGGGATTCCTGGAGGGCAAGCAGACAGAGGTCTCAGGATGCCGCAGTCTGAGGAAGGCGAGCGGCCAGGCGGTATAGAGATATATTCAGCTTGCCAAGGACCTGCAAGGTGAGCAGCTTCAGAGATGGGGAGTGCGGAACGAGTCTCCAAAGGACCCACGGCAAGGCCCCATGAGGGAGTCTGCTGTAGACGCCTGCCCAGTCCACAGCGCCCAAACTCAGCTACCTCGACAGGACCCGTCAAGTAAGAACTCTCTCCTGCGCTGCTCCAATCCTGGAGGGTTGGAAATCAAGCCTGTCAAATTCTGAGCGGAGGGGGAGATGCACACGGCGGAAGCTAAAGAGGGGAGGGACCAAATATGCTCCCTCACTGACTGCAGGCTTCCTACTGACTTGCGACCAACCCAGATTGGGGGCGGAGGCCGCGGGGAGAAGGCTCCATTTTGAGTCCAGTGTGAAGATGTGACGATTTGGGGGGCTGAACTGAGGCTATATTTAGTAACTGGAAATGGTTGTAGGACTTTTTGGGACCTAAAATAAACAGAAAACTCATCACTAGGCCCACAGAAAAAACAAAAAGGGACAGAGGGGGCAAAAATTCAGTTTCCTTCCATGTTAAAGCCTGTATGTTCCGTGAGTTTCAATAATGGCTACCCGAGGAGAGGCATCGGAAACAACATTTCAGGTATGTGGCCTTGGCAGACTGGGGCTTGAATGTCAGGCCTGAAGGTCTCTTGAGAAAACCAGGCCCCATCATTTTGGGGTTTGGTGAGCCTGAGCCCAAGGTCGTCCTGCACCGTGAGACTTAGGTTCCAACCTGGGCTGAACAGCCCCACATCTGCAGAATGCATCTCCAAAGGGTTTAGTCCTTTAGACACAGGTCACACTCCTCAGGTGAGAGAGGGGAGTGTCCTAACAGGCAAATGATGTCACCAAGGTCTCCAGGCTGGGGTGGAAGAGGCCTGCTGGCTCTGTAGGCTCCTGACCCTGGATTCTCAAATTCTGGCCGTGACATCCTGGCTCCCACGGTGCTGCTCTGACATCACAGGCTGTCAGTGAGGTCTGTGGGTTGTGCCAGCTGGGCCAGGGTGCTGGGGTGACACACAGGGCTTCCCAGGGATGGACACCAGGTGTTCAAAAACGAAGCCAGAAGCCAAGCGAAGGACCTTCCAGGTCTCGTTCTGGAACCAGTGATCTGTCCAGAGCTGGAGGGCCTTAGAGACCATCCAGTCCCCCAGGACAGTTCACAGACTGGGAAACTGAAGCCAGTGTATGTCCAGGGACTTCAAGGGGCTCAGTCTGGCCCCGGCATGAACAGATCTGAGCCCTTGACCATCCTCTGGAGGGCACTGGGAGGAGAGGCATTGGGGGTGGAGAGGAAACTCCAGCCAAGGCACCAAGAAGGAGCAGTTAGGGCATGAGGGTGGGGAGGGGTGGCCATAGGAATTGTTCCATTTGGCTTTAACCACAGGATGTGTGAGGGGGAGACAGGCTGTAGGGCAGGTGTGGACAGGTGCTGCTGAGGGCTGCCTTCCACTGTGAGGAGTCTGTACATTACCCTGCAGGCAAAGGAAGGTCCTGGGTGGGAGGGCAGGGGTGGGGGGTGGCTGAGCAGAAGACGTAATAATAATGGCAAGTATCTGCTGAGTGTTTTCTATATTCTGGGCACTGTTCAAAGCACTTTAACGTGTATTACCTCACTTGATCCTCCCCTGACCCCGTGAGGTAGGTACAGATATCAAACATCCATCTAACAGGTGACTGAGGCACAGAGAGGCTAAGCCACTTCCCCACAGTTACCCTTGGTTGGAGTCAAGATGCCAACCCCAAAGGTCTGACTCAGCAGCTTGCTAAAGCTGGCACCACTGCCCAAGAATGTTTTAGGCAGAGCACCAGAGATGGCCAGAGATAGACTCGGGGTGGATGGCTGGGGTAGGGAACATGTGGAATCTGCTCTAGGAGCAAAGTCAGAATTACAGGGCCTGTGAGGACCACACAGAGTTTGCCAGATTTCCCGGGTTGGAAGAAGCACAGAATGGAGTGGGAGATCCTAGAGTCAGCTGGTTTAACCTCCTCGTGTTTGCAGGTGGGGACACTGAGACTCAGAAAGGCAAGATGAGTTGCCCCAAGGACATGCTGCTGGCTGCCTGAGCCAGGCTACATCCAGATGGCAGGACTGCAGTGCCAGAAACTGATATTCAAAGACAGTAATTATGCTTTCTGGGGACAACATGATATGCTGTAAGAAAAGCCTTTAAAACAGGCATATCCTTTGATACTTTTAGGAATTTGTCATAATATGCATGCAAAGACATATGTAATAGAATGTCTTATTAATAATAATTATAATTATTATAAAAATTCCCAAGAATAGGGGGACTGGTTAAGTGATTTGTGATATGACTGCCTGAATACTCTGAAGTCTTTAAAAAAAAAATCATGTTGTAGGTCAGGAGTTCTTAGCCTGGGTACATGAATGGGTCTCAGGGGACTGTGAACCTCCTGAAACTGTGGATGTGGTATGGGAATGTGGATTTTTCTGGGAAGTGGATCCATAGCTTGCTGAAGATTTTCAAAGGGATCTTTGACCAAAATAGGTGAAAAACTGGTATTACAGAAGAATACTGCAAAAACCTTGTATTTTTAAAGGTAGACAGCAGAGTATCAACAATTACCAACTTATGGCCAACCTTATTTTCTCTCTACTCCCACTCAATTCCCCCTCCTGTATTATTTTGAAGGGAACCCCAGACATTTGACTCAGAAACTGCTCAGAATGTATCTCTAAAAGCACTTTTTAAAAAAGAATAGGCACAATGTTATGGTCATATCTAAAATAAACAACCAGGGCTTCCCTGGTGGCGCAGTGGTTAAGAATTCGCCTGCCAATGCGGGGGACGCGGGTTTGAGCCTTGATCTGGGAAGATCCCATATGCCGCGGAGCAACGAAGCCGTGCGCCACAGCTACTGAGCCTGCGCTCTAGAGCCCGTGGGCCACAACTACTGAGCCCGAGTGCCACGACTACTGAGCCTGCGTGCCACAACTACTGAAGCCCACGCGCCTAGGGACTGTGCTCCTCAAGAAGAGAAGCCACCGCAATGAGAAGCCCGCACACAACGAAGAGTAGCCCCCGCTCGCAGCAACTAGAGAAAGCCCATGTGCAGCAACAAAGACCCAACGCAGCCAAAAAAAAATAAATAAATTTTAAAAATAATAAAAATAAAAAACATTTAAAATAAACAACTAACAGTAATTCTTTCTTATCAAATAAATGTCCAGTAATGTACATAATATTCATTGACCAAAAAAAAAAAAAGAAAAAGTGCTCACAACCCATCACTAAGTGAGAAAAGTGAACAGGATAGACTCTATGGCCCATTTTGAAAACCATGCACGTCATAATGTTAACATATTTATTTGGGAGTGGTAGAATTGTTTTCTTCTCTTTCCCAAGTTCTCTGTATTATTTTTTGAATTAAAAAATAAAAGGAAGAATAAGAGGGTAGACCTATTTTTAAAAGTCGAAATCCCCCGATCCAGCATCCAAGTTTCAAGAGTTTATCCTGTTCCATCCTGGATGAGAAGACCCAGTGCCCTGGAGAGGTTCGGGGTGTAGGCCACAATTTCACGGGGAGGGGAGGCTGTGAAGGGAGAGAGGAGGGTCTGACTGACTTTCCCAGCCTTTTGAGAGGAAATGTATTAGTGGAGGTTCTGGAACATCTCTCAAGCTCTGGTCCCTGATGTTCTGCCACCTCCATCCTCTTACCTTCCCACTTTTATCAAGCCTCACACGTTTGGGGCACTTTGCTGCTGGAGTTGACAGACCAAACGAAACAGAGGCGGGCGGCAGATAACCAGAGCCCTTTCTGGCCACACATAGGCCTGTTGGCTTGTTGGGCCTGGAAGAGAAGGCGTCTTGTTTCCCCAACACATTCCACAGTCATGTCCCCCAGGCTGCTTGGCCTCCTGGCCAGATGATCCCCCCAGCCTCCCAGGTCTTTCATGGTTGGGAACAAAAAAAGAATGAAAGACCTGACGTTAGGCTCCCCTTTCCAAAGCAAGAAGTCTCCGTTTTGCTGTGTGACCTTGGGCAAGTCTCTCCCCTCTCTGGGCCTAGGTTCCTGCATCCGGACAGGAAGATAGATAATTTCTGAGCCACCCATCCTTCCTCCCACCCACCCAACCCTTTCGTTCTGAATTCTTACATTTATCAGAAACAGGAAGTAGACCCACCGCACCTCTAAATGTCAGCTTGGAATTTCATGGCTGCCTCAGGCCACAGTGTGAAGGCCAGTTGCTAAAACTTTTTTTGACAGAGAGTGCATAAGACACATCGTACCACAAGACCCAGTACACACCCTTGAAATAAAAGTTTCATGTAATAACCCTTACCCTTCCTTTGTGAGATGCACTCTGATATTTTCTATTCTTTTTTTTTTCTTTTTTTCAAGTGTCTGATTGCAATTCATTAAGGCATTTTCCCAATCCATGAAACAGACATGACTTGGACCTTGAAAAACACTGATTCATGCAACTATGCCCCCATTTCTGACAAGGTAGTACCAGTCCAGACAAATACAAATGGATTCTATATTTACTATCTTCAATTACTGGGCTTCCCAAACTTGGAATCCCAACAATTCCCAAACAATCCCTTGGAATGTTTTTAAAAATGCAGATTCTGATTCAGTAGCTCTGAGGTGAAGCTGAGATTTTGCATTTCTGACTAGCCCCTTAGGTGATTCCGACGTGAAGTTAGATGACGGATACCTCAGACATCTACTTCATTGGTCCAACTATTCTTACCACAGGGATCATTTTTTTCCCTCATGTCTTTTCTTCCTCCCTCCCTCCCTCTTTTCTCCATCCTTTCATAATTGTGTTTGGAGAATCAACAGGTTAAAAAAAAATCACAACTCTGCCTCTTACCAGCTGGAGAACTTGAATAAGTTACTTAAATTCTCTGTGCCCGAGTTTCTTTATCTGCAAAATGGGAATTAAAACTGCACTTTGGGGCTTCCCTGGTGGCGCAGTGGTTGGGAGTCCGCCTGACGGTGCAGGGTACGCGGGTTCGTGCCCCGTTCTGGGAGGGTCCCACGTGCCGCGGAGCGGCTGGGCCCGTGGGCCATGGCCGCTGGGCCTGCACGTCCGGAGCCTGTGCTCCGCGGCGGGAGAGGCCACGGCCGTCGGAGGCCAGCGTACCGAAAAAAAAAAAAAAAAAAAAAAAAAAAAAAAAAAAAACCTGCACTTTTTTGATAAAGTACTTTTGAGATAATTGAGATAATCCATGTAAAGTATTTAATTCATTGCCTATCACGTTATGAATGCCAAATAAATGTTTTTGTTGTTAAAGTTGCATTAGAACTTTTTCTTATTGACTGTCTCCTGTCATATGAGTAGGCTGTATATTTAGTTTGGAGTATGAATTCTTTTTTAATTATAGAATTATAATTATAAAATACAACAAGCAATACATTTGGAAAATTGAGGAAAAGCAAAAATATCATCCATTATTTCAATGATTCCACCAACAAAGATTATTTTAGGGTGTCTTCTTTCAGGTGCCTATTTGATGGTTCTGGTATTTAGCTGACACCTGAGTGCATCTTCCTCTTTTATAAAACCCAGTGAAATCACTCATTTATTTATTTTTTGGCTGCACTACGCACCATTCGGAATCTTAGTTCCCCGACCTGGGATCAAAACCGTGCCCTTTGCAGTGGAAACTCGGAGTCTTAACCACTGGACTGACAGGGATTTCTCCACTCACTTTCATTTAGGTGTTGGTTCATGCTATTTTTTTTAATAAATAAATAAATTTATTTATTTACTTACGGCTGTGTTGGGTCTTCGTTGCTGTGTGCGTGCTTTCTCTAGTTGCGGTGAGCGGGGGCTGCTCTTCGTTGCGGTGCGAGGGCTTCTCATTGTGGTGGCTTGTCTTGTTGCGGAGCACAGGCTCTAGGCGCGCAGGCTTCAGTAGTTGTGGCTTGCGGGCTCTAGAGCGCAGGCTCAGTAGATGTGGCACATGGGCTTAGTTGCTCTGCGGCATGTGGGATCTTCCTGGACCAGGGCTTGAACCCGTGTCCCCTGCATTGGCAGGTGGATTCTTAACCACTGTGCCACCAGGGAAGCCCCATGCTATTTGTTTTGTCTTAAAAATAAAGCCTTTCTTATTTTGGAAAAAAAAAATCCCAGTATGTTTAATTTTATACCCTCCTTTTTTTACTCACCTTTTTCCTAAAGATGGGTTCTAAAAGTGTAAATGGGAGTAGGTGCAAAGTATGACTTCTGGAATCAAGGACTGGATGCAAACCTCAAATCATTCCAATGAACTTGGCTGAGGTCTGACTCCATGCGATGCTTGACCTGGTGATGGACACACAATTTAGGACCATACAAACACTCAGACCTTCAGGCCTGGATGATCCTTGGGGAAGATCTGGGGACTGGGATCACATAATGAGGGGCACAGAGCTGAGATCAGAAAACATGCCTTCCTTATGAAGGAGGCAGCAAGGGACTTAACTAAGATGGAGAATCTATTTTACTAATTTCGGTGATACTTTATTTTAAAAATAATAAAAATAAAAAACATTTAAAATAAACAACTAATAATAATTCTTTCTTATCAAATAAATGTCCAGTAATGTAAATAATATTCATTGACCAAAAAAAAAAAAAAGAAAAAGAAAAAGTGCTCACAACCCATCATTAAGTGAGAAAAGTGAACAGGATAGACTCTATGGCCCATTTTGAAAACCATGCACGTCTTAATGCATGTGCCAGCTCTCTTCCTAAAAGATTATTCCTTCAACCATATCTTCCTAAGCACCCACCATGTGATGGGGTTATATTGTATGATTAAGTTCTGGGTGATCATATCGCCAGAGGCATCTCCCCACAACTGTCTGTAGTAAGCAAGTTACCATTCATTCACTCAACAAATATTTATTGAGTGATTTCTATGTGTGGGTACTATGCTAAGTGCTGGGGGTACATTGCTGAGTAGAACAATTTGGCTCCTCTCCTCATGGGGTTATAACCTCATGATGACGGATCATCTCTATAGATGAAACCTGTTGAACACTGGTGCTACTATTAAAACTGATGAACATGAACTCTGTGTGGCAGGAAGGATTCTTAGTATATAGTGTTTGTGGGTGAGGGAGTGAAACAGAGTTTCACTGTTTGGGTGGCAGGTTATATTCTTCTTTCATGAGAGTACATTATTGTTAAAGTACTGTTGGAGAACATTTTTCCAAAGAGGAGATGCAGACAGCCAACAGGCATATGAAAAGATGCTCAACATCACTAATCATCAAGAAAATGCAAATCGAAACCACAGTGAGATACCACCTCACACCTGTCAGAATGTCTATTATCAGGAAGAACACAAATAACAAATGTTGGAGAGGATGTGGAGAAAAGGGAACCCTCATACACTGTTGGTGGGAATATAAATTGGTGGAACCACTGTGGAAAACAGGATAGAGGTTTCTCAAAATACTAAAAATAGAAGTACCATATGACTGAGCAATTCCACTCCTGGGTATATATCCAAAAAAAACAAAAACACTAATTCAGAAAGATACATGCACCCCAATGTTCATAGCAGCATTATTTACCATTGCTAAGATACAAAAGCAACCTAAGTGTCCATCAACAGATGAATGGATAAAGAAGATGTAGTGTGTGTATACACACACACACACACACACACACACACACACACACACGCGCGCGCAATGGAATACTACTCAGCCATTAAAAAGAATGAAAATTTGCCATTCACAGCAACATGGATGGACTTGGAGGGCATTATACTAAGTGAAATAAGTCAGAGAGAAAAAGATAAATACTGTATGATATCACTTATATGTGGAATCTAAAAAATACAACAAAGTAGTGAATACAACAAAAAAGAAGCAGACACATACAGAGAACAAACTAGTGGTTGAGGGGGGAAGGGCAGTATAAGAGTGGGGGAATGGGAGGTACAAATTATTGGGTTTAAGATGGGCTCAGGGATGTACTGTACAACATGGGGAATATAGCTGATATTTTGTAATAACTATAAATGGAAAGTAACCTTTAAAAATTGTATAAAAAATTCAAAATTTAAAAATACTATTGGAGAAATAAAAGTATTTTTAGCATTTTAACTACACCCTTACCCACTCCCTAACACACACATCATTGTAGTGGTTAAAAACAAGCAAGGACTTTGGAGTCAAGGAGACCTGGCTCTGAATTCTGCTTCTCCAATGTCCTAGCTGAGTGGCCTTGGGCATTAACTCCGTATCTATAAAATGGAGTTAAGAGTGTTGCTCGGAGGATTCAATGAGAGTCTGTGTAAAGTGCATGGCATACAATAAAAGCTTAACACCACTGCCATTAATATTGGTACACTCTGACAGAAGGAGAGGAGCCTGTCTCATGGTTTCAGGAAAGAATTGCACATTTGTGTTTGTTTTGTTTTGTTTGGCCACACTGCACGGCATGCAGGACCTTAGTTCCCCGACCAGGGATCGAACCCGTGCCTCAGGCAGTGGTAGCTCAGTGTCTTAACCACTGGACCCCCAGGGAAGTCCCAAGAATTGCACATTTGTGAACTGCAGACACCCCACTATCCTGTTTCTGGAGCTGTCTGTGCAATTTTGCTGGAGTCTTCAAAAATCTACTCTGACTGTTCTGTTTGGTATAAGGTGGAGACCGCCCCACTCAGTTCCAATCCACAGTGATGGCTGGACTGCCTCAGGCAAGGACAACGCTAAACTAATATCAGGTAGAGCAAGCAGAAAGCTGTCAGATCAAGTGACAAGACATGGAGAAGAAACACACACATGTTTAAATGTCAAAGAGTCCCAGTGACAAATATATCTGAGTTTATGCAATTACATTTTTTTCCCCCTAGAGCAGAGAATGAAAAATAGAATGTTAGGGTGGGAAGTAACTTTAGAGATCATCTAATCCTACAGCTTTGTTTAACCAATGATTTCTTTCAGAGAATATTTTTTGGAGGTCCTACTGTGTGCCAGGTATGTGCTGGGTGCTAAGGGTAGGACAGGGGAACACGAGAGCCTTATCCCCTTTGGGGGTCTATAGGATTCCGTGGAGAAAGCTACAGCCCAGGGAGCTTAAATAACTTGTTAGAATCAAGGAATTTTTCTTCCTGTATTTTTCTATACCTTCTACATTTTCCACATTTACATTTTCTATTTCCTTCTACATTATTCCAAATGGAATAATGGAAAACATTATTATATTTAACTGTGTGTATATATTAACTTTGCTAGTCACACACAGCTAACAAGACAAAGAACTGATGTCAGTAAGTGGGTTACTCCTGAGTCTCTACCAGAGCGGTATAAGTCCTACTCTCAAAGCCTGGTGCCTGCATCAGAATCCGCTAATGAGCTTTACTGAAAATGCAGATTCCATGTCCACTCCTCCCCTACAGGGTTCCCTACGTTAGAAACCTGCTCAACAAGGGGACTGTGATACCCACTAAACTTTGATAATGAATGCCTACTAGGATGATTCTCATGTAGCAAAGAAAGCAGCAATGATTTTTCTAAAAAATTGGCCCCAGGAATTTAATGAATTAAGTTCATGAAAACAAAGACGTTTATCTCTTATTGGAATAAAGTCAACTCCTCCCGTTTTTTCCTCTAGTGCCACAGCTAATTGCATCCATTATGTGTTTTCAACGGGCGCTATAAATCAGTGTGCCCGTGGAGAGGGGGGAGAGGTACGAGGGAGGGGCAGTCTCCACGTCACAAAATGGAATACAAAACAAGCGGCACATTTCCTCGGAGCAAGCAGCCCAAAGCTCTCCTTTCTGTGCGCTTCTCCCTTCCCGAATGCTAGTCTCCTCTCCCAGCCACCCTGCTTGCCCTGACAACATTTTGGGGTCCTACAAATCACAGCCCTGTCCTAGTTCTTGAGCAGGCAGCCTTTACACTGCCCAGCCTTAGGGTCCTCAGCATTTACAACCTCTCTCTTTTGCAGGTTATCATCCTCTGTCAGATCTGAAATTAAAACAACCAGAAACACGTCAGGTGAGTGGCTGGGAGAGACATTTGGCTGTTTACGAGAAATATCCCATGACATCTGACGCAAAACGTTAGGATGCCTCTGCCAGCGCCCAGGTTCCCCTTCCGAGGGCAAGCTGATTAGTGTGTGGCTCCAACCGATGTTTATCCTCTCTGGCTCCGTGGCGAACGCCATTGGAAAATCCTGGTTCACTTGATGCCTGGTCGCCTGGTACATTCAGATTCATCCAGTTAGGATACCCAGTTTAAGACAGAGTGGATTTTCGCGAGCTCCGTAGACTGATTGGGTTTTACACACATGCACAGAAAGATCTGATTTCCTCTGTGGGATTTATGGCAGGGGAAAAGAGGTAATTAAATTAATTTCTGCTCTGGTTTCTAGGCTTTCCTTTCTGTTCTTTCTCCTGCTACTCTTGTTGTTTAAAAAAGTAGGCTTGCATGGATGAAAATGAATTTAATAACTAGCAGCAGTTGGTTTAAGTTTGGGAGCTGGGTTCCACTATGACTTTTTTTCTTGTTCTTTGCTCCATGCTCTGAATGGTTTGGGGAAGCTAATGAGGACAATCTTGTGTCCTGTGGGGTGTGTGTGTGAGAGGTGACATGGCTGTCCACATGGCTAGGGAGAGATGTTCACACCAGGAAAGGTGGCCAAATCCAGGCTTTCTGGAAGGAAACCTACTCTGATATTTGATAAGGAGATTAAACCAGAGTACACTTCCCCTTTCTCCAGTCACCACTCATGCCTCTTGCCTTTCTTTTCTGATTTCTGTTTTTTCCATCACTCAGTTATCTTCTCATCTCCCCACTCCACAGCAAGGTTCTGCTGCAGCAAGGGGAACGGTAGGGCAGAAAGAGGCTGAAACAGAGAACGGTGCTGGTAAGAAGATCGACAGTGACAGTGAAAATGATCAAGACTCGGTCTGCCAAGTTTGCAGGTTCCTACTCCATTCACTCCTGCTTCCCAAGCCGAGGCCCATTGATTCATCCATGACTTTTAAAGGGAGGACTTCTCTTGCTAAAGAGACCCCTGAGAGATTTAGAAATTCAACGGAAACAAAACAAAACAAAACCACTAAGCACTTGACTTCTCTCCCAAAGGACCGGGGAGCCTGCCAATTCCCCAGCAATGCCAGTGCTAAGCATTTTCCTAGCATCAACATTAAATCCCCTTTTTGCTTTTCTCTTGTAAAGTGTGTTTACAACTGACCATTATGGGAAACATGACAGATGTATTCTGGCCCCGTTTAAAATAATAAGACTAATAATGATACCGTTTACTGCCCAGAGGCTCAGTTTCTGAATGCCTATATGCAGAACGAAGAGTTGGAGAGCTGAAATATTCACCAGTAAGTGTAGTCAGCTGCTGATCTATATGCCCCAACCCAGTCCAGTGCCGAAAGTCTTAGCACAGATTTCCCAAGATTAATACCTCGGCCTCCTAGCAACTTTGAAAATCCATCTCCGGCTCTGGTCCTGGCAGGGGTGCAGGAGAATGTGCGGATCCCACCACTCCTTAGAGCAAGGCCCTTTTAGGTTGGGAGAAAGCAGGCCCAGGGAAGGAGGGCTACCCTCCTCTACCATCCTGGCCCCAAGTTGTAAGGGAGGATAGCAGAAAAGGAGCCCTCTATCCCCTCACCACTTCTGGCTCATTCTACCTCACACCAGTTCTTAATCTCCCAGGACGGGCTAGATTGATCCAGCTGGGTTTTCTCTACCGAAAGGTACTGCGTTTCCTCCAACCAACGCTATTGCGTAGAGATCAGTCCCAAAAGGTGGTGGCTGAGGGCTCCACCAGCGGATGGGTTATGAGGCAGGTGGCCCCAGCAGAACAGACAGGTTGGAATAAGTTACCACACCACCTCGGATTCCCGCACTCCCACACACCTGGCTGCCGTTAGTGCGCAGAACTGCGTCGTTCCAACGCGCTCCTTTGCCTACTCTGGAGAAAGGAGCGCAACAGTTTTGAGTGAATTGCCAATGCCTCTCCCCGAGATAGCAG
Source organism: Stenella coeruleoalba (assembly GCF_951394435.1). Lineage (NCBI taxonomy): Eukaryota > Metazoa > Chordata > Mammalia > Artiodactyla > Delphinidae > Stenella > Stenella coeruleoalba. Next base: position 129,901,405 of record NC_137148.1, on the reverse strand, counting down.
CGCTTAGACGGACAAGCAGGGAGCAGAGAGCCTGCCCTCCTCCCTGTGGGTACGCTGCCAGAGTGGCGCTTGATCCTTAGTTAAAAAAAGTCGGAGAGACATGGCTCAACCCTGTGTTTGCAGGAGAAAGCAGACTCGATGATTGCTGGTGAAGGCCCCATGCGTCCAGCTCTGCCTGGACTATGGGACTCCCCAGCCTATGGGGGCTGCGGCGCCTGTCCTCAAGGACGTGTTCGCAACTCCAGCTTTTTCCCAGTCCTCAGCTGGGGTAGGCTGGCTGAAGGATTGAGGAAATTGGTGGAGTGGGTTGATTCCATCCTCCTGCCGAATTCAGATTGAACTGAAAGGAAAAAATTTCCCTGACCTGGGAAGCAACGGTCAGGCGGTGAAACTGACCTTCATGACACTGACCAGAGATAAACCTCTTGGCAAGGAACAGTTCGGCACACAATTGATCAATCAGTTGGGGACCAGCGGCTACATGCAACCCAGCACCACGAAACTTACCAGGGTGCACTTAACGAAAAAACCTGATATGCCTAAAACAGACTGGTGCACAACGGAACACTGTTAACCGACCACCTGAAACTAATGGCTGTGAGGCTGCCCTGAATGAAATTGCCTGAAAGGAAACTGACTGGGTGAAAGGAACCAGAATGAAATCCACCTGCCTGCTAACACGCCACTAAACCACGGCAAGGGACTGCAGCAGGGAAGCTGAAGAGGGCGGCAGGGTGGAGCCGGGAAGGGGCTCCTCTCCCGGAGCTCCGAGAACCTGACTGGTGCTGCTGCGGGGACTCGACAGGGACTGGGGAGGGGGGTTTGTCCAGTGCTTTTTAATTTACGACCGCCGCGCCCCAAGCCATCCCATAAATTTGGGGACCGTTTTCACCAAAGCTGTGAGTTACGATTTTTCAAATAAATACATTTTCCAATCAGACGGGGCTCTGTTTAGGTTGAACGCGTCCTGAAGCAGACATCTCTCTGCCCGGAAAATACACAGAGGAGGAAGCGGAGCCGGGACGAAGCTCAGACGACATAAAAACTTGTGTAAACACGTTGTCATTTACGGACTTAAGAAGAGAAAGGGAATGGGGCAGGAAAATGTTTAATTCTCTCTTGAATCCTCAGGTCCCAGAGCCGAAGGAAAATTTAATATTCTTTTTCCATAAGCTTGATTTGTGTTATGCATTATACAACGGGCAGCATCAGGTTTACCTTAAACAGATTTTGTAATTTTGAGGCTGTTACAAACCTAAGAACGGACCGGGTTGCACCCCTCACCTCCCCCCCACCCCCACCCCCCCCCCCCCCCCCCCGCCGCCATGCACACATACCTACAATCTCTCTCTCTTAGGTTTTCTTTAGGAAAGAACTTGGGGGAGATAAACCAGAAGGGATTATTTCAGCAGGAGGGTCTTCGATTTCTAGCTGTGTGCCCCATCCTCTAGGCCTGCTTGCCACCTTTAAAACAAGGGGGGCTGGGACTACGAATCAGAGCTCCCCCCGCTCCACACACACAATATCATTCACACATAATTCTGTGCACAGTTGGAGGAAGCTCAGGGATTCCCGAAGCTAAACGGTAGAGAATGGCCTATCAGCTTGTGGCTTGGACCCTCTCTGGCTAGTCCACTCCTCATCCCAGGAAAGGGGGAAATAGGGGAAGACAGAGGCTGCCGTGGAGCCCAGGTCTCCACTAGGTGTCTGGGCTCTAGCTGCGTCTCTGCCACCCATTGGCTGTGTCCTTAGGGAAGCCCCTTCCCCTCCTCCCTAGGCCGGTTCCTCTGTAGGTCCTAACACGAAATCTCAGCCGACTTGCTACTCTCACGTACTGGCGAAGGCAGGGAGGCCTCTCACCCCACGAGGGGAAATCGACCCACTTTCTGTCTCTTCCCTGCCCTGACTGTCCCCCAAACCCCCAGCCCCGCCCAGGCTTTCCCGGCCCCGGGGAGCAGGTTGGGCCAGATTGGAAAATCCTAGACACTCTAGATGCTGCAGAGAGATGTTTAAGGGATTTGCGCGCTCAAGCCGCGGGGTAAATGGCCTGCGGGCTGATTTATGGCGCGTTACTGCGCGACGCGATTCCCCAAGACAGCGAGAATATTTTACACCGCGCTAATATAAACAGGCGGCCGGCCGGGTCCTTTTTATGGAGTTCCTGTAATTACCCGGGCCCTGACAGCTCCTTGATTTACGGCCCTATTTAGATAAGGGGTCCGGTGCGGGGATTGCTGGTGGCGTCAAGGTCACGGGACGCGGCGGGAGAAGGTTTTGCGGTAGGCGCCGCGGCACGGGTTCTCCCAGGCCTGCCGGTCCTGGGGGCGGGAGTGAGGGGAGGAGCGGGGCAGGCTGGAGAGGGACCCCGAGGCGTCCGAGGCTTGAGTACAGCCAGTCCACTGTACAGATGGGACAAGTGAGTCCTGCAGGAGGCAGGAACTACACCCCCAATCCATACAGCAAAGGAAATGCGGGTGGGTGGGATCTGGAACTGGAATTCAGGTCTCTGGCAACATAATCCCTCCGCACCTGGCGATGCTCGGTCTCCCCCATCTCCAGCCTCCTGACAGTAGGGTTTTGTAGGGGCGGTGGGGAAAGAAGAGGACTCGATGCAGTCCGAAACGGGAGCGGTCAGATCAGAACAGAACACTGCAAAGGGGATACCTGGATTCCCTCCCTATCCAGGGCTATGTAGTCACGACTCATGTAACTCCATTTCTTCCCCTGTGGAATTAATATTCCTGAAAACAGAGCCACCATTTATCCAGGTTTACTGTCACTGTGCTAAGAGCTTCACCTATATAATTTCGCTTAATCTTAAACCAGCCCTCTGCGGCGGGTGTTACTGCACCCTAATTTACAGAGGAGGGAAACGAGGATGCGAAGGTTCACACAGGGCAGAATGCCAGTGCTGAGTTTCAGTCCCGGTGGGTGGGCGCGATTCTTCCGCGAGGCTCTCTTAAACACTCCCTTAATACAAAGTTTTAACCTCTATGTGCTTAAGAGCCTGTAAAATGGGGTGAGGGTGCTGGCCCGACCTCACTAGCATAACTGGAGGAAGAAGCGTTCATTTGCAAATGCTCGGAGCGCCAGACCTTGTGAAGGCGCAGTCCCCACAAGCACCTCGGGATGTGGGTCCGGAGGGGAGGTAGTGGGATTTGAGACTGGTAGATAGGACGCCCCGCCCCACCCCAGAGTCCCAGATTCCTGTTCCTTAGTCTGTTTTCGTGGGCCTGGGCAGGCTAGAGTCTTCAGGCCCCAGAGCCAAGTGCGAAGTCCCAGAGCTGGGAGAGAGGAACCAGAGGGGAGCCGTGCAACAGCCCTGAGCTGGGAATTACAGAACTCCATACTATCAGTCCCCGTTTTTCTGAAAATGGGGGAAACTGAGGCTCAGAGAGGGAAAGGAACACAGTGAGATGCTAGGTAGAGCCAGAACTCAAGGCACATCTCTTGCCTCTCAGCTTAGAAACATTTCGACCAAACTCCTGGGACCCAGACCTCCCACACCATATAGCCTGGGAAGGAGAGAGAGAACATCGTTACTGGGTTCCCACTGTTGTTCCAATGCACCTGAGCCACGCTGGGCTTAAAAGCACACTGGGGTCTTTCAGAAGGCCGGGTCTGGAGCCTAGGCGCCTCGTGTTCTACACAGGCCATCTCCCTGGCGTCCAACCCACTGGAGGCTTCCCAGCCTGGAGCCCCAGTGGTCCTCGAGGGCCAGGCTCCCACAGCAGGTACTGTTTGGAGGACTACTTAGACTCCGTGACTCTGGGTGGAGAGCAGTGCTTTCTGGGGCCCAGGGGACTGCCAGCACCCTGCTCTTTAACCACCCACGGGGGACTGTCGGGGGATCTGGGGGCCCTCAAGGCTGCTCATGGGACTGGGGTTCATCATCCAGTACTGATAATGCGTTCCCTACCACACTAAGCAGGCTGGATATTTGGAGGGTCTCTATGGGCCCTGAGTGATCTGTGTAACCCTGGAAAACTCTTGGGACACGAGGGTGGGTGCTGGAGCTGTGAGTGTGTGAGTATGTGGGTCACTGCACGTACCTGTCTATCCCATCCCGTGCTCCTCGTTCATGGGGGTGGGGTATGTGATATTGTGCATACTATTGTTTCAACTTCATCTCCAGGGCTTGTGATTGTGACTACTGTAGGTTAAGACAGAATGGATTTCAACTTGTCTGAGTGTTTGGAATTTGTGTGCCTGTGTGTAATGGGCGCACATGTGAAAACTTCTACTTCTGAGCACCTGTGCATATACTGTAGTAATTGTGGCTGTGTACTTGAGTGTGTTTGTGGGAACTGAGAACACATGAAATGTGGAATGGGGTTTTCAGAAGTCTGTGCTGTGAATACAACTGTGGGACACTGTAAGAAACTGACACAAACTGGTTGGACCTGTGCACAAGTGTGACAGTAAAGAGTATGTGTCAAGCCCCGCAGCTGTGATATTTGTGTAGAATTGATGTTTTTCTGCTGTGATGGTATCTGTGTGCATGCCTGCATGGAGGGTTGGGAGTGGCTCAGAGCTGTAACACATCTGAAGCGAGGTGTGTTCCCTGTGGGTGACAGAGAGATAACGTGTAAAATCCTAGGAATGCACGAATATTGAAATGCCGTGTGTCGCATGGGTGTAAATAGGTTACCGGGAGAATACACATATGTTGTGGCGTCTGCACGAATGCATGGACTTTCATGTATGCCCGTGATTTTTTGTGAGGCCGTGTACATATATATGTGTATGTGTAATGGTGGGCCTGAGGGTCTGCCGGTGGAAATCCTGCCGGACTAGGACCACGGCTGGATGTGCGTCGAGGATTGAGGTCCTTTTCCACAGAGTAATTACTGTCTTTGCCCGCACACCGGCACTCCCGAGAGCCTCCAGGCCAGGGAGGCGCGGGATCCCGCGGAGCCGCGGCTCAACCGGGCGCCGGGTGCTCCCTCCCCGCGAGCCTCCGGCTCCGCGCTCGGCCCAACCCCAGCGCTGCTGGCGCCAGACGCCCGGGAGAGCAGCGGGTTTCCAGCCGCCTCAGGCAGGAAACAAGGACCTCCCTCCCCCCACGCACCTCTAGGGCCCACAGCCCAGCCGAGTTCCCACAAGGGGAAACGGCTCTGGACTAAGCATTTGTTGGCTTCGCCCTCGCAGTGTCGTCGCCCCTCCGCCCGCCGCCATCTATTTATTCCCTGTACGGGAGGGGAAAACCGCATACCCACTGGCTACCCGACCCCCAAGGAAAATTGTTCATCTTCTCTGGGCCTCACTGTTCCCATCTGTAAAATGAGTTGACCTTTCTCCCCCTGCCTTTGGGCTGCTAAGTGTGCCAGGCACACAGCGGGAGTCAGTAAATAGTTGAAGAAATGGGTAAAGGAATGAATTTGCCCTCTAAAAAGAGCAGTCATGGGGGCTTCCCTCGTGGCGCAGTGGTTAAGAAACCGCCTGCCAATGCAGGGGACACGGGTTTGAGCCCTGGTCTAGGAAGATCCCACATGCCGCGGAGCAACTACACCCGTGCGCCACAACTGCTGAGCCTGTGCTCTAGAGCCCGTGAGCCACAGCAGCTGAGCCTGCGTGCCACAAGAGAAGCCACCGCAATGAGGAGCCCGGGCACCGCAACAAAGAGTAGCCCCCGCTGGCCGCAACTAGAGAAAGCCCTCGTGCAACAACGAAAACCCAACACAGCCAAAAATAAAAATAAATTTAAAAAGAGCAGTATGTATTTCTTTTCTCCTTTCACCCTCGCCTCCACATTGCTTTTGAGAGAAGGGCACACTCCCTCAGCTTCCCTATCTGTAAAATCTAGGTGAAGGCCTTTTTGCTCCATGATTCTAGATTCCTTTTCTTGGGCCCATGGGGAGGGGTGGCAGACGCTGTCCTGGGCGTTGACAGGCCACATAGGGAAGGGGCTTGGCTGGGAAAGGCTGGTGAGGATGGAGGGACCCAGGTATGAGGACATCAGCTGGGAAGCTACCCATCGGGAGGTAAGACAGAGAACTCCAACCGCAAGCGCTGCCACCCTGGGATTCCCAGGTCCCAATGCCAGCCCAGAGAAAGGCCCCCGCGGACAGAATCCAACAAGCGTAAGGGCCCTAGCCGGGAGTGGAAATAGCGGACGTCTGCGCGGCCAGGACCGCGGCATCTCTACGCCAGTGGGTGTGAAATGCCAGGTTTCTCCGGCTGCGTGAGCCTCTCGGAGAGTGTGGAGGTCGTGGTCTCCTCGGTGTGTGTTTACCGCCAAACGCTGACTTCTCGCAGTGTGACCTTTGGCGCCGAGAATCGAACATTCTCAAGCTGTGATAACCTGCATGGGGTGGCCCAACGTAGCCGAGCTCTGGGCTCTCCGTTCAAGCCCCGCGGGAAGGAGGCTGCCCCTGCATCAGCCTGGCTGGCCTTTGGACTGGATCAGGCGCCCAGGAGGCGAGAAGAGTGGACCTCAAGCTCTGGAGCCCGGAACAAACCAGTAAATGCCTGTGGGCTTGGAGCCCTCATCCCCCTACTCGCCACCCCTCTCATTCCACCTCCAGTCCCCGGCTTCTTCCCCAGTGGGTGGCCGCCTGCGCCGTAGAGGACAAGACTTGGCCAGAGTTGGCGGGGGCTCTACCGAGTGCAGGACCTGCTGCAGTCCCGCAGAATGGGCCGGTGACTAAGGACTGGGGGTGCTTAGGGAACAACATTGGGGGCCTATCTTGCCTCCAACAGCGGTCTCTCCTTTTCTGGCTCTGAGACCAAGTAGAGCAGATGCCGCTCAGGACTGGGAACCTCTGGAATTTCTATTTTGGATTCTGGAAAGTCTAGAAACAAGAACCTTTCTCTTTTTTTGCACCTCAGTTTCCTTATCTGTAAAATCTAGGTGAAGGCCTTTTCTCTCCATGATTCTAGATTCCTTTTCTTGGGCCCACGGGGAGGGGGGTGACAGACGCCGTCCTGGGCGTTGACAGGCCCGTGTCTCAAGTACTAGCCCCCGTCTCCCCCACAAGTCGGGAACTGGGGGGGGAGGGGCGGAGGCGGGGCCGCCTCCCTGTCCCCGCAGGCGGCCTGAGTCGAGTAGCGCTAGCTGAGCTTAAAACCAGGGACGGCCATCCCCCTTTCCTCCTCCCCGCCCCCCTGCCATTGGCTCCAGGGAGAGGTTGACATCAAAGCCCCAGGCTTATATAAGCCAGACCCTGAAGGGGAGGCCGCAGAAGGGTTAAACAGGTCTCTCGGCATCCTCGTCCTCGCCTGCAACAGAAGCCGACCAGAAGACGGGCTGCGGGTGTCATCTTCAGCCTTGCCCCAGAATCTCTCAAAGCCAGTGCCCACCAGAGCGCCGCCCCAGAGCCCACGGGTGGCCCCGGCTGTCTCTGGGGCGCATGGGGCGGCGCTAATCGGGCTGGCGGCGCAGGCCAGGGGCCGCTCCAACATGAACCTCGTGGGCAGCTACGCACACCATCACCACCATCACCATCATCACCACCCTCACCCCGCGCACCCCATGCTCCACGAGCCCTTCCTCTTCGGCCCTGCCTCGCGCTGTCACCAGGAGCGGCCCTACTTCCAGAGCTGGCTGCTGAGCCCCGCTGACGCTGCCCCGGACTTCCCCGCAGGCGGGCCAGCGCCCGCAGCCGCTGCAGCCGCCGCCTCCTACGGTCCAGACGCCAGGGCCGGCCAGAGCCCCGGGCGGCTGGAGACGCTCGGCGGCCGCCTGGGCCGGCGGAAAGGCTCAGGACCCAAGAAGGAGCGGAGACGCACAGAGAGCATTAACAGCGCGTTCGCCGAGCTGCGCGAGTGCATCCCCAATGTCCCGGCTGACACCAAGCTCTCCAAGATCAAGACTCTGCGCTTGGCCACCAGCTACATCGCCTACCTGATGGACGTGCTGGCCAAGGACGCACAGGCCGGCGACCCCGAGGCCTTCAAGGCCGAACTCAAGAAGGCGGATGGCGGTCGTGAGAGCAAGCGGAAAAGAGAGCTGGTAAGTCCGGGTCCCGTACGCTCTAGCCAAGGGCGCGGGCGCGGTGAGCATCCGTAGGCCGAGTATGCAGGGGAAGGAGTCTGCGTTGCCGTTCATGCAATTTTGAGAGACTGCGGGGAGTTCTGAGATGGTTTAAATGTGCGATTGTGTGCATGCAGGGAGGCAGATTCATATTTGAATTCATCTGTAATGTGGATAGTGTTTGTAAGGCTGTGAATGAAGACAGAATCTTACACTTTTTGGACAGGCTCATAGGATCCCTTCTAAGAATCCATTGGAAGCTTCAGACCCCGAGAAAATGCACCCACCATATATTTCACTTCCAGTTTCAAGGGGTCCTGATTCATCCCTGGGATCTCCTGGAAGCCAGGTTAAGAATGCTATAGGAGTTCGTTACTTTAATTTGCCTGAATGTGAATTGATGCATATGGGCTCCGCTGCTGTTTTCAAAGGGCCTTTGCCAGAGAGGTTGGTCTGCTTTCATCATTGTACAGACAGGGAAACTGAGGCCCAGAACGGGACAGGATGTGAAGGCCACCTACCCGAGGAGTTGTTTACTTGGGTAAAACAAGTCAGTTTATTCCCTGGAGGAGTAAACATCTGGAGGACATTCCACCGCTCCACTCCCCACGGCTGGTTCCTAGGGCCACCTTGATGGTTTTGTGTATAAACACCGACAAGCAAGTCACTCACTCCTTTTGGCTTTGGAGATCGCAATCCCTACTCGGCTTTTTTCGATCCTCTCCAGTGAGGCGACACTTCTGGAGCTCAGTTTCGCTGGCGCAGGGCTCTGGGACCTCTGAAGCAGTGACTTCCAAGCTGAGGAACTGAACTAGTTTCTCTAGATTGGTGCGCTCAGGAACACCGCGCGTTGGAGACTAGAGAGCCTCCTGGGTTTTATCTGACCCGCAGGGGCTGTGGTAAACTAGGGAAGTCACCTGAGGAGACTGGGAAAGACCGTGGTCATCGAGTCTCTAAACCGCCGCCCTGGGCTGGAGGACATGCAGGCCCGGGCGACGCCCTCGTTGGAAGTAGTTATTGGGCGTCTCCCCACTCCCTGCACTTTGCCGCCTCCTTCAAGTAGCAGGGAAGGGGGATGCTAAGCCAGGTCGACTCCCCCGCTCATTCGTGTAGCCTTCTGAGTGCCCAGAGCCGGCTGCAGAGACCCAACCCTGTATCCAAGCCCAGGCGCTATAAACTAGGTTGGAAAGTGGGATGTGTGCGGGGAGCATGTCCGCGAGTGAGGAAGCTGTTGATTCCCACCCCTCCCATTCCAACCCCTGCTGTCTCCCTTCGGCGCCATAAAGCCAAACCTAAGAGCATTCGTTCCACCAGCCGCAGAAAATTCTCACTACCAAACCCCCAGAAGCTGCCCAGCCCATCCCGGGCCCCCCCAACCCCGCCCCGGGAACTCAGGCACATAAAGGCGAATTTATGAGCCTGTTTGCCGATTTCACAAACAGAAATTCGTCACTTATTTAAAGGCTCCCAGTTACTGCTCCCAACACCTTTTACCCCACCCCCACTTTTACCCCACGCCTGGGCGAGCGGAGCAGAAACATTTAAACCTGTCTCTCTCGCCTCTTTTCTTGTGTGTGTCCTCTGGCAGCAGCAGCACGAAGGCTTTCCTCCTGCCCTGGGCCCAGGTGAGAAGAGGATTAAAGGGCGCACAGGTTGGCCGCAGCAAGTTTGGGCGCTGGAGTTAAACCAGTGAGCCGAGGCCTGCGCCGAGGACCCCGCCACGGCTGCTCGACCCCGGAGCCCCGGGAGCAGAGGAAGGCGGAGGCGAGCGCCAGGCTCTGGGTGCCAGGGGCTTATGGGGAGCATCCCGCCTGGCCTCTGCTGGGGCGCTGGCAGGTCGCTGGGCTGCATCTACACATTTGGATCGCACGTGCAATGTCATTTGAAATTGTTTTTAATGCGTGAAGAGAAAGAGAAATATATATATAAAACCCCCACCCCTGCAACCGAGAGGGAGGCTCGTGGCTGCACGACTCGAAAAGGAAGGACTGCGGGACCCAAGCGCGCTAAGACGTACCCTTCCAACCCTTCTGGGGCGAGTTTAGAACCCCTGACGCCTTCCTCACTACACTGTCTGCCTGTCTTTCTCGCCCCCCTGTCGGCTTCGCGTCAAAACCCTCCTCGAGCTCTCCTCCCTAATTAAAATGCAATAAGAGGAATCAATCGTTTTCTGCCAGGGAAAGAGAACCAAACCAGGAAGATGGAGGGCTGCCTTTGTTGTTGTCCTCCCTCAAACAGTGGTGTTTTTTATTTTATTTTATTTTTGTCGCTGCACTTCCTACTTAGTTCCAAGGGAAATGGCTCTTTCTTTACCTCTCTTTCCTTCCTTCTTGCGTTCTTTTGTTTTTCTTCTTGCTTTTCTTCCTTTCTCTTTCTTTCTTTTTCTTCCTTTTCGTTCTTCCTTCCTTTGTAAATAAAAACTTTTCCCTTTGTTGAAAAGTTTTTATGTATTAAACTACCTACCATGCCTGCTGCGCTCAGGTGTTTTGTTTATCCCCCGTCCTCACCCTTTTTCTACCTCAAATCTATATGACCACTCACTGCCCCCTCCCTTTGCAAAGCAGTATCTATGCTCTTGACTAATAAAACATTTTCTGAAATCAGCAGAAGCCTGTGTGGTATCTTGGCGAGTATCCCCACCCCGCTCCATCGTTTCTGCTAGTTAGAGCACCTCCTGTTCTACTTCTCTTTTGATAAATGCCAAGCCAAACTGCAAATCAAATCAAGGGAAGGGGGCAGATAAAGGACTCCTGGAACAAAGAGTAGAGTTCTCCTTAGAAGATAATGGGGCGGGGGCGGGGACAGGATAGATTTAATGAACCCACAGAACAGAAGACTGGAAACGAATTAGGTCCAGAGGGGGATGAGCTAGGACTTTTGTGGGTCAGCATTTGGGCCTGTCTGTGGGTTAGTAGGCACATCGGTGTCTGCAGGCCGCGGTTTGGGGTTATTGGGAAGGGGGTCTGTCACACAAACGAAGGACAACGCGAGGGCAGGGTAGCTCGGAACAGGGGAATGCCCTCGGGAATACTTTCGCGTATGTGAAATTCTGAAACTGCAGTTGCACGTGTCATGGTGCAGGAACTCACACGGAGCCCCGTGGCTGAGCGGGGGCCAACGAGGGGCTGCGGAGCACAGTCCCAGCACGCGGTAAGGACTCGGCAAGGCGCAGCAGCTATGATTTTATACATGAGTGAAAGAAGCGTGTGAGTGCTTATGGTCAAAGTGAGACGTTTAGGTTTCTCTCTAGCAACAAAGCACTCAAGTATCTGTGAGAGTATATAGATTTTGTGCAAAGGGATGGGGGGGCGGTATGTGCAGGCTAATTCGGGCACTTAAGAAATGTACGGAGAGCAGTTTCCGAGCCTCCACGTGCGCACCCATGGCTAGGTGTAGGGGTGAATAAAAGCGGGTGCATTTGTCAAGGTGCGGGTGCGTGCTGGGCTGAACTGGGGCGGGCAAATGCAGGCGTTTCTGTGTCCCTGAATAACAGCGTACGGACAATCAGTGTGGTTTGTGCGCAACCGTGTGCGAGGCTCTAGGCTAAGCGCTTTTATGTCTCCTAACAGCTCGCACGATCGTCCGAGGGAGCTCGTGGTCTGCGGTGCCTGCACGGCCCCCGGAGCGCGCTGCGAGCGAGGCGTTAGGACGCGCGCGGGTCTCTCGGCGCTTTCTCGCTCCACATCCGGAGCTGGAGGCCCGGGCTTGGGGCCGAGAAAGGAGACCCTTCGCAGCTCCGGGGCCAGGCGTGCCCCAGGCGCCTCGTCCCGGCATCGGGGTGAATATGGGGCCCCATTAGTTTGGGCTGTAAACACCGTGGCAGTGCTGAGCGGCCACGCGGGCCTTTCCGGACGCGAAGGAGTTAATAAAAGGTGTTTTATGGGCGCGAGGAAACGGCGGCGGAGGTATGAGCTTCTCTCTACTCTGACGCCCTACTTCTTCCTTTTTTCCCTCTCGCCACCCGCCGCCAGATCAAACAGGCCCGCGATTTAACTAGGGCAACACCTCACGGTAATGAGCAGTCCTGGCACACCCCTCCCCCGGCCTCAGTACCCGGCCCGAGGCCCCAAGGCCTCTCCGGGAGGAGCAGAAAAGAAAAATCGACTTTTCCTTTTTTCATTTTATTTCCAAGAGCTGGGAAGCTCCTAAGAAATCCGGAGAAACAGACCCAGGGAGCAAGCCGACTGAGGTGACCCAGCCCGGAGGGGGCCTTTCCTAGATTTGAACCCAGGACTCCAGTTTAGTTTACAGACCATTTTCTGCCTAAACACAGAGCACGCCGCCCGCGACTATTTTTAGCACCACGAAGTATCCCAGGCACGGGAAGAATGCGCACCCGGGTCTTGCTTTCTTGTAGCCCCGGCCAGTGAGAGGAGAGAGGGGTACCGAGGGGTACCGCCCGTGGCAGCCACAGCCAAGTTTGGCATATGAACAGGCCTCCTCCGAAAACACCATCCTGCCGGGAGCAAACCCTCTTGGAGAAGACGGCGGAGGAACCTAACATTCGGTCCCAGCCATGTCTGCTCCTGATCTCAGACCTAGCACCCAGAAGCTGAGACAGGGGGCCAGTGCCCATTGAAGGGGTCACCGGGATCTCTTCCCAGTTGCCCCAAGACTGACTTCACCGCCTAGAACGCCCGTGCTACATTTCCAGCCCTCACTCCCCGACTGCAAAAGCCGAGCCCCTAGCACAGAACAGAGTTGCTCCCGGTTTCACAAACCAGTTTTCGCCAAGGGCTCCAGATTCGGGGTCCAGATCTTCTCCCGGCACCAGGCTCTAACTCCTTTCATCCGTCATTAGCTCTCCCTCCATGGAATAGCTTTAGAGCCTGCCTTTTACTTTCTTATTCTCTCCCAGGTTTCAACGCGGTTTGTCCGAAACCCACCTCTACCTGGCTGTGGCAGATGGCATCATTATTCATTTGAATTAAGGACATAACTTTTTTTTTTAATCTGGGGGGTGGGGTAATGGAATGATCACTAACTTCAAAGCAGAGTCCAGGAATTTGTTGTAAGGAAATACTAACTGATGTTACGAAGCTTTAACTAAAGGACTAGTCTACTAAAGAGTAAAAAGTATAAAGGGACCGCCAATGTGTTATAATTACAGAACTGTTTGAATAAATCCATCGGTGGGTTACTACTCAGCCCCTAGAAAAAATGTGGTAATTGATACGGAGAGTGTTCCTGATACAAGAGAGGGAAAACAAAACCCTCTCAGCTTACTAAAGCAGGCAGTGACCTGCTTTATGTAAAAATAAATACATAAATATCATTCATGGAGAAAAAGTGGAAGAATATACATCAAAACATTTACACCTCTACCTCTGAGTTGTGGGAATAAGGATCATTTTGACTTTTCCTCCTACTTAGCCATATATATATATATATATATATATATATATATATATATATATATACACACACTACAATGAATAAGTATTACTTTTGCAATAAAAACTTAAGCTGAAATTTCCTTCTAATTTCTCCTGTGGCCAGTGTAGTTTCAGTACGCTGTTTATTCAACATACATTAATTGAGTGCCCACCTTGTGCTCGGCACTGTGGGTATAAGTAATGAATAAGAAATAATCCTAATAATTACTATCAATTAATATACAATAGTAAATATTTGTCTTGAAGGGTTTATTATTCCTTCCACACAGTAAATGTAGTCTTTTTCTCACATTTAAAACCTATAATACATGAAATAATAACAACAGTTATATTTTATTAAGGAAATTTATTTACGCCCTTAGCATGTATTATTTCATTCAAGCCTCACAAGGATTGTGCGAGGTTAATACTCAGGCAGCTAAGGCTCAGAGAGGTGAAGAACTTTGTTCAAGGTCATACATAGGAGGTAAAAGGCAGGCTGGGCTTGGATGAAAGGGCAGGTCTGGCTGCCTCCAGAGACTTGGCTTTTCCCCACATCTTGGAGCACCTCCAAGTTGTGTGTGTGTGTGTGTGTGTGTGTGTGTGTGTGTTTACAAATACAGCCTCTCTTAGTCTGATCTTTGGTCCCCAAAGTAAGTAGAGAAAGAAAGAAGGGGGTTTGTGAAGGGATCTGGGATTCTAACTCCAGCCTTCCCCTGGAACCCTCTTCCTCTGTCCTGGATCACAGTGGATCCCATCTATAAAATGAGGAAGGGGTGGGCTCCTTGACCTCTAGGTTCTTTCCTAACTGTAAAACTGATTCTACGAATATACTTTCTGCTGGTGAAAAACTCAGCACTTTATTCTTTGCACCAGCCTGTGATGTTTGTATAGTGCATTCACCTTTCCTTGGTACTTTCACTTCTTTGAGCACATTTTTCTCCTTATAAACTAGAAGGGAGAAGGGCAGGAATTATGCTCCCCATGGATGGAAGAAGACTCAGAGAGGGAAATGACCAGCTCAGGGTCACACAGCAGTCAAAGACTGAGTTGTCATTAGCTGGCAGTCAGCAGACTCCAGGCCCAGGGCTCTATTGGAAACGGCTCTGTATCCTTCTCTTCAGGCAACCAGCAGTGAAGCTTGTGGTCTTACTAAACCTTCATAAAAGAAACAAAGCTAAGAAATCAGCCAGTCTCATTTTTAAATGAAAAGTGACTGCTAAGAAAAAATATGCAGGCTCTAAAGTATCTGAAACCAGCCTCCTGATTTAAATCTAATTTGTTTGAAAAAAAATTTTTTTTCAGCCAAGAGAGTTTTTACAGCTGAGCTCTCCCAAACCCATAAAAAACAAGATTTATATGGGACTTCCCTGGTGGCTCAGTGGTTGGGAATCCTCCTGGAAATGCAGGGGACATGGGTTCAATCCCTGGTCTGGGAAGATCCCACATGCTGTGGGGCAACTAAGCCCGTGTGCCACAACTACTGAGCCTGCGCTCTAGAGCCCATGAGCCACTACTACTGAGCCTGCGTGCCACAATTACTGAGCCCACGCGCCTGGAGCCCGTGCTCCACAAGAGAAGCCACTGCAATGAGAAGTCCACGCACCGCAACAAAGAGTAGCCCCCACTCACTGCAACTAGAGAAAGCCCATGCACAGAAATGAAGACCCAATGCAGACATAAATAAATAAATAAATTTATATTTTTTTTAAAAAGAAGGTTTATATGGGAAAATGTGAAAGACTCTTAACAACATTACACAGCGTCTAATGTAAGCAGACATAGACACTATATAAAAGCTCCTACAAGTGTTATTAAAACAAACAGAAATGCACATTTATCCCCACAGAATGGACAATGGAAGGCATCGGACTTTTGAGGAGTTCCAGAAGTCTATGTTCCCTGAATTGTTCAAAGCGTCCCATCACACTGGGACCTCAAAAATCCTTACCTACCATCCAAACATTTCCCTCATTTTACAGAAGGGGAAGCTGCAGCCCACAGAGGGGAGGGACTTGCCCAAGGTCACATGGGGAGTTGTACTCTTCTTTCCCTCTTGTCTACTTAACCCCTCTCCTTCCAGCGCAGGGCATAGAACCTGACAGTGGCCAGGAGACCCTGCACAAGGTACTGAACAATTCTGAGCCTCAGTTTCCTCGTTTACAAAATGGCTGAGATCATTGCCCCAACTTCCTGGGGCCTGTGAGGGTCAAATGAGATAAGGCATGCAGAGCACTCAACATGGTGTCCACGGCAGAGCTATTTTTATTATTTTATTTAATCCTTGCAATAGCCTTATGAGGCACTGAGGATTTATTTTGGTTTGCTTGTTTGTTTGTTTTGGAAAGATCAGCACAGAGGTTGCAGTGACCTGCCCACGGGCACATAGCCAGTGAGTGGATCCCTGGTTCAAAGCTCTTATATCCCACATCACTAAGACAAACCCAGGGGCAGGCAGGCTGAGGCAGCTGACTTTCTGAAACTGTCCAAGGCAGCACTAAGTAGCACAGTGCTCTTAATATACGAATATAGTAGTATATTTCTCTTAATGCAAGCCACCAATGGGAGCCATGTGTGTAATTACACTTTTTCTAGTAGCACATTAAAAGAATAAAGGGAAACAGGTGAATTTATTATTAAATTTAATATATCACATATTAAGTTTAATATATATTTAATATTAAACTTATTATTAATTTTTATATATTTATTTAACTCAATATGCCTAAAATTTAGTCTCAACATGTAGTCAATATAAAAATTATTATTGAGGTATTTTACATTTTTTTTCATAGTGAAATTGGGGTGTGTTTTATACATCTGTGTTTTAAAGCACATCTCAGTTTGGACCATATTTTAAGCATGCAAAAGCCAGCACACATGGCTGGTGGCTACCATTTGGACAGTGCAGGTCTAACAGATCATGTAGCAGGAATATTAAATATGGAGCTTTAGTTAGTCATATCAATAAGTAGCCACCATTTACTGAGCACTTCCTGTGTACCTGACAGCAGTGCTCAACCTATATGGACACATCTACTCATCCCAACAACCACAGAGGGTACGTGTGTAATTTATTCATGGTCACATGACTAATACGCGGCAGGCAGACCCAGACCTGGCTGTCTCCCAAACCTGCAGTTTTAGCCGCTGAGTTCCATGATTTCCAGGGACATCAGCAGGGCTGTAGGTGGGGCAGTGAGATGTGGAGTGTCCTCTGGAGTGTCCCGCTCAGTGGTGGAACCTTGGGTTCCAGATCCAAGTCTCTCATGAGTCAGGTGACCTCAGACCAATTATCCTCTTGGGCCCCAGTTTTCTAACCTCTAAGATGGGCTAACAATACCCTTCCTCACCCTACTGAACTCTTGTCGGGCAAAAAGGGGAAAAGCTCTTTTGACGGTGTTTTGAAACAGAGAATATAGCATACGAGACGGGGTGAATGTCAACAAGGAGGTTGGGACTGGCCCGCAGGCCTGTACTCACAGACAGATGAGCTTGTTAGATGGGCTGTGTGGCACTGGGCAGGTTTCTTAACCTCTCTGAGCGTTTTTCTGTAAAAAGGAAAGCAGAATAGCTTGCAGAGACATTGTGAAGATCCAATCATGATTAAATAACAAGTGGTAAGCTCACAGGCTGGCCCAGAGTAGGAAGTGGTAAACATGAGCTGTTATCACTGCTGCTGTTGTAGCATTTGGGGCCGGACTCCAGGGCCTGGTTAGGAAGCAACGGGGAATGGCAGGGAAGCTGAGCCAGCTCTGGCTCAGCGTAGTATTCTGGCAGTCCCAGGTGGGGTGTGCGAGGTGTTTGGGGGAGTGTGAGAACAGTTAGTGTGGTGGAAAAAGCACTAGGCCCACCGGTCAGGAGAAGGGGGTTCAGCCTGCTCTGTGACTTTGGGCAATTCCTGGCTCCCACTGGACCTTGTTGTCATCTGTAAAATGAGGGGTTGGGACCAGAGATCTAAGTCGCTTTCTGCTTTGACTGTCCAGATTTTTACAGTGGTATGAATCAAGGCATTCACCAAACACAGCAGCTTGTGAGGGGGACAGAAAATAGCCCTGAGCCTTCCTTCCCAGGTGGCCTGGGGTTGCCACTGACTAAGGGGAGGGCGCCACCTGGTGGCCACTCTCCCTCCTCTGAGTTCAATGTAGAGAATCAGCCAAGATTCTCTCCCCTATGCAGTGACCCTAGAGCCCCAGGGCACACTTTTTCTAACTTCCGTTGGTAGTTGATGAGAGCAGAGAGGGGACCCAGAAAGTTCACAGAGCCAGGAGTCCTGGGCATGAGGCTAACTCCCGAGGGACATTAGGGTTTTGCAATCCAAGATCCCCTAAAGTGCCTTGGGGCAGGGGTCTGTGCTTCCCTACTATGTAAAGTCTAAAATGCATCATATATGTATGTTTTTTTTTCCTTTCTTTTTCTTTGGATAGGAGCTACTGAACAAAACATAATCTTCTCTTCGTAACTCGGAATCCTTCTGTCACTATTGCTTTGGGCTAATGGAATGCAGAGGGCTGTTTCCCCCTAAATACCCTAGACTGCTGGGATCCTGAGTTTTTCTAACTGCTTTTACTACTCTTCCATCTCCCCCACACAGCCAATATTCTACTTCCTTCTGTGGTAGAGGTTGCATGATGCAATGGAGGGGTCAGACTGACATGGGTTCAAATTCTGGCTCATTATAAGGCCCTGGGTAAGCTATTTAACTTTTCTGAGCCTCAGTTACCCCATCTGAAAACTAGGGATGATAACAGCTTCTCTGCAAGTTTGTGTGAGGATTACAACCATGCACATAAGTATTCTAGCCCAGTGTCCAGCACCTAGTAGGTGTTTAACAAATAAAAGCTACCATTGCTGCAGGTATGTCATCCTGACCACTTTTCCATGTTCAGCTTTGGAAATATTACTGGATAGAAACATGAATAGTATGCATTTGAAGATGACATTAGCAACCACAAAGAAAACATCCTTATCATTGAAAATGTCAGGGCCTCCTTGGACTGTTTAAACTGGCTCAGTCAAGTTCAGCTTCCCCCAGCTGAGCTGTGGCCTCTCCCGTTGCGGAGCACAGGCTCCGGGCCATGGCTCACGGGCCCAGCCACTCTGCAGCACGTGGGATCTTCCTGGACCGGGGCACGAACCCATGTCCTCTGCATCGGCAGGCGGACTCCCAACCACTGTGCCACCAGGGAAGCCCAGTCCTCATTCTTTGGGCGGCGCTGAGCTTCATCAGGTGATGTCACTCCAGGCGGTTGCTTGTTGACATGGCTGGGTCTGACCCCTGCTCCTTGGACTGCACTGCTCCTTGGGGCTCGGCCACTCTTGCACACCCCCTGTCTCCTGAGCACGTTGCTCAGAGGGGTCTGGCTGGGCACAGGTGTCCTCCCTCTGCTCACTTAGCAGAGTCTAACCTTGCTGATGGCCATGAGCCCTCAGGAAGTCTCATTAGCTGCCCCAGCTTAATTAAGCTCATTACATTTGCTAAGCCTCACTGGCTTCTCCAAGACGGCAGAGCTCATTACGCTTGGCTCCTTCATCAGAACTCAGGGGCTCCAAGGCTTCCTCGTGGACCCTAAGATTTCAGCAGTGGAAGGACTGCCTTCCACCCCTGTCTAGGTATGAACTCCTCTGAAATTCCCAGCTCCTGGAGGGCAGAGTCCATTTCCAGATTCCCCCAGGTACCTGGCTCATGGCAGACACTCAAACATCTTCTTGACCACATTCTGTTGTTTGGTTTGATTTTTAATGATAGCAGATTTGGTGACTCCAAAGTACAAACTCCTCACTCCAGCATGTGGGGCTTTCTGCTCTGGACTGGACTTCGCCTCACCCTTGTCTCCTGTCAAACCTTCCATTTCCCTCGAGGGCCCGCTTAGGAGCCTCTTATTCCAGGAAGCTCCCTTGATTTTCAGAAAGCCCTTTCCTTCCTGACCATTTCCCCCTTACTCTGAATAATATGGATACAGATATAGTATGGCTGTACATGGAGTTGGTAGATAGATATTTTGATATACCTACAGATACACCCATAGTCACAAATTCAGGAATGTGTGTGTATATACACATATACATATATAAATACACACACACACATATATATACACACATACAGTGTGTACAGTCGTCCCTCTGTATCCACAGGGGAATTGTTCCAGGATCCCTACAGATACCAAAATCCATGGATGCTCAGGTCCCTTATATAAAATGGCATGGTGCAGTTGGCCCTTTGTATCCTCGATTTGGAACTTGTGGATATGGAGGGCCAAGGGTATACATACGATATATAAATA